>NC_090245.1:51308880-51348880 GCF_037325665.1 Littorina saxatilis | reverse complement strand
TCCCCCCTCTTGTACCTTTGCTGCAGTCTCTGTGACTGTGATACCAGACACCCGAAATTTCTGTAATTTCTGTTATATAATAAGTGAACAAAATATTCTTATACGCATGGTTTAAGTCTTCATTCGTTTTTATCGACTTGTCTGTGTAATAAAGACGTGTTCAATATATAGATATACAGTGTCAGTTTTCATGGATATACAAGTGTCAGTTGTTAATGTCTCAATGTCTCACATTTGACCGAGCAAAGACACGCGCGCTAGTTTCACATCACATTTTGCTAAAACACGCGCGCATCTTACATATACACCACGCGCGGGAGTTTCACATGCGCGGAAGCTTCAAAATTGGGAAAGTGCGCGGAGTGTTCATGCACCCCTCAGCGCAAGTACTACCCCGCTCTTCCTGTCAATTTCCCTGCCTTTGCCGTGCGCGGTGGACTGACGATGCTACGAGTATACGGTCTTGCTGCGTTGCATTGCGTTCAGTTTCATTCTGTGAGTTCGACAGCTACTTGACTAAATGTTGTATTTTCGCCTTACGCGACTTGTTAATGAATGAAATACTTTCTCTCTCTCTCTCTCTCTCTCTCTCTCTCTCTCTCTCTCTCTCTCTCTCTCTCTCTCTCTCTCTCTCTCTCTCTCTCTCTCTCTCTCTCTCTCTCTCTTATTCGCTGTCTTAAACAAATTCCAGTGAGGGAGAGAGAGAGGGAGAGAGAGAGAGAGAGAGAGAGAGAGAGAGAGAGAGAGAGAGAGAGAGAGAGAGAGAGAAAACACAAACACAGACACACACACACACACACACACACATGAACACACATACACACACACACACACACATATATACACACACACACACACACACACACACACACACACACACACACACACGCACACACACACACACACACAGAGGGAAAAACAGAGAGACAGCGACAGACAGACATGAAAAAACCCAACTCTGCTCCCATCCCCAACCTCTCTGTCCAACTCCTGTTTCCCCCCTCGGTCAGTCACCTAAGATATCAATGGAATCGATCAGAGGGGCAGCCATGCAGGAAAGCAATTCTTCCATCACTGAAGCAATCTACAATCCAAGGTCTCACTGCCTCAACATCCAGGGCACGCACACCCGGTCTGTGTTTCAATACCATGCAGAATCGACTTGCTCTGATGTTTTTTCTCTGCAGAATCTATCTCGAGCAGAGCGTGGTACTATAGTGAGGGGAGTTTGCTCCTAATTTAATCAACTCCTCACTGATGATTTGTGTGTGTTTTGTATGTGTGTGGTGGCAGTGTGTGGGTGTGTGTTTGTGATTATTGGTATGTGTGTGTGTTGGTGTGTGTGTATGCGTGTGTGTGTGTGTTTGCGTGTGTGTGTGTGTGCGTGCGTGAGTGCGTGCGTGCGTGCGTGCGTGCGTGTGCTTGCATAGAATTCACGAGTAGTATGTATTAGATTTAAGAGGACTCTCACTAATAAATTTGATTTACTCAGCGCAACTATGTTGTATTCTTCCTGTAGAATTTCTAAACCGGAATCGACCTGCTCTGATTTCTCTCTGGAACATATTCTAAGCTGCATGTACGTACAAGCTAGTATAGGAACAGAGGTCGACTTGTCAATTATGTTTTTCAGCGCTAAAAGAATCTGTCAATCAGTACGTCCTAGTATAGCAACGGAAATTGACTTCTAAATTTGGTATATCAGCACATGCAGTATGGATTTTTCAAACTGCAAGTAAAAACACGATGAATATGTAGGATCCATCGACCTACCCTTGCTTTCGTTTCAAGTTCTTAAGGATTACCAGACCATAAATGACACACAGTGCTGCTAATACGATTGGTTGAAGCAGTATGTGTACGGATCCGTCTCTTATTTTGTTTTCTCAAGGGTCATGAAAGCCAAAATGCTTCGCGGTGTAGTCCAAATGAGCCAACGCGTAAAGGGGATATGTCAAACTTATATTTTAATGTTGAAAGTGTTCAGACGATTTTCTTCGTAAAACCGAAAGATATAATACGTGGGAAAATGTGAGGGCTGCCTAGCTGTCTGGTTGCGAAGTTTAAAAAGTTTGACTTACCAAAACAAATATTAATTTTTGACCCTTTTCCGTGGCCTTCTTCCCAAAGGGGGCATAGTTGAATACAGTACTAGTATATAAGTAAAGCATGCGAGAACGTTCAAGAAAGAGTTCTCGGGCAAACAAGTTTGGTAAGATTTCTATTATGGTTACATCGATAAAGGAGGGCCCTCAAAGCGCAGAGTGATCTATTGGAGACGAAATTCAATTTAAGTATTAGAAGACGTACCCCCAGCGAAACCAGTGTGATAGCATCGCCTTTGGGACCCAGAAAACCACAAAGTTGCCGCGGGTACTGAGTGGATTTAATTTTCAATGATACTCAGGGAATTCAAGGTTGGTTAGGCAGGCAGTCAATGTGCCAGAGTACACATAGAAGCCATAGCTATGCCTAAGGGTGTCTTCCAGGACACTTTTAATCTATCAATATCAGCCTGAAACTTGCATTTTGCGTCCAAGACACACTACACTGGACTTGCGTTTACAGATTTCCCATCACATTACCACCACTTTCTGCTAAGAAATGTGATCACGCCAGCCATTTTCCCGAAACCGGCATTTCTTGGAGTAGGAATTCCGCTGCCGCGACAAAAACCGCCAAGTAGACAGATCAAGCCGAAACACGCAGTAAACTACGTCGTTTTTGTGAAAGTAAAAGCTGTCAAAGAAGACACCAAGCAGTAGTTATGTCCAGCTGCCGATTTAATTTCCGTTATGTTTCAGATTTACACCAGTGAAATACACAAAAAATACCGGCAAAGACGATCCATGTAGCCATACTTTTTAGGCTCCTCATATATTTCCAAAACAAACACCTTTCCCCACAGCAACTCACTCACTGTAAAACCCTTATCCACTCGTAGAACATACACAGGGAGCCTAATAATAATCATGTTGCTCTTCCGTGCACGCTTTTATTAGTAGTAATAATAGCTTTTTGGAACAGAGCATGGCTCTTGTGATGTCTTACAAACCGATCCAATTTTCTGTCCAAGACCCCCCACAATCCGTTCCATTTGCTCGACCACACGGCACTAACCTCTTTCTCCAGACCATTAGTACCGGTGCCAGAAAATTAACATCTCCAGGAAGACGTCTTTCCGCCCGCGATCACGCACACAAACGCGCTTATTAAACGGGGGAAAAGCCTCTCGTTTGGAACATTTATCTGGTAAGATAATACGCCATGTGTATTTTTCGCGAAGATGTTATTGCTGTGGGTTACGTCTTTTTACGGTTCCCGGAGAATGAAATAGCCCTTTTTGTGGTAGGTTTGTATTATACGCGTACGTGATACTCGTCTCTGTATAATTAACTGCCGCTGCAGTGATGTCTTTTTGCGGTTCTGAGCGCTGACTGAATAGCTTATTCTGTGAGGTAAGCTTGTGTTCTTGTGATACTCGTCACCGAAATGAAATCTCATGTAAAGAAATTAATTCATACAAAAATCCCGAGTCTGAACGAAAAACATCAAGGCTGTGGATTTTTGGTATGAGTCCAAGTGGAGGGATGGCTCTATCCCATATACCATTCTGGCCAGATTTGTAGTGGCGAGCTGAACTGTTTTCCCGGCAAGGACTGTGCCCGTAAAACAGCGGTCCACTGTGGGGCCTCCCGACGTGAGCGGTTTGAAGTACAGCGATGTCAGGGCGTGTTGTGATGGGCCCAATTCAATTTCGATTCATTCACTTGTGGCGTGAAATCAAAATTGATTCCCTTAAAAAGACAGCTTCTGAATGAAATGCCTCTCGCGTTTGATCAACGACACAATGATTTACTGTCTTCAGACTTTTTTTTTCGGATTTGGTTTTCAATTTCTGGTTTTATTGGTTTTTTTTGGTTTGGGATTCTTTGTGCCCCCATGTGTCTTGCCATAAAAGTGTTCTTTACCGCTCTGTGATATTTGACACCTCCTCCGTCTTCTCGATTCTTCTTAGCATTTTCACTTTTGTTAAAGTAAGGTTCTGTGCCCCGACCCTCTACCCACTCTCTCTCTCTCTCTCTCTCTCTCTCTCTCTCTCTCTCTCTCTCTCTCTCTCTCTCTCTCTCACTCACTCACACACACATACACACACACAAACACACACGCACGCACGCACGCACGCACGCACGCACACACATACACACACACACACGCACTCTTTCTCTCTCTCTCTCTCTCTCTCTCTCTCTCTCTCTCTCTCTCTATCTATCTTTTATTTTCATTTTCTCCTTCATTTTGTTCAATGTTTCTCCTAGCTTTCTGTTGTGTTTTCTTCTTCTTTTTTTTTATGGCGTTGGGTCATCCTTTCCTTTGACAGTTTTGTCCTCTGAAGTGTGTCCGCAATCAGGGCAATGAATGTGGTACGCGCAAATCGGACTGATTGCAAGCGAAAAAAAGAAAAGAACACAATTTTAGGAGAAAGGAGAATATGAAGAAAAAGAAAAAACGTCGACCAAAAAAAGAGAAAAGGTCGAAAGAGAAAATACAATAACTGAAAGAAGATTGCTCACGACCTGAACAAGAAATTCTCACGCTCGGCAAACCAGCATGCGCACGACCAACCGTTGTGGTTTCGTAGAATAGATGCCCTCTCGCGGTGCCATAAAGAAAATGCAAGAAAGCATGGGCACGACCAAATCGTTCCGTTTTCGGTGGGAAAAAAACACGCCCTCTCGCCGTTGCAGCAACAACAACAAAAAAACAAAACAAAAAAATCAAAAACGATTCTTGACAGAGTGCTGCTAGAATTAGACGAAAATAGATTGTACGTGACCATCAGACCAGAAGAATTAACTGATCTAATCAAGGAGTGTTTGCAAAACCATCACGGCGTCCCTAACCGAATGTGATGTGCAATATCGGATCTTGTCGGGTAAATTAGGAACAAGAAGCCTAGAACAGCACTTTTCTGGGCAGGGATTTGTGCTGATTCAGTGTATGCGGACACTATATAACTCCGATGTCCACCGGCTGTGGAAGTAGGTCATCGACGACCTGCTGCTGTCTCCTCCTGATAAAGAAATCTCAGTAGATCGAAGAAGAGAGAAATGTGCTAGATGACGAAATAAAGCAAACTTCCGCCTTGCTGCATAAAAACATGCACATGCTCAGTGTAACTTACAATTCAACATACGAAACGAAGAGAGAAACAATTAAACATTTAGGAATCAAAAATTCACGTAAAGATGAATATAGTTTGGCAAAGTGTTGTAGAAAGGCGTCAGGTTGACGTACACGAAGACAAAGAAGAGAAAGCGTAGACACGTCTAGCCTTGTATCAAAGAAATGTAACTCTGCTTGCAAGAGATTAGGACAAAGCTTTTCCCTTCGTTTCAGGAAGAACTATACGCCCACTTTCGGCTTAGCACGACGCGAGGGAGAGCAAAACACCTTTAAAACAAGATTAGCCGAAGCAACGAGGTCTTGTAAGGCAAAACAAACACATTAGCTAGCGCTTCCTAAGACAAAAACTGACAATGCGAGCCTAGACTCTCGTTTCGTGAAGAAGATACACCTCCGGCTGATGCTTCAAATGACCGACAAAGAAAGGGAAAGCGCCTGTTGGAGAGAGAGAGGAAAAGCAAAAGCTGTAAGCTTACCACATGTAGCTTTACGACAAGGACAAGCCCATCAATGGAGGAAAATGAAGCTGTTTCCGAGCACTGGGCACGAAATGCTTTCTCCCCTCCCTGTCTATAACTCACGCTCCGAGTGATACGAGCTTCGATTTACCATCCTTTCGCCCGTCACAAGATTGCACGTGCACGTAGATACCGCCGCGTCTTTTTCACGGGCAAGAGGGCGAGGGCCGAATCAGAGAAAGCTTTTTTTCTTCCTGACGTAATTTATAGCAGATAGAGGATAACCATCGATTTGCTGAGACTTTTTTCCCTGCCCCTCGTAATCAAGATGAAAGAGCAGTGTCAACGAAGCATGCCGTTCTTTTGGTTTCTTCTTGTTAAGGCCTAAAAAAAAAAATAGGTGTGGTTACGGTAACCCGACCTACCCTATTTTTGGGGGCCGACCCTATAACTTTTTATTACATTTGTCAAAAAAATACCCAAAAAACCCAAGTAAACGAGTGCAGAAAACGAAATGAAAGCGAAAGCGCCCGAGTCGCACATTTATTTTCCTGTCAAGTAGGTTTAATTTGTACACATTGGAAAAAAAAGTTTAAAAAAAAAAGTGATTGCCTACCTTCCTACCCTATTTTTTTTGGATATGTTACCGTAACCACACCTATTATTTTGTTTGGCCTAACCTACTTTTTATCCTCATTTTCTTCCTCCTACTTTCTCCGGTTTCTCTTCTACCCTTCTTCTATTCTCAGAACTCCATACATCTGATGAGTCTGTCTCTCCCTGACTTTGTGACCCCAGATTCGCATCAGCGCCTCGGCTGTAATTTGTGTGACTTGCATGTAGAGGGAATCCTCCTAAATGGAGAGAGTCTTCCCTATAAAGAATTTAACATCTTGGCCTCGTGTATGTAATCACTATTGCCTGAGCACGCCAGCATGCCGGGGCAATGCGCGAGTGCTGCATAGTCGAGCATGGCATGTTGCATTTTTCCTTATGTCTGTCGCATGACAATAACGATAATGAAGACTTTCGATTCTTTTCATTAATGTGGTGCCTTCAGATGTGTCCGTTTCCAATTTCAGAATGGAGGCGGTCAGAACAAGCGGAAGAGTGCTCTCTTGGAAGAAGCCCGGATGTCGGAGAAGCCCCGGATGTAGGTCACGTTTCGTGTGACCCAATAGACAAGGTCTACTGTTGGGAAGTATTTTATCCTTTCGAAATCGAACTGACATCAAAGGAAGACTTACCACTCGGTTTGGTCATAAACGTGTAACCTCAGTCAACACAAGAAGTTGGTAATTGCTCAGTAAAGTTCAGCTCATTCACCCATAGTGACGATGTAAGTTATCACATCAAACCCACGAGGGTAACAGGAAAGTACTGCTACCAATTTCCTGATGCAAATTACGGTCTTGAGATCATGTTGAAAGAAACCCTTTTACAACAAGGAGAGACTTGTTTGCATTGTGAAGTATGTTTGTGCTGTCGAATCCAAAAGGAAGAAGACATCAGGGAAAATCGAGTGATCCTTGTGTTCGCTTTGCAGCAAAGTGATTGACGTTTCATTTCTCGTCCAAAAGGGCAAGAAGCGTGTAGTGAGAAGAAACACCAGCGTTGTTTTTGCAAGCTTGTGTCGTTGGAATAAAGAGAATTTGTTGATAATAACTTTACATAACAATGGCAGGGGGCTAGTTCTCCTTAGAACGACTTCGTGTCTATGCGTTTCATAACTTGTCCCGAGAGAGAGTCGTTGAATAAAATGTATGTTTGGAATCATGGAAAAAGCTATTCAGCCATGAGGTAAGTGTGTGGGAGACAAGAAACTACGAAAGTGTTAGAGTGTTTGTGCACGTTCAGTGACCCTCTGACGAACAGACAGTCGTTGTGTTGACAACAATTCTAAATTACCTCTCCCTCTCGTACAGTTTTCTTGGTCGTTTGAAATTTGTCTTATGCTGGTATTCGTGTATGGTAAGATCTCGTTTGTCGCAGAAGTCGATTTACTTTGAGGAGTATTCGTATTCCTTGGCTTAACAGTGTGGTGTACCTTGAGTTGTGATTCCTTCATCGTGAGTGGGAACAAAGTGATACAATAAAATTGTCTCTACAATAATCGAGCTTCAAAGTTCTACTCAGTTGCTTCAGTGCCAGTCGCTGAAGACAGTTGATAATTGACACTTGAGGAGCAATAGTTGACAAACGGGAAACTGTAACGAATACTTCCAGGAACCTTTCAGGCGTGGTTCTAAGAGTCTTTCAGAAGAAATTCTAAGAGCCTTTGAGGAGTAATTCCAGGAACCTTTCTGGAGTAAGTCAGGGGACCTTTTGTGAGTAATTTCAAGAACTTTTCAGGAGTATTTCCAGCTACTTTGCACAGTGTGTTGTGCGAATAAAACTACCTCATAGAGATCATCACAAAATCAGTACCGTGTTTTGTGAGATCAGCCATCATCAAGAGCCAGTCAAGATGATGAGCTCCAGCCAGTACAGCCCCAACATCCCCCACGCCTCCAGAGTGTCTCCGGTCCTGGAGTCCGACGAGGACTACTGTGACTCCGGGGACTACTCTCCCGTGGACAACAACCTCGACGGCGAGGCCTACCTCGTCACCGACGTCTACCACCAGCCCATCCCTCTCCCAGGGATGACTCCATACCTCCAGCACGGGAGTGACTCAGGCCCGGAGTACTCCACTCCCTTCGCCAACACGCACTCCCCGGGGAGTCTGCGGCATGTGTTCACTCCCGCCACCAGTTCCTTCCAGCCTGGCACCAAGCAGAAGCCCAGGATGGGAGTTATGGCAACCAGGAGTCTGTCGGAGAAGAGTCCCAAGCCCATGGACTTGCGGAACTACCAGCTCGGGGAGATCCCGCTCTCGCAGCAAGTGTCCAACGAAGACTTAGACAGTCCTGTGTACGACTCCACGCAGTACATCGTCACTCCTACTCGGAGGCGGAATTCCGAAAATGACAAATCCCCGAACGGTCGACACTACGCTCGGCGCGATATAGGCGGGCGGCCGGAGTACCCCGAGGTCAGAGGTCGTCCTGGAGAAGGGGACGAACTTGCCTTCGTGCCTCCAGGCGTCGTCTTGCTCCAGCCCAACATGTTTCAGGATGGAACGCTGGACACTAGGGTAAGTACGGGGTTGTCTTTTCCTGTTTGTTGCGGGTCATCTTTTCTTGTCCGTTATCTGTTATCTTTTCCTACTCTTTTGGGGCTATTTGTATATATCTCTGTTCGTTCGAAATGTCTCTCTAAATTGCATGATTTTCTTCTTCATCATAATATTTACTGTATGTTTTGGGTGAGAATGAAGTCCTTTCTTAACTTCTCTTTGTGTGTTTTCGCTTCGTTATTGTCTGGGCAACAGTTAATCTTGTCATTTTAGCAAAGTTAAATGTACAATTCTTTCGCAGACCACAAAAACTGTTGGTGCAATGTCTACACGGCTGAAACTCCAGCACCAGTGTTCGCTCAGTTTTGTTTTGTTTTGTTTTGTTTTAATGCTGTTTTCGATTTATGTGTGTATGTACGTTCCTGTTATTTCACGAAAACGCGAGTTTGTTCGGTTTATGCATTTGTGTGTATTTCAACTGTCTGCTGTGACGTGTGTATCGCTCAAAAAGTACTGTTTTTCTATAAAGATATCTACAATATCATGCATTTATATTCTCGATTTGTTTTTACGATACCGTTGGGATGCTGATATTACAAATAGCTGTAGATCGTGCATACTGGATGTTCGTTGTCTACTATATGTATAATGTTTTGTCAATTTACCTCTATTCTTCTAAAGACCGGATTGTCTCTGGTGTTTGACGGTCTTCAAAGGTGTTGTTTTTTATTGCACTATGATACAGTTAATAATGTAAGACTTAAATGAATCTTACTAACGTTGGATCACCCTGGCTCTAAAATGTTTTCGTATCTGTATATCTCCGTCGGTGTCGGTCTCTGATATCCAGGGGGTCTTGAAGTTTGGGTTCCACTGTAGAATCTTCTTCTTCTTCTTCTGCGTTCGTGGGCTGAAACTCCCACGTACACTCGTGTTTTTTTGCACGAGTGGAATTGTACGTGTATGACCGTTTTTACCCCGCCCTTTAGGCAGCCATACGCCGCTTTCGGAGGAAGCATGCTGGGTATTTTCGTGTTTCTATAACCCACCGAACTCTGACATGGATTGCAGGATCTTTTTCGTGCGCACTTGGTCTTGTGCTTGCGTGTACACACGGGGGTGTTCGGACACCGAGGAGAGTCTGCACACAAAGTTGACTCTGAGAAATAAATCTCTCGCCGAACGTGGGGACGAACTCATGCTGACAGCGGCCAACTGGATACAAATCCAGCGCGCTACCGACTGAGCTACATCCCCGCCCCCACTGTAGAATGAAACGGTACATGCACAAATGCGAATAGATGTCGTGACGTCAATGGCTATGTGTTTACAGGGAGATAAATGGGAGGTAAAGGGCAGAGAACTTTAGTCAGGGGAGACCATTGACATTACTGACCACTACTTGTGAAATGGGATTGTTTGTTTTACGTGCTGGTATACAGACTGGCTATAGGTCTTTGTGTATAAATGTCTCCATGTCTCTGTGTCGGTCTCTTTCTCTGTGTGTATTTGTGTGTGTGTGTGTGTGTGTGTGTGTGTGTGTGTGTGTGTGTGTGTGTGTGTGTGTGTGTGTGTGTGTGCATGTGTGTGTGTGTGTGCGTGCGTGCGTGCGTGCGTGTTTTCGTGCGTGCGTGCGTGCGTGTATCTGTGTGTGAGTGCGTTGTGTGCTTCTCGGGTCGTCTCTCTGTCTGTGTATGCATTCTCTTTGTATCTGTATGTGTGTGTGTCTCTTTGACTTTGTGTATCGGTGATTATTCTGTGAGAAAAGAGAAATATTACCTGGAATAATGCGTAGACGGAAGTAAATGGCCCTGTCACACGACCGTTTTAACGCCTGCGTATGCCGACGTATGGGACATTTGAATAAGTATTTGAATAAGTACGCTGGCGTACGTCGAATACGTTATGGGTACGTTTTGTAAACGTTAAGAGGACGCTGAAGCACGCTGGAATACGTCGTAGTACGCTGAGCACGCAGCAAAGTTTTGTGCATGCACAAAACTTTGCTGCGTGCTCAGCGTACTACGACGTATTGCCAGCGTGCTTCAGCGTCCTTTTAACGTATACAAAACGTACCCATAAAGTACCCATAACGTATTCGACGTACGCCAGCGTACTTATTCAAATGTCCCATACGTCGGCATACGCAGGCTTTAAAACGGTCGTGTGACAGGGCCATAAGTATTTGAATAAGTACGCTGGCGTACGTCGAATACGTTATGGGTACGTTTTGAAAAAACGTACCCATAACGTATTCGACGTACGCCAGCGTACTTATTCAAATACTTATTCAAATGTCCCATACGTCGGCATACGCAGGCGTTAAAACGGTCGTGTGACAGGGCCATAAACAAAAAAATAGTCTGTTTACGGTATCCCGACTGACCCTATTTTTTCGCGCGACCCTAGACTTTTTTTTTTTGGCATTTGGGGGGGAAAAAAGAAAAAAAAAGGTTTAAAAAAAAAAGTCTTTGTTTTTTTGGCAAAATAACTTACAAATACGGTTTTTTGGAGAAAAAAATCCCGACCTACCGACCTTATTTTTTTTGCCTATGTTACCGTAAACAGACTTTTTTGGGGGGTGGCCTAAGGATTCCCTGAGTGCTTGGCTAACGAGGGAAACGTTGTTAATGCCGCACTGTTCGGTTTAGAAGCTTTGTATTAGACCGGCAATGACGATAACGCTAGGAGATGTCGATATAATTGTCTGAGTTCTTTGCGTATTCTCTGTATTTTCTTGAGGTATTTACAATTACAGGAAAATACAGCCACGGCGGGTCGTTTGTAGGTGTATACCCTGGTGAACGTTGTCAGTCGTCAGTGTTTGTGTGTGTGTGTGTGTGTGTGCGTGTGCGTATGCGTGCGTGCGTGCATGCGAGTGCGCGCGGTGTGTGTTTGTGTGTGTGCGTGCGTGTGTGTGTGCGTGCGTGCGTGCGTGCGTACGTGCGTACGTGCGTTACTTACATTTCAGTCGCCAGTCAGACAGTCAGTCTGCCTCTCCGGGCTTGGTTGCACGTCCGTCCCTGTGAGTCATGAAGCAAGCTACCCATGCATGGAGTAACAAGTAATTCATTCTTGCAATCAACTCGAACTTCTATATCGTTTCATCGGTGCGCGTATGTTCATGGAGAGCAGTAAGGAGGATGAGAGAGGACGGTTGGGCAGCAGGTCGAATGATGGACCGAAACAAATCTGTTTCATCACCGAGAACTCATTCATCAGTGTCCTTGTATGTACCCCTCAAGGGGACGGGGGGAGGTGATTTCGGAGGGAGGGGAAGGGGAAGATCTCGCGAGTGATTGTCAGATGAGAGACAGAGAAGCCCTTTTCATCAACGAAGAGGAACGATGGGAATTGGTGAAGGAGGGTGGAGGGTGGTGGTGGGTTCCATGATGAGGGACAGGCAACTTCTTTGGAACGAAAGATCGTTGCTAAAAAAATCGGAAAGTATGAGTGCGCGATTTTGCCGTGTATGTTGAGTGTGTGTGTGAGAGTGTGTGTGTGTGGGGGGGGGGGGTGGTGGGTGGTGGGGTGATGGGGGGCGGGGGTGGGGAACTCGAGGGAGATGGTAAAATGAAGGGGGAAGGGAGGGGGGAGTATAGCGAGAGGAGAAAGAATAGTGTTAGGGGGTACTTATAGACTGGGAAGACACGGTACTTTTTCATCAGCCAATATCTGTTGGGCAATCTCCAGAATCAGACGCCAGGAAGTGCGTCATCAGTCTGAAAGGAGTCAAAATGGATGGTCTTCCGCTTTCAATATGTGACGTCCGTATGTCACTTCCTTGCGGCTAATTTTTAAGTACGCCATTTTGTGGGTTCCTCAGCCTATTTTTCAAGTCCGTCTATCTGTCTTGTCTGTCTGTGCACGTGTGCGTACAAGTGTGTGTGTGTGTGCGTGCGTGCGTGCGTTTGTGTTTGAGTGCGTGTGTGTGTGTGTGTGTATGTGTGTGCGTACGTACGTGCGTGCGTATAAGCGTGCGTGCGTGCGTCATTGACTGCGTATGTGTACGTGCATGCATGCAAGTGTATGCCTGTAAGAAGTTATGGCCGAAGTAGCTGAGTTATTCGCCCTGCTGGTCTAATTGCTCCCACTTGGCACCACGCAGAGACGCCCAATTTGGCAGACGGACAAAACCGGTTCCTCACGCAAATGAGGGAAACCTCTATTTATTTTTCGCAAACAGCCACAATTTCAATACCGTCGGTGATTTTTTAGGTCACGTGTTTGTGATTTAAGGCGGTAAGGTGTTTTCGTGATTAAGGATTAAGGAATGTGGGCCACATCTTGTGTTTACATTCGCTGAAGTCTTACGTAGTATGTGTTCCAGAAATATGTATTCCCTGAGACTGAGAGGAATCACCACTTACTGGTGTCATACTCATGCAACTTGTAGAGTCTGGCTTGTCTTTTCTCAGAACCAAGTGTGTATGTTTTCATTCTTTTTCGGGCGACTGGCATCCCAGTACATTGTACTGATACATTTCTCGTTTAGCCTTTTAAGTGTCTCAAAACTCCGTTAAGGCAACCACTCCGACTTTGACTGCTCGGAAGTGCACTTCCAAAGAGCATTAATTATGTTCCAGTCAAACTCCCCATTACCCGTTTTCTTGTGGCAGTGCTAATCAAAATACCGTAGTATTACACGACTTAGAATATTGCCTCTCTGGCTAAGTGTTCAGACAGGGATGTGGTTAGGATGTATTTTCTTCAGCAACTTTGCCGAAAGGGCCATTACAGTTTTCGGCAAATTTTTTGAGCGTCAACTTTCTTCCACCGAGAAAAAGTTCGGCAGAATTGACGGCAACATTCGAGGCAGTTTGAAATATATGTTAATGCAGCCTTTCGCCGAATACCGACGCCAAAAGAAATTCCTGTACAGGGGACCTGGTGTCACAACCAGCTCTCAACTTCTCAACCGCAGAATTCCTGTCGTGAAAGGGCACAGACGTTCAAGAGACAATTGTGGCCCTCCCAAGTGTCTCCTTGCTTCTGGAGTACCAGTATAGTTTACAACGCCACGTTTTGTGGGCTAGGAGAAAATCATGAATCATCTCTGCGATTATATGACCCAATTTTGTTTACCAAACATTTATTTCGTTAAAGATTCCTTATCAGTTTGGATATTTTTTTCAAATTTGCACGCAGTTTATTTCCAGCGATGTGGGCCGATAAAATGATGACGCACGTGCACAGTTTATTAACATACAGGGTGGTAGATTAATAATTATATCAAATATCAAAGTCCCTCCGACACGAACGCCGTGTGCCTACCGCCGGACCCGGTCGCAAAATAAGCGTCAGCCATTTTGGATTTCTGACTCCGATATAAATATCATCCAAACTGATCATGACATCCTCCTAAATTTGAAAGTCTCTTCTACACTTCGATTGAATATTAAATTCCAATCTGGTCGAACAAAATTTTGGGAGCAAAATACAACTGGAAAAATTTTTGTAGGCCTTCCTGTAAATGTCTGTCCGAAGAAGGAACGAAAGAAAAAAGACAGAAAGAAGGACAGAAAGAAAAAAAGAAAAAAAAGACAGAAAGACAGAAAGACCAAAAAAAAGTAGATGAGAGACGGAGAAAGCAACAACAAATCAAAACTTGACTAAATGTAAAAAGCAAGAAGAAAAGAAAAGAAAAACTCACGACCATAAATTCGCTGCCGGGGCGGGGATGTAGCTCAGTCGGTAGCGCGCTGGATTTGTATCCAGTTGGCCGCTGTCAGCGTGAGTTCGTCCCCACGTTCGGCGAGAGATTTATTTCTCAGAGTCAACTTTGTGTGCAGACTCTCCTCGGTGTCCGAACACCCCCGTGTGTACACGCAAGCACAAGACCAAGTGCGCACGAAAAAGATTCTGTAATCCATGTCAGAGTTCGGTGGATTATAGAAACACGAAAATACCCAGCATGCTTCCTCCGAAAACGGCGTATGGCTGCCTAAATGGCGGGGTAAAAAACGGTCATACACGTAAAATTCCACTCGTGCAAAAAACACGAGTGTACGTGGGTGTTTCAGCCCACGAACGCAGAAGAAGAAGAAGAAGAAGAAATTCGCTGCCGAGCATTTCAGCCATGCTATGTCGAGCGCGGAACTTACATGCACATCCTCTCTTTCGCAGCAGACCTCAACGTACAACTCAGGGCAAGCACAATCAATCACATTCTTTCGCTCACTTCAGATAACGCTTGTCAATACTGGGCCCCACCATCATCACATCAATGAATTATGTATATATATATTGATTATAGTTGGGTCGGAAGGAGCGGGTGATGATTTGGTGATGAGGGGTTCAAAGATAGGACAGATGCTCGTCTTCTTTCTTCTTGTCGTTCGCCTTTACACTTGGAGTCCAGTCCGTGTGACGGTTAGCATGGTTGCCTTCCAGATGCCCTGTCATCTACACTGAATATAAACACTGAATACATTGCATGGCAAATTCATCAAATATGCCTTGTCAAAACTTATTTCTTACAGTTATGTACTCCCACCATCAAACACTCTCGTTTGAAATATATAGAAAATGCGGGTGCGTTGCTATGAGGCAGGAAGGAGGGGATAGAGAGGTGGGTAGTGGTAAAAAAATATAATTATTATATGAATCTGATACTCTGTCGTGTTGAAAGATTAACTAGCACACTAAATGAATTTCTGTGGAAACTTCAAAAAAAATACCACGTCAATGCTGCAGTTTTGACATTCCCACTGTTCTGAACACATTCGAGTCGAATTTTGAAGTTGATGTTGGAATCTGGGGTGGGGTAAAAATAGGGGTCGATGGTAAGACAGAAGCTCTCTCATCTTGAAAGATTCGTGTAACACTATGAAGAAACACTTATGGAATCACTTGGGCATTTGACGTGTGCAAAAGGTGTTTTTTTGTTGAAAAAGTCTATTTGAATGTGTGTGTTTTTCTCAAAAATGACGCTAGACTGAAGAATTGAATCGAATGTATTTTGCATGTCGCCAACACCCCCCCCCCCACCCCGCCCCCTTTGCACACACACTTCTGCATTCCTTAACCAAACCCGTAGACTGCCTTTCAGTAATGCATAACCAGTCGACAAAGTGATTCAAAGCCAGGCTCTCCAATCACATTCCTCTCTACACAATTCACCCCCCCCCCCCCTAATCCCCACTTTCATTCTCATACAACCAATCAACACTTCAGACCACACTAGAAAACTTCTCAATCGAATTCCACGGCCACACGGACAGTCAATTCGATTGCCTGCACACAATAGAGCTATCAACAGCGGGTGCTAAGCCGGCGAGAAAAGTTAATCTTGGTTGGCTGGATTAGCACGATAATCTCCCCCTGTCCAATCTATGGGCTGGGCAGGTGCGGATTATCCAGGTAAGATTGACTAAGCAAGTTAAGTTGTTCGTGGAAGGTTGTGTGAAATTGTGCCAGCGGCGGTAGAGGTGAGTGTGTTTGTGGTTTTTGTGTGACAGGGGAGGCTACCGCTTCTGGCACAGCAGACTCTGCACCCGAGTTGTTGGCCTTTAAAAATCAACACCAGTGGATTGTAGAATTCTGTTTGTGATGGGGTCTGGTGGTTTCCGATTGTCTGTATGTTCATGGAAACCTTCGGGTTTGCATAACAGTTTTTATAGGGCTAAGAAATTAGCCCTAACATTTTCAATCCTGTTTGATTGCACTTCGTTTCCCGAGGTGATCGTAGTGTTTCGGCACACGGTTACATTTGGTCGAAGTGTTTTAGTTTTGATGGAGTACAACTGTTTCCTGGAGTGGGAAAACCTGTGAGAAAGGTGAGGCACAAATATTGTATCGTCGCCTCCACTAGGTCTGTGACGAATTTGCAAGGTCAGCAAAAAAGACCATGAGATCGAAGTATATTAATACACGAACAGGCAAGCGCGCGCACGCACTCAGTCACACATGTACGAAGGGCATAATTATATACAGACATATATACACGAAACTTGAAAAAAAAAATAAACACACACACACACACACAAACACACGCACACACACACACACACACACACACACACACACACACACACACACACACACACACACACACACACACACACACACCAAGTTAAGGAGGTAAAGAAGACTATAGAACATCAAGCATCATTAACCAACCACCGCCGGGTTTAAGGCTTCGCTCAGTTCGTTCCCTCACGGAGTCAGACACTTTGTTCCACACGATTCATCTTCCGCTGATATCAATTCCACATGGCCAGGAATTCTCCCCCCTGTTTCTATAAACGCTTGGCATTTATTGCCTGAAAATGCTTGGCATTGATTGTTTTCTGGCAATATAAAAAGAAGGCATGGTTCGGAAATGTTGTTTGGAATAAAAACGTGTTCGGAAGCTTGGTTGAAGGACGCATGAGGGACAAAAACAGTTGCATTTTGCAATGAAACATCTCTTTTCTGTCTCTTTTTCGCTCTTCTTTGAAGCGTTTCATTTCTTGGCTTTTTCTCCCTTTTTATATTTAGTCAAGTTTTGACTAAATATTTTAACATCGAGGGGGAATCGAAACGAGGGTATGGTGTATGTGCGTATGTGTGTGTGTGCGTGCGTGTGTGTGTGTGTGTAGAGCGATTCAGACTAAACTACTGGACCGATCTTTATGAAATTTTGCATGAGAGTTCCTGGGTATGAAATCCCCGAACGTTTTTTTCATTTTTTTGATAAATGTCTTTGATGACGTCATATCCGGCTTTTCGTGAAAGTTGAGGCGGCACTGTCACGCCCTCATTTTTCAACCAAATTGGTTGAAATTTTGGTCAAGTAATCTTCGACGAAGCCCGGGGTTCGGTATTGCATTTCAGCTTGGTGGCTTAAAAATTAATTAATGACTTTGGTCATTAAAAATCGGAAAATTGTAAAAAAAAAAAAAAATTTATAAAACGATCCAAATTTACGTTTATCTTATTCTCCATCATTTGCTGATTCCAAAAACATATAAATATGTTATATTCGGATTAAAAACAAGCTCTGAAAATTAAATATATAAAAATTATTATCAAAATTAAATTGTCCAAATCAATTTAAAAACACTTTCATCTTATTCCTTGTCGGTTCCTGATTCCAAAAACATATAGATATGATATGTTTGGATTAAAAACACGCTCAGAAAGTTAAAACAAAGAGAGGTACAGAAAAGCGTGCTATCCTTCTTAGCGCAACTACTACCCCGCTCTTCTTGTCAATTTCACTGCCTATGCCGTGAGCGGTGGACTACGAGTATACGGTCTTGCTGCGTTGCATTGCGTTCAGTTTCATTCTGTGAGTTCGACAGCTACTTGACTAAATGTTGTATTTTCGCCTTACGCGACTTGTTTGTCTTTTTTTCCTAATGAATTTCTTCATTTCCAAGTTTGTTTGTTTTTTTGTTTTTTTAACAATTCGTTTGTGAGTTATTGGTTTTGGTGATGAGTTTTTGTGTGCTTCATATATATTATGAATATGATAAGTTGTTTTTGCTGCTTCAATCTCAGTTTTGTGTTTTCTATTAATTAATGTCTGTAAATCTTTTCTCACTGTTTTGCATTCCACGATTACTCCTTTCAATTAAACTTTCGCCCGTTTCCTGCGGGGATTTGAAAGCTTTTTCCCTCTAACGAGACAATATAAGGAGTTTTTTTACTGGGAGAGTAGTTACCGATTACTAAGGAATGTTGAAGAAGTGCACTCCACCAAGGGTCCAGTTTCTTTTTGTCTTGTTGCTTTTAGTCCCGGGCGGCCTCTTCGCCGATTTTATTTGTTAACTTTTTTCTCGGTTGGAGGTAGAAGGGTGCACGAGGTAGCGACTGGTGTTCCCCTCGTCTTCTTTGATCAGAAATTGTATTTCAACACATCACCCCCACCCCCTTCAAGTCCTCCCTCCACACTCCTCCACACTCCTCCCCCCTCCCCCCTCCTCTCCCGACTCTGCCCCTCCCTCTGTGTTCAGCGCACCTGTCTAGTCAATAATGATAAAGCGCGCATGGATTTTCGTTGTTTTTTTTAGGTACGTGAGCGACAGAAGACTGCTTCACAGATAGACCTTGGCTATTATCGTCAAACTGTGGCTGTATAGGCAAGACGGTCTTTTCTAGACCACAACAACCACTTGTGAACCTTTATGAATGAAAAACCGGTCTTCTGGTCACGTGATATAAGCATTTGCTTGAGTGCGTGTCCTAGCTGTGTGTTTCGAACTGTTCATGCGAAGAAATTCTGAATAAAATTTTGTTTAAACCAAAAACCGGTCTTCATTCATACCTGGCTACGTCATTCAATCTGCCGGGGCTCGGTGAGGAAAGAAAATAGACACCTCGCAGCAGGCGACTCTTTTTTCTCTCTCTCGAAAAGGCGACCGATAAGGATGTTTCGTGGAAAATTTGACCTGGCTCGACTTACCTTCCAGCGAGGCATTTCAGCGCGAATCGCCTAAATTTATCACCGGAGGTTGCGCCAGTTTTTGATACAGTTACGGTGGGGTTTTAAAAAATAAAAAATAAACTTTAAACGAACCAAGAAGAGCGCACTGGGTATACGTAGTCAGCATTTGATTGAAGGCTAGTGAGACAGGATTTTCTTTTGGATTGTCGATTGAACACTTCAGTGTGTATATAATATATATTCAATCCAGTCAAAGAGTGTCAGTCAGGGTTTTTATTTCAGTTTTGTTTCATTTATTTTTCTTCTCAAAACTGACGAAGCTCACCGGGCGAGGGGAGCTAAATATGCCGACAGTGGCGGGAGGGACAGACAGAAACAAGGGCGAAGTGTTTAAAAAGAACGCAGGTGGTAGGCGCTGGAATGTGCGACGTGCGGGTAACTTTGCTACAGGGCTGACGATTGGAGGATTACACTAGAGTGAGCTGTGAGTGTCCCGTTATCTTTTCCCAAGTGACTCGATAGCTTGTCAATAGTGGCCTCAGGCTTGACCCCGTTTAAGTCGTGTGGCTGTGTGTTCGCTGGTGTTAGTGGCGACTTTCGTAAACGGTTGGACATCAGCGTATACTTTCGGTGTAACTGTACCCACCCAAATACCTGCCCTGACGAGCCAGTGTTTCTGTTGTGATTGAAAATGATGCTGATTCCATAGGGACTCGATCGCTTCTCAATCGTTGCCTAAAGCGTGACCGTGATTTGGTCGTGCGGCTGTGTTGCTATTAGTGGTGACTTTTGGGAACACTTGGACTTCTGCTTACTTGTAGTATACCTGTGCATATATACCTACCTACCTGACCAGTGATTTTCCTGTGACTGAAAATGATGTTGATGCTGTTTGGAGTACACTGATCAGATACCATCGCTTTTTGTCGTAAGAACCTTGTCTTTGTTCTGCTTTATTGTGATGTTTTTTGTTACACGTTATTGTCTGTTATTGTGGTACTTCGATATGTGTGGGAAAATTAGTTTGCAGGCTGTTTATAGGCATGACTAAAAATCCACCAAACTGGTATGCGTCTTACGAACCTTTATGTTGATGTAATGAAAAGCCAGTGTGATAAGTATCATGTTTGTCTATAAGCTATATAGCTAAATTGATTGAACTGTTGGCGGTTATACCATTCATGAGTCAAACTGAATTGAACCTGTGTTCTTTAGCTTTCATTTTCATTTAGCTTTCCATATATATTCATAATTAAAATTCTGTGCCTGAAATGAAAATCAGATGACCATTTAGCAATACGGCATATTATCCTTTACGTTTAAAAAAACAACAACCCAAAAAACAACGAGAGACATTTAAAGAAAAGCAGACTCAGTATTTTATTTCTCATTAACAGAGGAAATGGAAAAAGCACATCGCTGCAGACACCGCGTAATTAATACGCCAGACAGTTGACATCAGCACATTGTTGGAGAGTTCAGCATACCTCGACTGCCTCTACCCCCTCTCCCTCTTCTCCCTCCCACCCCCACCCCCGCGTTCTCGCCTGACTTGATATATCACCGTCGCTAATTTTTTTTTAAAAGAGAGAAAAAAAGCCTCTTCTCCCTCCCCCCTCCCCCTCCCCCCCCCCCCTTCCCTCACCCCCACGCGTATTCTCGCATGACTTGATATAATGTCACCGTCGATAAAAGATAAAAAAAATTAAAAAAGGGGAGGGAGGGGGGGGGGGGGGTGAAAAGAAGGGGTATTTTGCCGGACACTTTTATCTCCCGAAGTGATTTATAGGTCTACCGCGGGGCCATGCAGGTCTAGCGGAGTGCAGTTGACACAGTTGACAGGACACAGAGTATAGCTGACTGGGGGACCTTGTTCCACAACAACGCAACACTATCGATTTCAATACATCTTCTTGCATCCTGCCGCTGTATGTAGTAAGCTGCCGATATACAGTTGCATGCCTGGAGACTGCCTGTATTCACGGTTCAAATGAGATTGGCGCGTGTTTCTTAGTACAATTAAGGACAGGGTTTCAATAACTGAATGGCTTGTCTGTTGAAGGCTTGTTGTGTACACCCAGTATCGATTACAACAGACCTTTTTTGGCATCCAGGCGCCTTGTAAAGTTTGCCGGGCATTGGCTTGACTGTAAACTGCCTGTATTAATGCTTGTACATAAGTGATTAGAACGTGTTTCTTATCGTGTTTGGGCCGTCCGGTTTTTGACAACATTGTCGATCGCTGTGTGCAGCGCCCGTAAACAGCCTGTGCTGCTTTTTTCAAAGGCGATTGTATTGTTGTTCCAAAGGTGATTGTACATGTTTTTTCTTGTGATTAAGGACAGGCTGATAATAATGTGTTGGTGGCACAATACCGATTTTAATAGATCTTCGTGCAGCCAGCTGTCGCATAAAACTGCTGAAATAGTCTTGACACATGCATTGCTTCTGAAAAGAACTGCTGTTTTTCAAAGTTGATTTGAACGTGTATCCTACTATGATTAAAATCAGGCTTTCAGTAACTTGTTGGTATCGATGTCAATAGACTGTCTTGTGCCTGTCGCCGTATATATAGAACGCTGTTTAAAGGCTATTAATATGTGCTAAGTCTTTAAAAAGCGTGTGGTGCTATTTCATATGTAATTGGTGTGTCTTTATTAAGAACAAGCTGAACATAATTTGTTGATGAAACAATATTGATTTAAATTAACCACCTTGCAGACATTGTGTTTACCGCTGTTGATACGAACTATTACGTACAAAGTCCTGCATTGCTGTTTCAAAGGTGACTGACACGTTTTCCTTGTTTTGAGTAGAATCAGGTTTCAATAAATAACTGATGGTACAGGCTTCAAAGATCCTGAACAGTAGTGCTGTGTTTCAAAGATGACTGGTACGTGTTTCTTATGTTAAGGAAGTTGGGGCTGTGATTATATAGCTGATTCTACAACCTTCAAAGCCAGGGAAGAGTATTGGTATTTCCGGAGGTGATACGTGTTTATTATTGTGAAGAAGGTAAGGGTTCCAAAAAGCATGCACAATTCAGTCTAAATGTTGCGAATCGTCTAGGTTCAACGCTAGTCCCAAACGGTTTAGTGGTTTTATTGTGGTAGCGTTAGGTATCAGCAACAATGCGTAATACGACATACGGCACAGGTTGTGTAAAATACACTAGCATACCTGTGAACGGCTGCTGTGCGGTTCAGTTTCACAAAGTTCAGACGTAGACCGTTTCAAATAAAGCGATCACGAAGTTCATAGAGGACTGCGGTCATAGTCTATGGACCATTTCGAAGCTGGGCTGGGAGAGGGGAGGAAGAGATAGCAGAATCTCTGTTTCAGCGTACCGCGTGACCCCGCTAGACATACGCAGATTTTCTAAAATGGTCGCTTGGCTAGTCAGAGGTGCATTAGATGGTGTTGCACCATCTCATGCTAAAGACTCGATTGCAGTAAATACGTGCGTTATAGACCATTTGGTTTAAACAATGTTTTATTCATGTTTTACATGTTCATGAGATTTACATTGTCATGAAGTGAAAACGACAACCAGCCTACGGCTTATGGTGGTGTCTTCAAAACAAACTTGCAATCAGAAATACGAACATGGCGGACAGTCAGGTCCTTACACAATATGTATGTATGGGGCGATTTATATAGCGCTTGACGTTCTCTAAGCGCTTTACATATTAATTTCTGCCGTGTGAGATGGAATTTTTTACTCAATATATCACGCATTCACATCGGCCAGTAAATCTCAAGCCAATTAAGGCGAATATTTACTTTTCACGGCCTATTATTCCAAGTCACACGGGTATTTGGTGGACATTTGTATCTATGCCTATACAATTTTGCCAGGAAAGACCCTTTTGTCAATCGTGGGATCTTTAACGTGCACACTTCAATGTAGTGTTAAAACAATCAGTAAGTTTAACACAAAATATCATCCAAATTTAGAAGAAGCCAAAAAACAACATCACAACAACAACAACAACAACAACAACAACAACAACAACAACAACAACAACAACAACAGCGAGAAGAAAAATGTAGTTATAAACTATTTCATGATATAGACAACCAAACAAATTAAGCCACTGATCGAAGCCTTAAACGGCTCACAAACTCACAAACGACCAGTTTGTCTTGACAAAAGACTGGATGCTATACAAAGTGATGTGACTTCTTCATTTAGTACAGAGTAAACGGTACTCTTTGCACTAGTTTTCAATAGAACATCATCGCCGTATCAGATTGGATCTTTCCGGACCTTGTCAGTTCCACAAAGGCGATGCTGACTTTCAATTTCCGCTGGATGGTTATAATTGGAGAATATGAAAGAGTCTTCATTGCCGAAACCACTTACCGCAAGGGAAATTGTTTTCCTGTGATGGTGGGAGTCTATTCAAAGGATTAGTCACTAAACAAGTCATGACGCGTCAATGCTTGACTTGTTCAGAACTGACTTCAATGTGATCAGACGATAGTTTTCTCTCTCCACCGAAAGGTTTTGTATTTTCTTTGCAGCATTCCATTTTAGTAAAACGTTTGGCTTTTCTGTATTGCGATTGTGTTTTTGTTTTTAGGTGGGGGGGGGGGGGGGGGGGGGCTGTATTGCAATTCAATCCTTCTTTCAGTGAGATTGAAAAATTGCCTTCATTTAAAACAAATTACATTGTCTTCTCTTCTGGCCAAACATTTTGCCTGTCAAATTACTGCTGACATCTAGACGCGAATTGTATTTATATTCAAATGGCTGTGCGATATGTCTTTTCTTATCTTTAATTTTGGGAATAAGATACTGACATATATATATATATATATATATGCGCTAAGAATTCAAATCGGTGTCTGTCCGTAGGCTTTTAAATTACCAGCGAAACTTTTCCACCCTCAGCCAAATCTGACATCGAACAGAGAGAAAGGTGGTCTAGCTGGTCTGACGTCAGTGTTAGTGTTTGCGGAGGACGTTTATAACAGTTGAAGATCAAGCATTTCAGGTGAGAGGAAAAGGGAAGGAGAGATTCACAGTCTGCTTTTGGAGTTTGCCTGTGAAACACCCTGAACTGACGCAAGAGGATGTGAAACCTCAAGAGTTCAGTGGCTCTCTTTTTCATATCGAGAAAAAGTTTTTTAGATACAGATTTTGGAAGCAAGCAGTGTTTCAGCAGTTTTATAAGTTTGTTGTTTACCAACAGGCGAACACCGTTTGTTTTGATCGCGATTTTGTTATACAGTTTCTTTGTGACGGATTTCTAGATGACTTTTGAAACATTAAGGATCTCCCTGTTACGTGTGTGTTTGATCGTCTGATTTATGAAATAACCGGATTTTATGTGTCAAAGCATCTAACTCCCTTTTATTGGAGTTTCCAACAGTTTTTGAAGCTCTCCTTCAAAAGAGCTGAAATCTACATACTGTTTAAATACGTACACTCTGAGCTAACGGAGAGAAACAGAATTTATGAATCGAAGCTTTCAAATTCAGCGAACGTTTTTCAATAGGGAATGCTGATCGCACAGGCAAATGTGAACTTTTTTGTGTGCATGTGTGTCTAGACTGGATTGTTGTGTTTCAACAGAAGTGTTTTGCTGCGGGCGGTTGTGTTACGTGAAATGACAGGTAAGTTGTATGACATACATTTTAACTGTTCACCTTTGTCGGTTCTGTCTGAAAAAGTGAATGATGGAATTGATTGATGTGTTAATTCGTACCGTCTCGCAATTGTACAGGGTTGTGTTTGTGTTTTTAACTTTGGATTACAAATTTTATTTTCTTTGACAAGGGTTTGATATACATACTACATGCACGTTTTAGCTGGCAATGTGCCCTGGAGTTGAGGTTGGGACAGAAATGTGTTTTTGAATTTAACTCTCTTTGAATACAGCTTCGTCTATGTCTGTCTGTCTGTCTGACTGTCTGTCTGTCCGTTTTTTCTGTCTGTCTGTCTGGCTGGCTGGCTGGCTTTCTGTCTGTCTGTCTGTCTCTGTTTGTCTGTCTGTCTGTCTATTTGTCTACTCGTGTACATATACACTTTTTTACATACCCCCCCAGCCTCTTCCCATAAACCCTCCCCACCCCATCTTCACTATCCTCTCATCACAAAAGATAACCTCACATCAACACCTCTACCATCTCCCAAACCCCTTTTTCAATTTATTCTTTCAACATCCCTTCTCCAGTTCCTACAGTGACGACTGAGGGCCGGGGGTACAAAAAGTATAGTGAAGTCCAAGAACACGAGGTGCGGTGTGAACGGACTGTTTTGAAGGCAGACCAGAGGGCATGTGCAAGATAAGAAGAAGAAGAAGAAGAAGAAGAAGAAGAGAAAAGGGAGGAGGATGTAGATCGAGATTGTAGGTAAAGATGTTGTCAGGATAACCGCAGGAATGTTAACGCACTCGGGCGGAGGTTCAAAGTGTACAGGGGGATTTTTTCTTGTCTTCTACATCCCTAGTTTCAAAAAAGCGTTGCTGCATGTCTCTCGACCCCTACTCTTTTGCTGCGCTGCGCAGCACACACGGATTTACAAGGCTAATCTGCAGAAGGCTTATACGGCGCATCCTTGGAATGTTTTGTCGTTGGCGTATTTGTGTTTGCACCTTTATCTTTGTTTACTCTTTAAGTTTTTCCGCCCAGTTTTTGTCTATTTCTTCATTGCGAAGAAACTGCATATTTCGTCCCCCCCAAAAAACCCATTCAATGGTGCATTATAGAGTGTTTTGTTTTATTTGTTTGCGGGAGGCGTTTGTCAAGGGTCTTTGTAAGTTTCCAAGGAAGAAATCCCTCATATTTTGTCGCGAAACCCACCCAAAATATTGTTTATTTTTATGCCTCTACTCATATTTCTTTTTCAAAATGCATCCTACACCAGTTTAAAAAAAGTTTATTCATCTTCTATAACTAGGTGACCTGTTTTAGAGGGGAGAAGCAGAGCGTGAAGCTGAGTGTATTTGCTTAATTTATTAGCATGCATTCTTTGAAGCCAGTAAACACGAAATAGAGCGTACAATGACAGACTCGCGCCCCTTTCAGTCTTTACAAAAGACACTTGACACTTCTCAGCGCAGCTTCTTATTATTCAGCTGGGATAGACACTTGAACGTTAAATCGGCTACATTTGTCTTGGTTGGCGACGGACTTATTTTATAGTGATTTTTTTCTAGTGCTGTGTCCTATTTTCTGTGAGCCTCTCTGCCTCTGTCTGTCGTTCTGTCTGTCTGTCTGTCTCTCACTCTCTCTCTCTCTCTCTCTCTCTCTCTCTCTCTCTCTCTCTCTCTCTCTCTCTCTCTCTCTCTCTCTCTCTCTCTCTCTCTCTCTCTCTCTCTCTCTCTCTCTCTCTCTCTACACACACCCTCCATAGTTGATTATTGCATTTGTGTTTTGATCATTTTGAGTTTTCAAATTACTCTCATGTCTTAATATGTTTCCTTCCTTGCCTATGTTTTTCCCATTCAAGTTCCAATGCATGCCCCGATTCCACAGATGCTGCGTGTTTTCTTTTTCTTCTTTGTTTTGATTTTATTCTATAAACAATATAATTTTCTTCTTGTGTCCGTTTTCATTTCTTCTGCTGCCGTTTCGTTATCCTATTAGAGCTGACAAATTAGAAATGAACAACTCTTCGCAACGCGCATATCCAAGGGAATCGGTTCAAAAAGTCCCTCTTCTTCTTCTTCTTCTTCTGCGTTCGTGGGCTGAAACTCCCACGTACACTCGTGTTTTTGCACGAGTGGAATTTTACGTGTATGACCGTTTTTACCCCGCCATTAAGGCAGCCATACGCCGCTTTCGGAGGAAGCATGCTGGGTATTTTCGTGTTTCTATAACCCACCGAACTCTGACATGGATTACAGGATCTTTTCCGTGCGCACTTGGTCTTGTGCTTGCGTGTACACACGAAGGGGGATAAGCCACTAGCAGGTCTGCACATAAGTTGACCTGGGAGATCGAAAAATCTCCACATTTAACCCACCAGGCGGCCGCGGCCGGGATTCGAACTCACGACCTTCCGATTAAGAGGCCGACGTCTTACCACCCCGCCACAGCGCCCGTCAAAAAAGTCCCTCAAAGCTTTTCATTTTATTTTTTTAATGATAGAAAATGCACCTTTCATAAAAAGTCTACTATAGGCACGATCTGTAACTCCAGCAAGACTGACTCGAACATATATCTTGCATCTCTCACCGTAAAAGAACGAGAGCAAAAATTACCTGTAAGGAACACCTTAGTTTAAAGATGCATTTTACCTGGGAGCCTTAGATATCATTCGACACTTTTTTCCACCTTGTCTGTTGGAGAATGCACAACACAATCTACACTGGGCCTTTTGGAGATAAGGCGGAAGAAGGATACACAGCATGGTGTTTAGAAAGAACTCAATCACACTTGTTTTTGTTTTCCTGTTTGCTTGGTGTGGTGTTTTGTTTTTAGATGGGAGTGAGAGTGAATGGTGGGAGTAGGTGTCCTATATATAGGTGCTGTGAGAGGGAACTGGGTTAAGAGAAAAGAGGGGGAGAGAGTTAAAGGAGTGGGAAGGTGTGTTTTGTGTTGGTCACTGCGCGTTCCTTCGATCAAATTTGTTTTCTTGTTACTTTTTTTTTTTTTTTTTTTTTTTTTTAAGAGATAGGAGTGAATGGTATGGGTAGGTGGCTTGGAAGGAGAAGGGATGGGTGAGAGGAAGGGGGTTTGGAATTGGGCAAAAAGGGAAGGGCGGTCTTTTCGGTCACATTGTGTTTGTTTAAGGGGTGATCTACATTACTCATTTACAGTTTCGGGGCTACGTTTCCGCCGTGCCTTTGATATCAGAAAATCGAGGACGAGAAAGCATAGAACCTGTGCAGTGCCTCGGGGGGTAGAGGAAATTCTCACTCGAGGCTCATGTTGCTTGAAGAGGGGGGGGGGGGGGGGGGTAGTTTACGTTTTCTCAAACTGTTTGCACTTTTTTGTTTTGTGCTGCATTTGGAGCAAAGCTTGATTCCGATTGACTCGAGTGTCCGGATCTCTCTGCTTGATACAAACATGTTACACCTCATTGTTCTGTGAGGTTTTTCTCATGGGAAAGTTTGGAACAGGAAAATAGCATACCGCAAACCAGATGCCAGTGGTTGTTTTTTCCCGTATGAAATGGATAACAGTTATGATCGAAAATAAAGTCCTTCGTAAAGGAATCCCTGTTGCCCGGACTCACCTATGAGGCTATGTTTGTATGTATGGTCTGGAACCTCTGTTGGAAAAATCAGCGCTCGAACACAAATTGATTACACTCTTCCAGACCTTCAGTATGGACACATTATTCACTCTTGTGACTCAGAAAACAAACCAGATTTGTATAATAAAACGAAAGTTATTGGATGAAGAAAAGCTTAGCATGTCGGTGAATGATTCAGTATAAAACATATCTATTCCTAAAAAAAATAGAACCCCATAATAATTTCATTAACCACGTTGTGCATATCCAAGCATGAACTCTACACATTCGAGATGACTTTCAGAACCCCCTTTCCCAAGGGCATTCCATTCTCGGAATGTGATGATATTTATATCTTTAAATAACCGTCTGAAGCCGCTGTGATTTATACTACACATCGTGCCCAAATTAATGAGACAGACGCAACGCCTAGTCGTCCTTAGATGCTCCGAGGGTTTGTCGGGTCCAAAACGCCTCCCGCGTGCACATGCCAAAGGCATTAATTTCGCGTATGCTTTCGTGGATTTTAATAACCCGAGCACGTGAGAAACGCGCGCAGATGTTAAAAGAAGTGGGTGAAGTATGTGACAGTATCGGAGAAAACGGCAGTGCATTTCGCTCCAAGTAACAACGCTGCGAAAGACGTCGGTCTAGGTCATCGTAGTGCGTCGAGAACAGAGGAAGACCATCATGATGTATGGGCGATATTGTTGCCGATGAGCTGAGGTGAGCTTACGTATTATTACTTTCGCTGCACGTTATGCCAGTGGTGCCAACTGTCTTGCGTGTCCCGTCGCGATATAACCTTCGTGGTTGAAAACGACGTTAAACACCAAATAAAGAAAGAAATGTCTTGCGTGTGAGTGTTGGTTTTGGTTTTCTTACACAGTTCAGAGACATCCTGCTTGCTGCCGCGCGAGCAGAGAAAATGTTCCCTCTTTATCTTCACTAGGCTGGCAGCAAAACCCCTCTACGCGGAAGTGTTTTTAGATAGGTCAGACACAGGGTGTACAGGAAAGAAAACGCACATTCATACAAATGTGCACTCATAAAAACGACGTACGAACACTTCCACCTTTTCGCGCGGCGCATACATGAACACAAGTGCAGAGCTATTGACACGTAGCCACGATCACACACAATTACGCATGACGGCGGCATACGTTTACACTCACCCATCCCCCTTTACGTAAGAACACACCCTCATAGTACTGAGAACGAGGGAGTCTCTAACAACTTCAATCTTTTAAAAGATAGATACATAAAAAAAAAAATTTAAGCAGGAGGAAAGGACAAGAAGAAGGAAAACGTATGCCATGGGAATTGTGTACAGTATATTTTTGAAACGGTAATTTTGTTTGTGCGGAATTGTAGTTGTTGATTTGCTTTGATAGCAAAAATATGCGAATGTTTATGGGTTTTGCTGATGTCAGCATTCTGATTTGTGGCCAGAGGACAAGAGAAGCAGGAAAAGTTGTCGCGGGCAAGGGTGGTAACCAATGTAAATTGTGGGGTGCAAAAACTGAGTTTCTGGCATTGATGCATTCAGCGCTGATGTTTTTAGTTTATGATTTGTTGCTACGGTACAAACGGAGAGCGGAAAGAAGGTTTTTGCCAGCAAGGGAAAAAGCTGTGTAGATTGAGGGTCAGGAAATTGAGTTCAAGACGTTGATGTATGCTGTATTGGATGCCTGCGTTGATTTGTGGTCAGGGTGCATGAGAACGGTTTGAAGAACAGGGCGTTGAGTCGGAAACATTTGTCGCCAACAGTCGTGGATGAGTTCGAGTTCAGGAAGTGTGAGTGCTTTCAACAGGGTCTTGAAATTCGAAAGGCCCGGTTCTTCCTATCACCAGGTCTATCATAAAAGCTGAACCCTGTATACCCTCGCTCCAACACTTATTATCCCAATTGGAAGTCCCCCCCTCCCCCCTCCCCCCCTCCCCCCCTCCCCCCTCCCCGGACAAGATTATTTTAACTTTTTAATGGAAATCATGATATTGAATCAGATTTGAAGTGTTAAAAGATATGAGCTTTTTATTTTATTTTAACCCTCTTCCCTTTACTGTATACGTAGACCAAAATGTGAATAGCTTCCATAACTTAGACCACCTTAGGCCACACAAAAAAAGTTGTATGTTTCTGGTCACCCGACCCTACCTAGTTTTTTTCCGCCGACCCTAGACTATTTTATTGCATTTGTAAAGAAAAAGCAAAAAAGAAAGCGTCAAAACGAAAGTAACAGACTCTCTTTGTATAGTAAGTCCAGTCTCTTTGCGTCACTGTGTAGTTATTTTCTACCCTGACCAAAAAAATTCAAAAATAAATAAAATTAAAAAAATCCCTACCTACCTACCCTATTTTTTGAAGCCATGTTACCAGAAACATACAACTTTTTTTTGTTGGCCTTATGTAAAACGAGAAAGGATACAAAATAAATCGGTCCTGAATAGCCAAATAGGTTGAACGTATACAGGAAAAACCAACAACCAACCAGCTATCCAAATTATTTGAAGTTTAAGTTTTGACAAATGATTTGTCACTTGTATAATTATCTGTTTGGCAGGATAGAAGATGCTTTTGTATCAATTCCATTGCACCCAAAATCGACCGTCGTCATTTTAGTATATAATTATATATATACGAACTGTTACACGAGTCAACACTGTCAACTGTTGAAACTTATCATAAACTTTACAGACATCCACTGACAGAGCACCCGTCGCGATATAACCTTCGTGGTTGAAAACGACGTTAAACACCAAATAAAGAAAGAAAGAAAGAAAGACTGACAGAGCTCCGTCTGGCGTCTGGCATTATGGGGTTTGGTCCGGTGTCAGAATAATGTGACTGGGTGAGACATGAAGCCTGTGCTGCGACTTCTGTCTTGTGTGTTGGGCACGTTATATCGATGTCAAAGCAGCACCGCCCTGATATGGCCCTTCGTGGTCGGCTGGGCGTTAAAAAAGGCCAACATCCAAAAGAATTTTTCTCCTGGAGCGACCTAAACTTGAACCCGTCGCTATTCTTGCATGTCTGTTTACTTCGTGCTGCACGCAAAAATCGAGCGACTTCCTTGCCGCGTGGATTGACGAAGCTATTTTATTCTCGTGACTGAAAACACTGCAGTGCGTGCAGTTTTTGACGAGCCGCAGGAGCGGCGACTCATATGGTCTCGGCTCGAAAGCTGTCTGTGGAGGCTGCGTGCTATAATTAGCTGACCTGCTGCGCGAGCAGTCACTGCAGAGTTTTGAGATAACTTTGTAACACGTTTTATTTTATGCTCCTCAAGAATACAACTTTGGGCAACGTGCCACGTAAAACTACACGCAACAAGGATTCAGTAGGTACCAAACATGCCTTGGTCAGAAGTAGAATGTAAATGAATCTTTATAAAGAAGTAGGCTACTTCAAACGACAGCCACAGCCACGGTTGGGTTCACGGCATCAAACCGATGCGACTCTCCGTCATATCATACACGTAATCTATCAAATAGATGACTAATAAACATGTAAACTACATGTATACGTCTATCGTCGGACATAAGAAAGGAGAGCTTCCCCCGGGCCTGTGCATGTGTTGTTCGTTGTGCGTGTGTAAATGTACACAACAAACTGACGACAAAACTGAGACAGACCTCTTTCGCTTCAGTCTTGCAGAATTTAAAGACGAATACAGGTAAATCGTGCATTATACTAACTGTTTGGTAAAAGTATCAAACGTTTCTTTTTATAAATAAGTGGCAGGCTTACAGGAATACAAAGAGGCGCAAGTTGAAAGTAATGGATATATCTCTGGAAGATGCCATCAGTCCAAGTTGTCAAATGAAATCAAAGATGACAGAAACAGAAGTTTTCCATACAAATGTTGGTGTTTCAAAGGAAGTTGGCATTCTTTCAGATAATGATATAGACGAGGTGGCTGTTTGTTATGAAGTTTCAACAAGCCAACATTCAAATGATTTTACTTCATCTACAGATTTTTTGAATTCAGCACTTTATAACTGTCATTATGAACTTGGAATCAGAGAGAGACCGTCTTTCCATTGTCATTCATGCCATAGATTTTTGTTTCAGAATCAATGTTTCACATGGCGTTCACAAGAGAGCATGCGAAGTTTCCGACAGTCTTTAGGATTTGTAAAAAAGGCCGTGTTTTGCTGTACATGCAAAAACTACCTGTCAAAAGGGAAAGTGCCTAACAGATTGCAACAACATTCCTATTTTAAGCTCAGCCACACGCCGACATGGAAGTTCAATGGTACTTTCAAACTTTTTCTTCTCTTCGTCGTATTTGATTTCTTTCTATTTCATAAGTCGAGTGCATATGATTTCGGCTCGTCTTCATCGTGAGATGGACTTAGTTTCTTGTATTCTGTGGGTTCGACAGATTAACTAAATGTTGTAATTTCGCCTTACGCGACTTGTTCTCTCTCTGTTGGCAGCGTGTAATGCAGCTGGTTAGAAATTAGAGTATTATTTTGCAAAGTGTGTACCAAAAGTTTGTCATGAGCTGCTTTAGGTTTGGGGTGTGGGTTGGTTTGATATTTCCTCCTTGCAGATCAAATCTGTATTCATTTTTGATGTTGTGTCTTATTTTGTGAAAGGAAACATGCAGACTGACTGAACGCATATATACAATTATGTAACTCATAAACACATGGGTGTAGTTATGTTCAAAAAACACACACACACACACACACACTCACACACACACACATATACATATACACACACACACATTCACACACACATACACACACACACACACACACACACACACACACACACACACACACACACACACACACAACTGTGTAGATGTATCGTACACCTGATATATTAAATTGAAGTTCACGAAGAAATCGTTTTATTTCTGTGTCATTCAACATCTATCAGACAAATTGAAACTGGTACAAATATTCAATAATGTTGCGATGTGGAAATGGACATGATATCGCAAAAGATAGACAACGGCAAGACTCATTCAAGTATGTACATGCTTGTTGATGTCTACTTAGGCGATGCTCAGAACACTAGTTAGATCTTCCGAGATTAAAAAATGACGATGATCTGTAAACAAACCAGGACAAGGAAAGAAAGACAAAACGTATTTGAAAACAAATCATACTATACAGATTGACAAACTGAAACTTCGAACTCTGTTGATATTTCACGGGAGATGAGGTATGGTGCAAACGTATATAATTATACTGACTACATTTTGTTACGTACTCATCAACAACAACAAAAACCGATATAACCAAAGGCACACACACACACACACACACACACACACACACACACACACACACACACACACACTTTGCTGGTTTGCTGATCAATGTCACAGGAAACGAATGAACAACAGAAAGCGTGATGAATTCCTGGCCAGAAATCAGTCACAAAGACCTGAAAGTCTGCTGAATGGAACTGGTAAATGTACACATTTGAACTGCTGTCAAAATTACTATGTAATACGATATTCGGGTTTTAAAATTGGTAGCAAATTACAACCAATAATGATGTTTTTTGCTTCGGCATTGAAGCAATGTTAAATTCACTATTTACTAACAAAATAATTACGAAATAAACACAAAACGAAATCAGTGAGGCAGAGGGGACAAAAAGCCGAGCGGGTGTGTGTGTGTGTGTGTGTGTGTGTGTGCTAGTGTGTGCCTGTGTGTGTGTGAGTGTGAGTGTGTGTGTGTGTGCCAGTGTGTGTGTGTGTGTAGAGCGATTGAGACCAAACTACTGGACCGATCTGTCGAACCCACAGAATAAAACTGCACGCACTGCAGTGTTTTCAGTCACGAGAATAAAACAGCTTCGTCAATCCACGCGGCAAGGAAGTCGCGCAATTTTTGCGTGCAACACGAAGTAAACAGACATGCAAGAAGAGCGACGGGTTCAAGTTTAGGTCGCTCCAGGAGAAAAATTCTTTTGGATGTTGGCCTTTAAGCAAACAAACAAACAAAATTGACAGAGCTCTTCTGCACACGATGAATGCAAAATCTACCAAATGTGAAGCTAATACAGTCCGTTCTGTTTTATTTTTCTTCTCTTGAAATCCACAGTACAATGTGAACAAGGTGTTCGCAGCCTTTTGCAAGTGAAGTACACCTCCTCTCATCAGAAGATTGTTTGTACTCGTGCAAATCAGCATACGTTTTGACCGGGACTCGGCAAGGTTTGTTTGTACGGACCGGGGTACAAGTACTCCGCAAGACCACTCCAAGAAGTGGAGGCTTTAGTTCTGTGCATCTTGCACCTGCATGGCAGATGTTTTTTTGTGTCCTCCAGAATGAGCTTTTTTTCCCCAGCTACATTTAAAATAATGTACATTGGACTTTTATTTTCATGGGAAAAGATGGAGAACGACCTTCTTGTTTTATTCCTAAAACAATCATATATTCAGATCCTTTTCTTTCTGAATGTTACGTATGCACAGCCAGAGAGAGGGCTAAGAGATGAAGGACCCCGTTTTGAGCAAATTACTTTGTATAGTTTTGCGTTCTTTATTTATGTTCTTTGCCGTTTCAACATCGTTGTTGTCGTCGTCTTCGTCTTGAACAGTGTTTACACATTTAGTCAAGTTTTGACTAAATGTTTTAACATAGACGGGGAATCGAGACGAGGGTCGTGGTGTATGTGTGTGTGTATGTGGGTGTGTGTGTGTGTGTGTGTGTGTGTGTGTGTGTGTGTGTGTGTGTGTGGAGCGATTCAGAGAAGACTACCGGACCGATCTTCATGACACTTTACATGAGGGTTCCTGAGTATGCTATCCCCAGATGTTTTTTTCATTTTTTTTTAATAAATGTCTTTGATGACGTCATATCCGGCTTTTTGTGAAAGTTGAGGCCGCACTGTCACACCCTCATTATTCGATCAATTTGATTGAAATTTTAGCCAAGTAATCTTCGACGAAGCCCGGACGATGGGATTGTATTTTAGCTTCGAGGCTTACACATTAATTGATGAATTTGGTCATTAAAAATCTCAAAATGCTAATTACAATTGAAATTTAAGAAATCGATCCAAAAAAGATTTCATCTGATTTTCTTGTTTTTCCTGATTTCAAAACCATAGAGATATGTTATGTTTAGATAAAAAAAAACTTGACTAAATGTAAAAAAAACAAGCTCAGAAAACTAAAAAGAATACAGAAAAGCGTCCTTTCATCCTGCTTAGCGCAATAGAAGCTACCGCGCTTTAATCGTCTTGTCAATTTCACTTCGTTTTGCACGTGAAAAGTGAGCGATTTCCTTGTCGCAGGGATTGACAAAGTTGTATTGTCTTGGTGAAAAAATGCAGTGCGTTCTGTTTCATTCCGTGAGTTCGACAGCTTGACTAAATGTAGTAATATCGCCTAATGACGCGACTTGTTTATTCTTGAGATTAACTTCAATGAAAAATATTCGTCGTAATGTTAAGTATAGACGAAACCGCCATATGCGTATTACTTCCATGTCATTCTGGCATATATAAGTAACAACAAAAGTCTTCGGTGTAGGCTGCCGCCAGCTATAGATAAAGCAACACATACATAAGTATAGCGGACAGCAGCACCCGAACACTATATATAGTCAATACATGTACGTCCCATGCAGAAAAAACCCTACAAACAATGTATGCATCAGACGCGGCAAATGAGTAGTAAAGGCTATAATTATCACCATAGACTACGATCTGCAAAAGTCATCAGCGTATATAGACGAACGTCGGCAGGAGATAAAGAACATGTCGCGTAAGGCGAAATTACTACATTTAGTCAAGCTTTGGAACTCACAGAATGAAACTGAACGCACTGCATGTTTCACAATGACCGTAGTCCGCCGCTCGTACAAAAGGCGAGCCTGTTTAGCGCGGTAGCGGTTGCGCTGTGCTGCATAGCACGCTTTTCTGTACCTCTCTTCGCTTTAACTTTCTGAGCGTGTTTTTAATCCAAACATATCATATTTATATGTTTTTGGAATCAGGAACCGACAAGGAATAAGATGAACTTGTTTTTAAATCGATTTCGGAAATTTTATTTTAATCATAATTTTTTATATTTTTAATTTTCAGAGCTTGTTTTTAATCCAAATATAACATATTTATATGTTTTTTGAAATCAGAAAATGATGAAGAATAAGATGAACGTAAATTTGGATCGTTTTATAAAAAAATAATTTTAATTACAATTTTCGGATTTTTAATGACCAAAGTCATTAATTAATTTGTAAGCCTCCATGCTGAAATGCAATACCAAAGTCCGGCCTTCGTCGAATATTACTTGGCCAAAATTTCAACCAATTTGATTGAAAAATGAGGGTGTGACAGTGCCGCCTCAACTTTTACAAAAAGCCGGATATGACGTCATCAAAGACGTTTATCCAAAAAATGAAAAAACTTCTGTGGATATCATACCCAGGAACTCTCATGTAAAATTTCCTAAAGATCGGTCCAGTAGTTTACTCTGAATCGCTCTACACGCACAGACACACACACACACACACACACACACACACACACACACACACACACACACACATATACACCACGACCCTCGTCTCGATTCCCCCTCTATGTTAAAACATTTGGTCAAAACTTGACTAAATGTAAAAATGTGCATACACGGTGGGCAGAAACAACCCACGCTATCTATGCCCACCGCTTTGTTTCCAGTCGATATTATCATTCTGTACGTCCCAGGCAAAAAGAAACGATCAGAAAAGTAATGGCTCCGCTATGGCGCAAAGGTGGTGCTATAGATAAAATGTCCCCTCTCCTGGCGATTCGCTGGTCATGCATAAAGATAGAAATCAAGCGATCCCCGTGGAGGGATACGGTGCGATAATTGTCATAAATATTCCTACACGCCGATGCGATTATCGAAGAGGAGAAGGTCTGCTTTTTTGAGATTTTTTATTTTTGGGAGAAAGGGTTTGTGTTTTGTGGGGCGGCAATGAATAGAGAATCGGATTATGAGGCGACGGGTTGTAATTTATTTGTTTTGTGTGTTGCTTGCACAACGTTTTGTTTTGTTGTCGTCGTATTTTGCGCTGTATTGCCCGTACATGGTCTCTGTCTGTGTGTGTGTGTGTGTGTGTGTGTGTGTGTGTGTGTGTGTGTGTGTGTGTGTGTGTGTGTGTGAGTAGGTATTTTGTGTGTGTGTGTGTGTGTGTGTGTGTGTGAGTAGGTATTTTGTGTGTGTGTGTGTGTGTGTGTGTCTGTATGTGTGCGTGTGTAAGTGTGTGTGTGTGTGTGTGTGTGTGTGTGTGTGACGTCTGTCTGTCTTTCTGTCTGTCTGTCTATATATGTGTTTTGTGGAATTAGCGGCCGATTTTGTGAAATGGGAAAGTTTTAGATACTCTCATAATATTTACATTCTGCAAATCTCGTGGGATTTTTGCGAATGGGTAGCGTTTCGCCGGTTTCGACATTTCCGTGAATTCGGCAAAAAATACACACACACAGAGCTTTTTAAACATCATTTTATTTCCAAAGTCTGTATTCTGGAAAAAAAAAGAATCCCACTGCTTTTACTGGACACAATTTATCACCAGCAAAAGAAAATGTCAAATTGTCTACAAATTTATAGACCCAAGATCTATAAACAACAAAAACCTGCACCGTAAAGAAAATGCATTGCTGGCGTTTCTTGAAAGCAGTCGGTTACGGAAAATGAACATCGGTGCGGAAATGTCTTTCAATGAAGACAGGTTGAAGGGGGGGGGGGGAGGTGAGGGGGGTAGTGGGGAAGGGGTGGGGGGGGGGGGGGAGAGACGGACTACATCAAACAGAAGTTTTGCTCAACTCTGCCATCTTATCTGATGATATTAATGGAGCGAAAAGCCAGAGGTCCCTTGATCCTGTCCAAATTTATTGCAGTTAAATACACAGAGGCTTAGGTTTAAGAGGCGCAAGGTATTTGGGAGCTCTTTTATTTTTGTGTCCCTGAGCCAACGGCGCAAGGTCTTTTTTTTTTTTTTTTTTTTTTTTTTTTTCCTTTTTTTTTCCTGTCTTTCTGACTTAAAAAAAAGTGTTTGGTTTTGTGTGAGGTTATAAAAACGTCGGACTATACTCTTGCCGTCTATGCCTCCTCCCACCCCTACTACTTCTACTACCACCACCACCATTATACGTATAGCCTCAATCATTCCCCCAATAGCCCTTTCTTGCTGTTTTTGCTTGGACCCTCGAATCCGTTGCTCTTTCACATCGCTTCACTCTTTTTGTTTGCTTGAAAATTGGTGACTGTGCGGAGTAGTTTTGTACAAGGCGTGTGTCTACCTCGCAAGGTTAGTGTCTGATGTGTCCAAGTGAGGTAAGACTGGGCGAATTGCTTGGTTGTTGTCTCGTTTGTGAGCCTACATAGAGAGAGAGAGAGAGAGAGAGAGAGAGAGAGAGAGAGAGAGAGAGAGAGAGAGAGAGAGAGAGAGACACACACACACACACACACACACACACACACACACACACGCACGCACACGCACGCACACGCACACACACACGGCCAGAGACAGAGAGACAGACGGACGGACGGACGGACGGACGGATAGACAGAGAGTCCGTCTGTCTGTTTGCGTGGTGTGTGTCTGTGTCTGCATGTGTGTCGGTCCCGTCTCTGTGGGTGTGTTTCTCAGTCAATCGTCCGTCATGTCTGGCTGTTGGTCTGTCTGTCTGCCTGTCTGTCTGTCTGTCTGTCAGTTTGTCTTCTTTTACTAGCGTCTCTCTTGTGTGTCAATCTTGCTGTCGCGCGATCTTTCTACTTGTCCGTCTGTCTGTCTGTCTGTCTGCATGCCTTTCATGCTTTGCCCGCCCGCAGCGGCTTCGGTTGGAAGCATAATAATTATGCTTTCACCTACTTAAACGTATATGTGCCTTTATTTAGCACTCACGTTCCCTACTTTCTGTACGGATGGTTGGCATCTCAAGAAGTATGATTAAACCAAGCACAGACACCGACACAAAACCATAAGACTTAACAAAAGATCCCTGCCGCGCACCCAATTTTCTTCTGTAGGTCTAGACAGCTAGAAACCAAACGATCAAAGGTATTTCTTCATTGTAAACGATATACATTTTTTCTCCATTCGTTCCGCATTCGGGTAAGTCCACCACCGGTGGTCTCCTGAACCCATTCGACTTGTATTGCTCCTCTGTGCTTCCGACGCTGAAAGAACCTGTCGTGATTTTGCCCACATGCATTCATAACCTTTTTACGATAGCGTACGGATGGCTTAACACACAGCATGGCCCGAGAACGACTCTGAAAATAATCATTTCTCGGCATAAATATAAACTATGCCTTTTTCCCGAGTGTGACAGAGAAGAATGACTGAAGGGCAAAGAAGACAGAGGTGAAGAGAGGAAGAACAATCCCCCCCCCCCCCCAAAAAAAAAGGAAGAAGAGAAAGGTTTGGTTTAAACATAAGTTTATTTTAACAAAGGTTACAATCATGACATGTATACAAAGTTCACAGAAACAGCAACAAGCTAGAAGCTTATAGTGGTGTTCCTGCATGACAGTACAACATAAGGCGGTAACGGCTGAAAATTTTGTCTCAATAAACCAAATCTATTAATAACGTAATGAACGTTGCATAATGATGATAAAGAAGACAGTAAAGGAAGGAAGGAGGGAAAGAAGATGAATAAAAGAAGAGAAAGGTTTCTGGTTTGGGAGAATAAT
>NC_090245.1:51286380-51296380 GCF_037325665.1 Littorina saxatilis | reverse complement strand
AGACATACTTTATGATTATGCTTGTCTGTCTGTCTGTCTGTCTGTCTGTCTGTCTGTCTGTCTGTCTCTGTCTGTCTGTCTGTCTCTGTCTCTCTCTCTCTCTCTCTCTCTCTCTCTCTCTCTTTTCTCTCTCTCTCTCTCTCTCTCTCTCTCTCTCTTTCTCTCACTCTCTCTCTCTCTCTCTCTGAGTGTTCATGAACACATGGACCTATAGATGTCCATGCGGGTGTTTTGGGGTAGAAGGAGGGGGGGTGGGTGTCATGGGCAGGCTAAGTGTAAGCTCTTTTGTGTGTGTTCGTGTGGAGAGTGCCTGCGCACGTCACCTGTGTGTGCGTGTGTGTGAAAAATCAAACAGCCATTTCACACAAATCGTGCTAATTTCAAAGCGAGCGTTTCCGCCTGACGAACCATCAAACGTTTTCGGCGTGTGCCTTTCGAACCGAACACCTGCCCATCATATGTGCCCACCTGGTGAAATCTTTCCAGCATGGAAGGATATTTGAGAGGATTTTTTCCTCTAGTTTTCAGTGGAGATGCGAGGTTAATAGGATGTCAGAAGTTTCGTTGGCTGTGGTGATAGCTTGGAATAAGCAAGGTAATTACTGGAAAGACACTTGTACACAGTCGTCAGCTGCAGACGGGTGGGGCTAGAAACTTCAAAGAACTTTCTCAGATTTTTGATTATTTGATACTGACGGCAAATAAAATATTCAGATTGTGTATGTATGCAGACCACTCGAAGCTTATCCCTCCCGCCCCCCCCCCCTTCCCCCTCCCCCCTCCCCTCCTCTACCACTACTGTCACCTTTCCCGTAGAGTCATACGCTTTTTCCAGGTGTGCCATCCCATTTAGACCAAAAGCCTATCCTAATAGGAAGTATTTCATCCACTTGTGATTTAGACCCAATCAAACTTCTGAGATGAGAGTAAAAGCAAAGAGCTTCGTGAAAGTTTGCACTAACATGCTAGAGAGACCACATTATCATGCTTTTACCAAGCCTTTACTTTTACTTAGGAATGAATCAGTATGAAATATTCACCGACTCGGGAAAGTGAACGTACTATAGCCTGATACATATTGAAACTTTTATTTTATACTCTTCGTGGATATCAGCACAAATGTAAAACTGTATTTTGCTTTATGTTATATGAAGTCTTATATCGCGCGCGTATCTCCAGACTCGGACTCAAGGCGCAGGGATTTATTTATGCCGTGTGAAATGGAATTTTTTACACAATACATCACGCATTCACATCGACCAGCAGATCGCAGCCATTTCGGCGCATATCCTACTTTTCACGGCCTATTATTCCAAGTCACACGGGTATTTTGGTGAACATTTTTTATCTATGCCTATACAATTTTGCCAGGAAAGACCCTTTTGTCAATCGTGGGATCTTTAACGTGCACACCCCAATGTAGTGTACACGAAGGGACCTCAGTTTTTCGTCTCATCCGAAACACTAGCACTTGAACCCACCACCTAGGTTAGGAAAGGGGGGAGAAAATTGCTAACGCCCTGACCCAGGGTCGAACTCGCAACCTCTCGCTTCCGAGCGCAAGTTCGTTACCACCCGGCCACCCAGTGCTTTGAGTCGAAAGCACAGTTTATCATTCATTGAAATACGACGTCAGGTGTAAAGCAGGTATTTCGCTTTGTTGTTGATGGCGTGAATGATTTATGATAATTCTTTTTGCAAAACTTTGTGTGTGGATGTGTATCCGCAAAAATCCACAATGCAACTGTTCAAAAGACGAGGGTGTTGCGAACGACAGATCAAAAAGGAGAAGAACAGACAAGAATGATTAATTAACAGCAAGGTAATTGCGTTGCAGTTTTCCGGAACATGAGTCACTATAAACATTCTTTGAAAACCCTGGGACGGCGTGCACCACTAATTTTAGACAACTATGCAAGATCCGACTTTGCCTACGACGCAGTATTTGCGCAGAGACAAACACAGAGATGCAATTTCCGAGCCAGTAGCAAAACAAAAATCAGCCAAGCTAAGCATTGCGTTTAATAGCATGTCTGGGCCTTCCCCCTCCCTACCTGTTGCGTTCCTGATTCTCAGTAATCCTCTAGTCTTAGCGTAGGATTACAGGTGTTGCTGGTGGTTTGAAGAGGCACGACGGAGGAAACTAGCTAGTTCTTACAGCATTACATTTTAAACTCTCGCTTACGACTACAGCAGTCTAATCCAGCGAGTGAAACCGTTTAAAAGAGAGTGTCTATGAGTTCCTTCGGGACCTCCCTGTTCTTGTTTCTCTGTTGTTGTTTTTTCTTTTTTTTAAAGTCTGGGAAAAAAGTGCCAGATTTAGGCATTGTAACTACTTTCGTAAAGAGCAAATCCAGATGCGTGGTATTAGAACTATTTATAATTATAAACGGACCCAAAAGGGCCTCGATTGACATTTCTTAGGTCTTAAGGATGTTATACAAAATAATAATAATAATAATAATAATAATAATAATAATAATAATAACTGGACATTTTTTAAGTGCCTAACCTATGGCTCTAAGCCCTTTATTAACATTCACTTTCACCATTATTTTCCACAGAAGCAAGTAATGTTATACACATTTAGTATACATTTCTTTTGAACAGAAGTAAGTACGCCTTGGAAACTTATTTCCACAAAGTAAAGGTCTATTAAACATGATATTAGCTGAAGTCTATTTATAGATCGTGTTTGGAGAAAGGTTAGACAGTGTAGTATTGACAGGCGAAGTCTCTGTCGGGCGATCGCACATGTATACGGCCACAAGAAAGTCCAATCTGGAGTCAAATCCTTCCAAGTCAATCCGGAGTCAAATCCTTCCAAGCTTCTACGACCAACTCTTGATCACAGGAGTGCCTACAGACTTCTTCATTTCAATGGCTCATTGAACAATCTCCCTAGGTGGTCGGGGGTGAGGCGGTGCAAAAGCTTTATGACAGGTAAAATGTCAACAGTAGCGTAGACTTTTTCACCTGTCAGGTTTTTATGCTGTATGGAGTTTTTTATGGCCTTGACGGTAGCGTGGTGGGATTTTTGCTCTCTCTCCTTTTCTGCTTCTGTCACTGATTTCCTGTGCAATCCCTATAGTTTTGATTAATTTTGTGTGAAGTGTTTTGCGTAGACTGCGTTCTCTTTTGGTTGTATTTTAAGGTGAGGTTTTCTTTGGTGGGATCCCGGGAAGGTTCGAGCCTGGACGATTTTAAAACTGATTGTACAAACACTCTTTCTTCTGTCTGTCCACGGTTCGCCAGTCCGTATGTCTGCCTGTCAGTCTGCTCTCTGTCTCTGTCTCTCTTTGTCTCTCTCTCTCTCTCTCTCTCTCTCTCTCTCTCTCTCTCTTGTCTATCTCTCTCTCTTTCTCTCTCTCTCTCTCTCTCCCCCCTCTCTCTCTCTCCCTCCCTCCCTCTCTCTCTCATCCCTCTTTCTCTCTCTCCGTCCCTCCCTCTCACTCACTCTCTCTCTCTTTCTCTCTCTCTCTCTCTCTCTCACCCCCTCTCTCTCTCCCTCTCTCTCTCTCTCTCTCTCTAAAATAGACACGGGGAGGGGAGGGGGGGGGATTCGATCTTCCCACAAACGTTCAACACTATAAATACCGGTAAGGACTAAACCATAGACAGAGCTTACACCGCAATGCAGTATAACCAGCAGTTCTGACCTTACAGAGGACAGAGAGCTAACCGAGACTGGTTTTGAAATAATCACGTCTGGATCACCGAGATGATCACAGCCTGTCGGATTTAAGTCCTTCCGTTACGGCGGTCGCCTGGGCAACGCCAAAGACGCGTCCAAGGAATGTAACTCCGGCTTTTAAATCGGGACAGTAAGCTCCCTTTTTCTCTGGGCAAAGAACAAGGTGTCGAAGGGAGATTACTTTTTTACGTCCAATGCCACCGATCTCTTGAGACTAGAAAAGGAAGTCTTAGAAGTATAAGAGATGAAAATGGGTTTTTGGTGAAGGGAGGCGAAGTATGTGTCCGTGTTGGTGAGGATGGGGGGTGTGACAGGGGATGGATGGGATGTGTTGGGGAGACAGAGAGTGAAAGAAAGAGACAGAGACAGTTCGAGAGACAGAGAGTCAATCCTAAATCTTGTCATCCTGAATCGCAGTCCTACTGTGCTTCCATTCTGAATCGTTGCGTCAGATTCCAGCGAGAAACAGAGAATTACAGAAAAGAAAAAGTTCAGTTCAGAGTTAATGAAAAACTGCAAATGGAGCATTTAATTAACGCGAACAATATGAAACGAGAGTAGGGGAAGGGCTCCTAATATGGACCGCCTGTTGATCTGACAAACTAACGGCGCTAGAGCGCTAAAAACAATTTTATTCGCTGTATTCACCCTATCTGGATAACTTGCGCATGTCAAAACAGTTGCAGAAACACAAACCTTAAAACCGTTAGGCTTTTTATCTTTTTTTCACTTTTGGCAGCGTTCACTCTAACTTTGACGCCTAAAACGGACTCGTTTCTGTCCACAGCCAAAGCTTTTATCACACAAAAATTGCTATATATGACAGCTAAGACCGTATTTGTTACATTTTAGCAGTTTTGACCCCGAGTTTCTACTGCAAACAAAAAATAATAGCAAAATCTCAAAGTATGTGTGAGTCCCCTAATATGGACCACCTTCAACAAATGGAAGGAAATAAAAGCTAAAGGCTATTTTCATTAATTCATTAAGAAGCTTGCTGAAAATAACCTATAACTAGCCCTCGAGCTTTCAAAAAAATATATCAAATTGTCTTCTTTTTGCGGAAGTTGATAATTTCACTTATTTTCACTCTGTTTTTGATATGCTTCTTTAGTTTCCTGGTGTGCTTCAAATAATGCTCTCATCAACCCGAAACAGATAAATCTAAAGCATATTTAAATTAGTCTGACATGCACAATAAGTTGTATCATGTTATTTTGAAGTATAGGGGGCTTTTGACAGTGATTCGTGAAGGCCGCTTCACTGGTCCATATTAGGAGCCTGGGCGCCTAATATGGACCCTTTGTGATTTTTTCTGTATTTAATTTTTGCTGAATGTCTATCAAAGCTATTTCACTCTAATTAGGCCTAACGGTTCACTTAAGAGAGAAGGACTACCAAACACAAAATGAAACTTCTTCGCAAGAAAACAAGCTAGTTATTAGCATGAAACAAAAAATGGTCCATATTAGGTGCCCTTCCCTAGTTTATTATTTTTGTCGTCATTTTATAGCTGATATTGCTATTCGGGATCGTGAAGCGAGGGTCAAAATGTAGCTGTGCGTCCGGAATTGCAGTCTTTGAATCCTGGCACGTGCACCCTACCTAATCATTCGGTTTTTAGTGTCAAAGGCCTCGTGTCTGCACCGTTCAGCCACTCAGTCTTATCCTCTAGGAGGTAACGGCGTTGTCGTCGCAATGGATGTGATTTTTACGACACGAGCTTGGGAGAACCCTGATGTCGCGTGCATGGCGAATGGCGGGGATGGCCTTAACGTGTTATCACTTTTATGTCCCGCAGGTGACGACAGACGCCCCTCCTTATGGTCTCTTTATGACCCCCCCCCCCCCCCCCCCCCCTTTTTAAACGAGTCTTCGTGTCTCAATTCGCGTTTTGTTTCTTCTTTTTTTTCTTCTTTTTTCTTCCTTCTTTTTTTCTTTCTTTCTTTCTTTCTTCTTTTTCTATATTTTTAGGGTGGCCTGGGCTGTCCCAGCTCATCACTGAGCTGTGCCCTTTTTATTGATGTCTTTTCGTGTATCTTTTACTTTAGTGACCGCATGTTTGATTCTGCCGTCGAATTAAACGATCTAAACGTTCTTCGTGTCTCAATTCGCGTTGTTTCTGCCATTGTTTTTAGTGCAAGTGGAGCTGTCCCATTACTGGCCTGTACCCTTTCCATTGCTGGTTTTTCGTGTGTCTTTCGCTTTATTGACCGCAGGTTTGATTCGGCCGCGTTGGACGTTCGTCGTGTCTCAATTCGCGTTTTGTTTTTTGCTCTCTTTTGTTTAGGCCAAACAAAAATATGTTGGTTTAGGGCAACATGACCACAAAAATATAGGGTCGGTATGTAGGTCGGCTTTTTTTTTCTTTAATTCTTATTTTTAGTCTCGGTGTGGTTCGCAAAATGTGCCAGATTTTTATTTAATTTTTTTTTAAACAATTGAGAAATGAAATTTTTTTTCAGTTTTCATTTTCATTTCATTTTCATTTTCATTACTTTATTCTCCCATCGCTGGGAAATTCGGGTCGCTTCCTCCCAGTGGACAGCTAGCAGCAACGGTGTCGCGCTACCCAGGTGTCTGCGTGTTTAAGTGTATTCAGCCACCTGCACTTATGGCAGAATGACCAAGGTCTTTTACGTGCCATTGTGATGACACGGGGGTGGGACATGGCTTCCGTCTCTGGGTTTGCACATAAAGTTGACACGTGTCCGTCCCGGCCCGAATTCGAACCTGCGACCTTCCGATCACAAGTCCAGTGCTTTACCAACTGAGCTACCGGGTCAGCGGGAAAAAATAGGGTCGGTCGGGTTACCCTAAACCAACATATATTTTTGTTTGGCCTTAGCGTCCGCTGTATTTGCCCACCAACCCATACTCCTTGGGCTTTACCGTTTTCATTGCTGGATTTTCGTCTGTCTTTCTTTTCACTGACTGCGGTTTTTCCCTTTTTATTCGCTTTTCGTGTCTGCTTCGTTCGCGGTTTATTGCAGGCCATGGTTTAACGCTCTGTAACCTTCTGTGACTAAATTTTGCGTTTGCTATTTCATTGTTGCTGCTTTTGGCTCACGTTCGCTATATGGACTGAATTAAGCTTTTCTGTGATTTTATTCATGTACTTTTTAATCCATGAGCCATCATCTTTTTTCTTTAGTGTTTGTCGCGTCAAAGCTTATTTCAAAATTTTCCAAAATTGACGTTCGATTGAAAAAAAAGTTCTAAATAAATGTGTTTATCGGCATACATGTATGTTTATGGTGATGTGCAAAACTAAACAAAACACACACGCTCGCAAACACAGACAGACAGACATACACACGCGCGTGTGCACACACACACACACACACACACACACACACACACACACACACACACACACACACACACACACACACACACACACACAAGCATACACTTAGTAAAGGTCGCAGTGTACCTGTTCTTACATTGGTTTTTCTGAATAAAGAACAGACACACCGATGGATCATCAGATGTCAGAAGTAGAGACTATATTTCATACAGTATCTGCATTGTTGAAATTCTTTTCTTAGCGGGCGCTCTGAAGCAGTCCTTTAAATGCCCATACCTGAGAAACTCGGAACTTTTCGAAACTGTCAGCACTTTTGCCGTAACACGTTGGTGTATACTGTAACTCTCTTTTGTAGTGACTTCTCTTTGTTGCGACAGGTTCATATAGTAACCTTTACCCATCTGTCAATACCAGACGCCGCTGTTGCTGAAGCTTAGTGCAATAGACATTTGCCTAACGCTCAGACTGAACGCATGAATGGGTCAAGTTTGTGCAGACCAAGTTTTTGTCTTGGTTAAGAGGTATGTTTTCGTCCTACGAGATCCCCAGTACGAAGTCAGCAGAAGGCCACGTCCTGCAAAGATTGAAATGAAATGTGTGAAGCCGACTCTTTTTGCGTTATTCAGTGGTGCTTTCTTTGGGTAATGTTGCTGTACCTCTTTCTGTCGACACCGGCACGGTTGGCCTAGTGGTAAGGCGTCCGCCCTGTGATCGGGAGGTCGTGGGTTCGAACCCCGGCCGGGTCATACCTAAGACTTTAAAATTGGCAATCTAGTGGCTGCTCCGCCTGGCGTCTGGCATTATGGGGTTAGTGCTAGGACTGGCGGTTGGTCCGGTGTCAGAATAATGTGACTGGGTGAGACATGAAGCCTGTGCTGCGACTTCTGTCTTGTGTGTGGCGCACGTTATATGTCAAAGCAGCACCGCCCTGATATGGCCCTTCGTGGTCGGCTGGGCGTTAAACAAACAAACAAACACACTTTCTGTCGACTTTCTAGGCAACTGTATAAGCATATGACTGTGCTTGCAGCTAGCAACGTTATCCTTTTCCAAAAAAATGTTTTTTTTATATCATTCATGCCGAGAAACAGATTTTGAAGACTTCCAAGATGGAGAAGTAATGTACGAAATTAACTGCTTCTTCAAAAGTCAGCGTAGTTAGTACTCACAGTCGGTGACTTTGCAGTACCTCTTTCTTACTACCTGAGTTTTTACCCTCTGTGGTTTTTACTGGCCGACACTTGATTTATGAGTTTGACGATGTTGAAAACTGTAAGATCGAGAAGAAGTGCGCAAAACGGACCCTTTTCTAAACAAGTCATTGTACTCGTAGTACCCATAGTCGGTGCGCTACTCTGCAGTACCTATCTGTAACGTTCTCATCCATCAAAGCGTGTTGCCAAAGTACTTCGTAATCACTCCCTCCATCCGTCAGCAACCTAGGTACGACTGCCTTTGCAGTACGCAACGCTTTGTTTCAACGCTTGAGAACTGTTCCTAAAGAAACGTCTTTTACCCTCTTCCGGAGTCACTTCGTCAAAGATCATTGAGTGCTAGCTCATCTGCAGTGTTCATCCCAAAGTTCTGGCCCTGGATTGACCAGGCAATTGCTGGAACAGTGGAGCCCCCCCTTTTAAGACCCCCAGTTAAATACTCCCTCTATTTTAAGACCTTAATGTTTTCTCGGACTTTCTCTTCATAACCTCTCTATAAAATGACCCCCATTTTTAAGACTCCCTCGTTTAACAGACCCGATTTTGTAAAAAAACAAACAAACAAAAAACCATTTTAAGACTCCTTCGTTTTTCAGACCCGATTTTTATTCTTCCGATTTTAGGAGGCCTTAACAGAGGGGTTCTACCATACTGGAACATCGGGGGGGGGGGGGGGGGGGGAGAAGAGGCGGGTATGACAGCAGAGGATGATAGATTGTCTTGCTGCTGATGTCGGATGAGAAGCAGTTATCCATGAAGCAGTTATCCATGAAGCGGTTATCCATGTAGCAGTTATCCATGAAGCGGTTATCCATGAAGCAGTTATCCATGAAGCGGTTATCCATAAAGCGGTTATCCATGAAGCGGTTATCCATGAAGCAGTTATCCATGAAGCAGTTATCCATGAAGCAGTTATCCATGAAGCTGAGTAGCCTACAGCATGGTAGAATTACAACTGGGAAAGTATGACAGCTAAAGTTATTTGCACTTATTTCCCTTATTAAGGACTCTGTCTGTCTGTCTGTCTGTCTGTGGGTCTCTCTCTCTTTCTTTCTCTCTCTCTCTCTTAGTCTCTCTCTCTCTCTCTCTCTCTCTCTCTCTCTCTCTCTCTCTCTCTCTCTCTCTCTCTCTCTCTCTCTCTCTCTCTCTCTCTCTCTCTCTCTCTCTCTCTCTTTCTCTTTCTCTCTCTCACGATTTCAAAGGTTCGAGAAACATGTGTTCGGCTGGCTAAGAGCACAGGAAAACGAAGAACTTTGCAAAGTTAAGTGCGTGTCACATGTCCACGCAGTGACCCGAAAAGCTTTAATGACGTTTAGGAACAAGCGGAAAAAGGTGAAGAGGACAGTTTACACAACAGCGGTGTACTGAGTGCAATCGTCATTAGTCTTACTAATTACTCCTTTCGTGTAAACCTGTGCGTTCTCAATGACACCACTAATTACATGTATCTGCCTCGAAACTGTTTTGTTTTTCTGTGGGTATCGGAAGTTTTGACTGTTTTAATTGGAATAATTATGCCATAATATAGATATTTATCCCCCAACAAAAGTCGAAATCAACACTGATTGCGCTTTAAAAAAAAAGTACGCAGGCACGCGCACACGCTTGCACGTACGTACGCAAGCTCGCACACACACACACACACACACACACACACACACACACACCCGCCGTCACGCACACACACACACACACACACACGGACACACACACACGGACACACATACACACACACACACGGACACACACACATACACACTAACTTCACCACCTCCACCACCC
>NC_090245.1:51266380-51281380 GCF_037325665.1 Littorina saxatilis | reverse complement strand
AACCTACAGGTTCCACATGCACACTATGTCAAGTGTGTGTCTTAAATGATAATATAAGTTCCCCTCTGTGTATCAGATGTTGAGTGAGATGGAGATGTCCAACCTAGCTTCCACTATGTCAGTATGTGTCTTAGCTGATAATCTAAGTTCCCCTCTGTGTTTCAGATGTTGAGTGAGATGGAGATGTCCAACATACAGGTTCCACATGCAAACTATATCAGTATGTGTCTTTGATGATATTATAAGTTCCCCTCTGTGTTTCAGATGTCGAGTGAGATGGAGATGTCCAACCTACAGGTTCCACATGTCAGTTTGTGTCCAATATGATGACAGTTCCCCTCTGTGTTTCAGATGTTGAGTGAGATGGAGATGTCCAACATACAGGTTCCACATGCAAACTATATCAGTATGTGTCTTAGATGATATTATAAGTTCCCCTCTGTGTTTCAGATGTTGAGTGAGATGGAGATGTCCAACCTACAGGTTCCACATGTCAGTTTGTGTCCAATATGATGACAGTTCCCCTCTGTGTTTCAGATGTTGAGTGAGATGGAGATGTCCAACATACAGGTTCCACATGCAAACTATATCAGTATGTGTCTTAGATGATATTATAAGTTCCCCTCTGTGTTTCAGATGTTGAGTGAGATGGAGATGTCCAACCTACAGGTTCCACATGTCAGTTTGTGTCCAATATGATGACAGTTCCCCTCTGTGTTTCAGATGTTGAGTGAGATGGAGATGTCCAACCTACAGGTTCCACATGTCAGTTTGTGTCCAATATGATGACAGTTCCCCTCTGTGTTTCAGATGTTGAGTGAGATCGAGATGTCCAACCTCCAGGTTCCACATGTCAGTTTGTGTCCAAGATAATAATATAAGTTCCCCTCTGTGTTTCAGATGTTGAGTGAGATCGAGATGTCCAACCTGCGGGCCGCCATGCACGCGTCACCAGAGACGGACAACTCGGGCGACTCTTCCACAGTCCAGGACCGCCTCCTGAACCACACCAACAACCACCAGCACCACCCTCACCACACGCTCAACGGCAACGGGCTGAAGGGCCACCATTACGCCAGTAATCAGAACAAGCGTGCAGAGGCGTATTCGCTGGGCGCCCCACGCCCGCACCCCATGACAGGCTCGGGCGTGGTGTTCAGACGCAAGAAGAAACCGTGCTGGTGTGTGCTGCTCGTGCTAGTAGCCATCGCTTTGATGGCGGCCGGCATCAGTCTCGGGGTGCTGTTCGGGGTGATGAAGTCCGGGGAGGGAGGTGGGGAGGCGGCGGTGCAGGTGGGTAACGGTCACAGCAACTCCACACAGACTCCCGTCAGCGGCAGCCGCAGCAGTGAAGGCAGCAAAAACGGTGCTCTCCGCAACAAGACAGTGCTAGTGACGGAGTCGTCCTCCTCACCCCCTCACACCTCCTCCACCGCCCAGCCCCCGCCCAAGCAGCCGCCCCTCCCTGGCGGGCAGACCAAGCCCGGGGACAACTGGGGCGTGTCGGTGCGGCGCTTCAAGGCTTACTGGCACCCGGGGGACAGCCGCGTGATGGAGGTGTTGCTAAGCAACGGCACGGTGCTGCAGGCGGCGGGTCACAAGGGCAACGACGGCACCTTCCGCGGCCTGTACTCCCTGAGCTTGACCGCCGGTCAGGGCAAGACCACCAGGGTCCGCTTCATGGGCGGGAGGAACCTGGCCTCCGTCATCCTCCCCCAGGGCACCGTGGTCAGCCTGGACTGGTCAGCCAACAACGCCGACGTGGAGTGCAAGATCTTCCAGATCCCCCCACCCAGGGGCGCGCCTGGAGGGGGTCCTGCTGGCTCTCCTGGCGTCCTGGCCCAGCCTACCTCCCACCTGGCCACGCTGCAGCTCGGCGTGCACTCCTACCTCCTGCGTCAGGTGAGTGAGATGGGAGGGAGTGGGAGGGAGGGGAGTGGAGTTAGAGAGGAGGGAGGTAGAGATGAGGGAGAGAGAGAGAGAGAGACAGAGAGGGATAGAGCTAGAGAAAGATGCAGAAGAGACAGAGAGAGGGAAAGAGAGAGAGAGACGCAGAGAGAGAGAGAGAGAGAGAGAGAGAGAGAGAGAGAGCGACAGAGAGAGATATACAAAGAGAGAAAGAAGAGAAACAGAGAGAGGGGCTGAAAGAGTGAGAGAGAAATTCATTTAACTTAGTTCAGTTTGGGGTAGGTCCCTGTACTTATCTAGACCATGCGCGGTATGTAACCGTTCGCGTTCCGTGGAAATAACATTCAAGACATAAGAGAAAGATTTTTCTGAAGGTGATGGCAGTTATTAGAACAAAGAGAGTTTGGTCAAAATGTCTCTCGCTTTGAGCGGATCTTTTCTGATATGTTTCGTGCGTTTTGTGTGATTTTGCTCCATATTTATGAATAGCAGCAATAACATGCAGCTTTGTCACAACATGTCAATTCTTGTTCAACCTCACAAGATGGACTGAAAGTTGAAACATTTCAATTAACAAATCGTTTGCTCAGCCCTCCTCACCTCCCTGCACCTCGCCTGCCGCACACTCGATGATCTCATGATGAAAGCCACTGTGGCCGCCGCTGGCTCTTCCTCTTCCTCCTCCTCTTCATCGTCCTCCTCGTCGTCTGGTCGTGGCGGTAGCGGTGGCAGAAGCAGCAGCAACAGCGCCAGCGCCGGGGGTCTTGCCGGGTCCCGGCAGCCAGCCAGTCAGGAGCTTCTGCACAAGGTACTCGCCAACGCCACGTCGCTCCAGGAGCCGGCCACTTCGGCCTCCCAGGAGGTCACCATCAAGACGTACGCCTTCTGCCCCTCCACCCAGCCCCGCACGTCCTTCGAGAAGACCATCACGTTGGCGGCCTCCAAGACCCTGACAGTCAGCGACCTGGTGCACGTCAACTGCCCGGGCCACCCGGAGGTGACCTATTTCTACCTGGGCCACGCGGCGGCCATCGAGCCGCTGAAAGGTGGTGGCTGCGTTTGGTTGGTCGATAGGAAAACCAGGGGAATTAAGATACCCTTGGCTTCCAAAAATCTTGTATCGACTTTTTCCACGCAATACCAAAAGCATTATATAATGTTATAATATTTTTTATTGTTTTGGCAGATCTCCCGTACGCTCGACGAAGCCTCAGCCACCCCGGGTGCCTGGGAGGAAGAAGAGTCCTCGAGCTCCCCCACCCCCAAGTTCTGCACCCCGCGCCTGCCGGTCAAGGTCACCAAGTGCGGCGGCCAGTACCCCTATGACGGCGCCTTCGTGCAAGGGGAGGTCACCATGCAGACAGGACCTACCTTGGCCGCGGCTGCTCTCCCCTGGCTGCGGCATGACGACGACGACGAGTGCTACAGCGAGTTCAAGTCCGCCACGCCCAACTTCTTCATCCCGCTCCCGGGGCACGTTGACCGCAGCACGGCGCGGGTGATTGCGGCCCGCTTCTGGCGCACGGCGGCGCGGTGGTGGGGGAGGGTGTGCGACGTGGTGGGCACGGTGCTGGAGGTAGACCTGGAGCGACACAAGGTGTGCGCCAACATGGCGGCGTCGGCCCAGACCCAGCTGACCCAAGCCAGCCTCTATAACGTCGTTTACGACAGCTGCTCAGCCCTCCTCACCTCCCTGCACCTCGCCTGCCGCACACTCGATGATCTCATGATGAAAGCCACTGTGGCCGCCGCTGGCTCTTCCTCTTCCTCCTCCTCTTCATCGTCCTCCTCGTCGTCTGGTCGTGGCGGTAGCGGTGGCAGAAGCAGCAGCAACAGCGCCAGCGCCGGGGGTCTTGCCGGGTCCCGGCAGCCAGCCAGTCAGGAGCTTCTGCACAAGGTACTCGCCAACGCCACCTCGCTCCAGGAGCCGGCCACTTCGGCCTCCCAGGAGGTCACCATCAAGACGTACGCCTTCTGCCCCTCCACCCAGCCCCGCACGTCCTTCGAGAAGACCATCACGTTGGCGGCCTCCAAGACCCTGACAGTCAGCGACCTGGTGCACGTCAACTGCCCGGGCCACCCGGAGGTGACCTATTTCTACCTGGGCCACGCGGCGGCCATCGAGCCGCTGAAAATGGTCAAGCACCGCTTGAAGGTGTGCGCCGTATGCGCCTTTGAGAAGACCTTTAGCGTGCACGTCCGGGGCGACCACATGTGCTGCAATGACACGTGCACGCGGGAATCGCGGTGCGAGGACAGCATCAGCGAGGCGGGGCCGGGGCTGGGGCTGAGCGAGAGCCACACTTTCGACGAGCAGAACAGCGTGTACTGCCACGAGTTCCTGACGGCCGCCGACACGCCCACCCGCCCGCTGCCAAAAGAGTGTCTGGGGTCCTGCCAGTCCAACCTTGAGGTGAACTTCCAGGTGAAAGACTCCAAGCAGGAAGGTGGCATGGGCATGGAGGGGGGCAGGGTCTACCTGGACCAGGTGCTCACCTGTCTGGAAGGATACCGCAGCACCTGCAAGAGCACCTTCGGTCACTGAGGTTGTGTGACGTTATGACTGTGTGATCGTAATGTCATCGTCGGACTTGTGCTCACCTGCCAGGAGGTATATCGCGGTACCAGTTAAAGCACATTTGACCTCTAAGTTGATATACGACGCAATGACCATGTGCTCGTGGCGGCATTATCAGACTTGTCATTACCTGTATTAGCACCTTCGGCTATTGACGAACTGTGATGTCAGAAGTTCTTGTAATGTCGTGGGCGGCCTTGTGCGCACCTGCCAGAAGGGATATATTGCAGCACCAGTAAGAACACTTTCGACTTCAGATGTCATGTGACGCTGTACGACCTTGTGGCATCATCATCGGATTTGCTTTTGGGACGATTTCACGGTGGTGTTGGCGGTGGCATCACTCGTTGAAGCCACTAAAGAAAATAGCTTGCTGGGGAATGTGTCAAGTGCGATTCATAATACCATTCATAACTCTGACTTGTACACTGAAACGTTCAATGCAATAACCGTATCCGTCGCGATATAACCTTGAATGGTTGAAAACGACGTTAAACACCAAATAAAGAAAGAAAGAATAACCGTATACCCCTCGTCATCCATTCTCACGTGTGCATCTTAGCTGACGTCACTTTTGTGCCACTGAGGGGTGGTTTTTTTTGTCTGACGTTGTGGGACGGACTTCAAACGAGCCTTTTACCTGAGAGTGGTATCAACAGTCCCGCGGGAAGTACTGTTTGATGCTCAAGACGCGAACATTCAAACGGCTCTGTTTTCAGAGTATACATACAGAGGATGAGACGGATTACTTAGGGCCAAGTTATACCTGCGCAGAATCAGCGGCACAGACGACGCACTGCAGATTATTGATGCCGCGGTTGGGATTATGACGAGTACTTGGCCTGTTTTCTTTTCATGCAGCGTGTAGCGGGCTGTAATAATCTGCAGTGCGTCGTCTGTCCCGCTGAAATTAAACAGATGAGCGCCGGGCCTTACATGAACATACACGCGATGTTGATGTGCATTCTGACATCATGTTTAGAAAGCTCAGGTGATTGAGAAATCAGATTACGTGAAGAGACATGGCTACATCTGAATGTATAGACATCCTAGTGATGATTTACGTTTGTAGAGTCAGGTGCTAGTTGCATCAATGGGGCGCTATGTTTGGTGCAACTTCTCGTGTAAACGCTTCCCAAAGAGGCGTGTTTGTTTGCGCGTTTGTGTCAAAATAGTATTCTCTGTATATCTCAAAAACAAACAAGAACTGGATCAAAGCCTCATAAGGCACCCGCGCTATTTCTCTGTGATCTTTTGATGTGAATAATGTGATTTAAAGTGCGACTTGTTTTATGTGTGGATTGAAATCAGATCTGTCTGTGTGTCTGATTTTTTCGTCATGGGACGACCTGGTTTCCGTCTTGATAAACGTTGTGCAAGTTTAGCGTCAAAACGCTTCGGTGAAATGTACATTCAAAGAGATACTGCCATAAAACCCACCATGTTCTCTTCTTCTTTACGGAAATTCATACCGTGAAACAGTCCTTCGAGCAAAAACTTGATACAAGACAACCGATTATCAGACTAGGAAAGTTTAAGTTAAACAGAACCCCGAACTGTGGACATCATTTGTATACATGTGAGTCACACTCACCGCAGTTGCTGTTTCTTCTAAAAACCACAACAAAAACTTCCACTGACATAAGCCCTATATATAATTATATGAGTCACAATACCTTGCATTACAGTCTGTCATTATGAAATTGAGTGAAACTATCTGCACCACACAGACACAGAACTTTGAACGATGTACAAGTCAAAATATCATTGCATTATATTATTGTGTATTTTCATGAATTCGATGGAAACTGTTCCCATGTGAATGGGTTCCTGTTCTCGGGGTGTGTGTGCTGAGCAGTGTACAGTTCTAAATATCTTGGCATTATAGTGTGTGTTTTCATGAATTCAGCTGAGACTTTCTGTGAATGGTTTCCTGTTCTCGTTCAGGGCATGGGGGTCAGGGCATGGGGATGCGGTGTTAGCGAGCTTTGCTCAGTCTTAGGGACAAATTATACCTGCGCAGAGTCAGCGGCGCTGCATGCTGCGATAGGGATTATGACGAGTACTTGGCCTGTTTTCTTTTCCCGCAACGTACGTGTAGCGGGCTGGGGAAAAAAAGAATGACCTCAATAATCTGCAGTGCGTCGTCTGTGCCGCTGACTCTGCACAAATACATTTTGCCCCTTATATTCTCCACTTCCCGGACCTTCTGTTACTGGCATAATCACAGAAAGGGGATAATGTAATACATTATGACTCTTGCCAGATGCCATGTATCAACACTGCTGTGCTATTATAATGATCATTTCACTGTAATGTGGCGAGTGAAGAAGTGCTACGTTTTTAAAAGCCCTCGTGTCATGAAGAATAGAGGCTTGTTTTCGTCGCTTGTCTGAACTTGATTCCCCTATGGTCAAGCCATGACTGCATGATTTACGAGGGAGCTCATTGAGGCTGTGTGTTCCATTTCAAAATGTGGGCATGAAATGTCGAACAAAGTATGTGAATGTTTGTGTGTAAGTACGTGCGTGAATGAGTTTGTGTGTGTGTGTGTGTGTGTGTGTGTTTGTGTGTTTGTGTGTGTATGTGAGTGTTTGTGTTTGTGTGTGTGTGTGTGTGTGTTTGTGAGTGTTTGTGTTTGTGTGTGTGTGTGTGTGTGTGTGTATGTGTGTTTGTGAGGGGGGGGGGGGGGAGGTGGCAGGGTGCGTGCATGTGTGTGTGTGTGTGTGTATGCGTGTGTGCGCGCGCGTGCGTGCACACGAGTGTCTGTGTGAAAAAGAATATGAATAAAATAAATGTCTCCGAGTCTGATCCTCATATAGGATGATTGCAACAATTTTCACTGTTTGAAAAAAAATGTTGTCCCCGATAATTGTGTTCGATTTTTGTCGGGTGCATATCCCGAATCTCACTTCAGATTTCACAATTATATAATTATACACGTTTTGTATGTTGTGCATACCACTGAAAATAAGACTGTAACTTATTACCTGTTCATAAGAGTTTACTTTGATAGATATTTACCTCTGTTTTGTCCTTTCTGAACGATTGTGTGTTGACACCTTGATGCGATTTTGTTTTTGGGGGGTGGGGTTGGGGGATGCATACATGTGCAGCATCTAACCGATGTGCAGTAAAATGTGCATGATAAACTGTTGAATCATTATTGTTTAAATCATATTTTATAAATTACATTGTGCTGTGAGTTAGGTTTAATGAGCATAGTGAACTGTTACATCATTCTTTAATATAAATATTATATGAATCATGTTTTACAACTGATATTGTGTTTTTGACTTAGGTTGAACTGTAAGTGTCTTCGCTTCCGAATTTTAAAACGTAGACAACCAAAGGTTTTGCAAAAAACTGAATAGGATAGGTCATTAAAGTAAACTGATTCTGACGGAAGCAACAGTAGTGGATAATAGCTGTCCACGGCATGTGTGTGTGTGTGTGTGTGTGTCAGTGTGTGTGTGTGTGTGTGTGTGTGTGTGTGTGTGTGTGTGTGTGTGTGTGTGTGTGTGTGACAGAAAAACAGAGTGAGTGAAGGTGTCTGAGCGTGCTTGTCACTATTTCTTTGTTTATAAGCTGTAAGTGTCTGTTGTTTGACAGAAGCGCGAGAAACCTAGCACAAGTTGCAAAAGGTCGCTTTTTTTGGCGATATTCTCTGTTTTGAAGTTCTTACCTTTATTTATGACAATTGTGACAGTTGAACTGAGAGTTGTGTGTTTCATGTGTAGCCTGAACAAAATATCTGTGTTCTTTTATACCGCTAAACCTTTCCTTTCTTGTTTCTTTTATTGTCAACGTATAAAAGTAAAAAGCGCCCATATTCATCTGCAATATTTTCCTAATAAATTCATAGTTTCACTTAGTCACCAGATGTCAATTGTTTTCTTTGCCTCAGTTTGATTTCTTTACAAATGAGAGCTACTGACGTAGGTTTGCTTACACCCAGACAGTCGAGGTGTATACTTGTGCCAAAATCCATCCATCCTTGCCTGAGTGGTTGAATAGGTTGGGAGGGGCTTGTTTGAAGCTGTTTGTTTGTTTGCTTGTGTGTATGTTTGCTTGTCTGATTGTTTTGTTTTGTTTGTGTAGACACAAAAGCGGTTTTCTTTGTTTTGGGGCTTACAGAAATGTCAAAGCAACCTTGGACAGGGCTGAGCTACACATGAAAATGTACATGATATTATTCCCCTTTATGTTACAACCGGCTGTCTATGTGGGCCCCCTTTGGTTGGTCATTATAGACAAGTTCGACTGTAGTTCCTTTTATTCGTCGTCTACAGAAAGTTTAAGATTTTGTCAGAACGTTAATCAAAATTATTTTTCTTCAGATTCTGATGCCAAGGAATGTAATATTTATTGACATTTATGAAGGCCTACTTTGTTTATTATTTGAATATTTAAGACCGTGTGAGTGTGTGTGTGTGTATGTGTTTGTTTGTGTGTGTGTGTGTGTGTGTGTGTGTGTGTGTGTGTGTGTGTGTGTGTGTGTGTGTGTGTGTGTGTTAGAGAGAGAGAGAGATTCTCTGCAGCTTGATACCAAGAACTGCTGCTTGTCAAACCTGAATGTGTGTTAGTTCAAGAGATATCTCCATATTTCGAATGTTACAATTGTGAACACGACTTGCTTTTCATGTGTTGTGTACGTCTTCTTTTGTAGAGGAAAGAAAAAATTATATATATCTTATTTTCAATAAATTCGTCGAAGAAGTGATACACGAGTTTTGTTCTTCTTCGTATCTGTCTCGTGCGCGTAAAAACACACACACTCATTTCCCCGAGTAAGGAATAACGCAGGGGAAGTAAGCACATACAAGTCAACGGCTTGTGTGTGGGTATAATTTGTTCCCTTGGAAAGCAAAACCCTTCCATGCTGCTTCCACACACATACACACATGATTGATGTCACTCATGCATTCACCAGTGGCACCACCACTCTTATTCTAGAACTCACACACACACACACACACACACACACACACACACACACACGCCCATACACACACACACACGCACACACACACACACACACACACACACACACACACACACACACACTGTCTGCGACTGATGTCTCATGCATTCACCAGTGTCACTATAGCACCACCACTCTCATTCTAACATCGGTCGGGAACTCATTCTGGCATCCCCACTCTCACTCTGGCATCAGCACTGTAACTCTGACACCGGCGTGGAACCGGTCTGGAACCACTTGACACCAACAGGGTGAAAGTGGTGGATCAAGACCAATACCAAGCACGAGAACGAGTGTAAGAATGGTGGTGACAGAACGGGAATGATAGTGCCAGACCGGTGCCAGAGCGAGAGTGGAGCTGCCAGATCGAGAGTGTGTGTGTGCATGTGTGTGTGTATGCGTGTGTGCATGCGTGTGTGCATGCGTGTGTGTTTCTGTGTGTTTGTGTGTGTGTGAGTGTGTAGGCGTGTGTCTGTGCGTGTGTGTGTCTGTGTCTATATGAGTGTGTGTGTGTGTGTGTGTGTGTGTGTGTGTGTGTGTGTGTGTGTGAGTATGTGTGAGTGTGTGTGAGTGTGTTGACCGGTGCCAGAGCGAGAGTGGAGCTGCCAGAGCGAGCGTGTGTGTATGCGTGTGTGTATGCGTATGTGTGTGTGTGTGTGTGTGTGTTGTATGTGTCCAAGTGGCCTAGCCTGAGATAGTGAGCAGAACTGTTTTTTACAGAAAGGACTGTAACTTTAAATTAAATTCTGTAAAGGCCTTTTACTAGTTAAAAACAAAAACACAGGGAAAAAAACAGGACATTGAAGCTCAACCACAAACTTGGAGAGAAAAAACCCGCTTTGTAAGTAACCCTCCACCCAAAAAAAAATAAAGGAAAAGAATAAACATATGAGGTACATATGATTATATCGTTTGCTTTTAGTTTGCCTATCAATAGAATCATGAAATCTTGAAACAGAGAAACTGCAAATTTTACAAGTTCATTATGATCAATTCAACAAAAAAAAATCTATTTAAAAAAAACCCGAACTTTTCCCCTTCAGTTTCCTGCTACTTTTGCCAGCTCGTGGTGTGATAACAATACTTACTCAAATGTTTGTCAAGCACACTGATCCGTGGTCAAGTAATCTTTTAAGGGACACAACTCCACTATACAGAACAGTAGGTATCAATCGACAGTAACTTCCCTTTGACAGTTACCCGGCACCGCATCATTCATTAGTGCACTTCATCTCTCCCCTTTTTTCAAATTCATAGAACGGCTCACGAGGATGGTTCAAATTGAAAATTATGTTTCCAGGTGATCAACGAGGAAAGGAAAATAAGAAAATTATACACAGATTAATCATCTCTATCAATTTGCCTTATCTCGGTTAACCGGCATGTTTTACTCAAAATTCAACTTATAACAGAATATAAAATCAATTCAAGAAAAGGAGTACCATCCATAAACACAGGCAAATAATCTTTAAATTGTGTGTGTGCATCAGCCGAGAAAAGCCAGGTTCATGTGAAAGTTTTACTACCGTGCAACACTTTACGCACACACACACACACACACACACACACACGCACGCACAAACACACACACACACACACACACACGCGCACACACACACACGCACACACAAACCCCCACGTATAGCCACTCACACACGTGCAAACACAAAACTATTTCTTTTCTGTCTTGGGATGATTAATAGCACTTGAAGCTTTTATTTAAAAGACACACCACAATTGTTTAGAAAATTAAACAAAAATATCACACATGCCATAGGGCGACATTTTGTCATGATGGTGACAGTAGGTAAGCTGCAACCTACAACAAAAAAAGCACAAAAGTGAAAAAACTGAACCGGGAAATTGGAACAAAAGAAGAATAAAAAGTTTGGCTCCTTTCCGTTAAGAGTATGACATTTTCAAAGAATTTATTTTGTGCAGTTAGTAAGGAAGTACATTGATAAGAATCGGAAGCCTCGTTTTGGCGCTAGACCTAACTTTTAAAATTTTAATGATAAACTGACAGCTTGTTACACAAACATTTTTAGAACTCCAAAACGAAGTCAGTACAATTCGACATTTTAACAGTTAGAAAGAATGTAAGTCAAGCGCTTAGAGAACGTCAAGCACTATATAAATCTCCCATATAAATAAATAAATAAGCAAACCGGATGGAGGGGTCGAATGGTGTGTGCAACTTGCAGCTCTTTTGAATTGATGACGGGGAAGTGGGCTATCAAATTTTCGTCGACTGAGATTTCAACCATTTGATGCTTTTTGTTGCTGTGCCTGTATAGATTGAGTATTGCGCGCATAAAAACGTGCTTCTGCAACAGGGCGACTATCACATCAAATGAGCTGCATCTTACCATTGCCAAAACAGATGAATTTCCAGCAAACCGCTACAGTTTCTTTGAAGATGCCGCCACTCTGTTTTGTATCACTATCAGTCATTTGTTCTATGGCGCTATGAGCGACCATGTTATTACGTTGTGCTGGAATTGTATTTTAGATTCAAAGTGTTCACAATAACATGCTTTTGCAGATTTATAGTAGGATTGAAAGTGCAACGACTGTATTGATTATGTATATATAAAAAAAAAGTGGGGCCCCGATTGCTAGGGGGTTGAATAAACCACGAGAACTGGTGTTTGGTTTACGCGTGCTAAATAGCAATTCAACTGATCTGTAAGTGTCATTTAATGTTGTTGAATGCTATTGTGTGTCCCAGAAGGTTAGTATTGCTGTTTCAGTGAAAGATGTCTTTGTTCTGTAAAGCTCCTTTCAGGCAGAGTGGGGCTTTAAGCGCGTTTTCAGTGTTACGCCATGCAAGAAACATTCACAAAAGTATCATCCATTTCAACAATTCATTATCAGAAATCAAACAGAAGGAAGAAAAACGTCTAGGCAACACGAGGAGGGGTGTGAGGCGACGGGGGCGATCAAAGCCAGATGATTGTTTCAAAAAGTGGTCACACGGTGGTCAAAAAGATCATCCTCTGCCGCTGGTCAACAAGTGGACAGAACGGCACGGTTGTTTATGTCCTGGAGGGGTCTGGTGTTACCATACTTCCCGATCCGTACACCTTCACGGCGCGATTCCAGCTTGTGCAGATTGTGCAGCTGAAATGGAGAAAAGTTGTTCATATAGCCACTCTGCATCCAGCATTGAAAGCAGTATTGAAACAAGTACAGCCTTTCATTCGAATTCATTTTTTAAAGAGGCGGTGACCCATTATCGCAAAAGGTTCCTTCCCGTATGCCTACTCATCTTTCTACGTCAACCATCCCGGTTATTACACCCCCGGTATAGGGGTGTGTATAGGTTTCGGTCGATGTGTTTGTTTGTGTGTTTGTGTGTTTGTGTTCGCTTATAGATCTCAAGAATGAACGGACCGATCGTCACCAAACTTGGTGAACAGGTTCTATACATTCCTGAGACGGTCCTTACAAAAATTGGGACCAGTCAAACACACGGTTAGGGAGTTATTAGTGGATTAAAATTATACAAGGACTTATAGAGGCCTGAGGGACATCTTAATGGTCAAAGGGAAATAACCATTCTCACTCAGTCACTGCCACCAACTGAGAAGGTTATTTCCCTTTGACGGGGGTGTTTTTCCTACCTCGGAGGAATTTCTTGTTTGAATCAATTTTGTTCGGGCCACGTAAAGCTTTCGCTTGACCTCGTGCCCTGCACATTAATGTACTATTATTGTATCACAATCGCCTTGAAATAAATGAAATCTTGTTTGAAGGCACAGTCCTACCTATGCAAACAATGTGCGTCACCATCTCAATTGTGTCCAGCTTTTACACTGGACAAGACCACTCCACTTAGACACATACAACAAATCAACTGCCTGACTGTCTGCTCAATCAATCAATCAATATAAAGCTTATATAGCGCGTATTCCGTGGGTTCAGTTCCAAGCGCTTGTCGAAGAGTTGTCAACACAGGACTAACAAAGAAACTAACATCTACAGACGGACACGAACCCTATCACACACTAGCAAACCCTGATAAACATACAACAAACAACTGTTTAACAACAATGTACACATCAATAGCTAGGTCCAAACAAAATAATATTAAACACAAAGAAAACACCTCTCACAGAGCACAGCACAAGAATGTCTTTTGGGGCACAACACATCACGTCGAACATGAAAGTCGCAGCCAGCTACGGGAAGAACTGAGTCTTCAACCTACTCTTGAACGCGTCAGGAGAGGGGCTCTGGCGAAGTTCAAGCGTCAGGGAGTTCCAGACGGAGGGGCCCGCGGCCCTGCTATGGAGATTGGGGAAGTTTTCATGAATTAATGTCGCTGATTGGCAACAGTGTCGGCTACGAAATGGATTCTTAAAAAGCACCACAAGAACCACTAGCAACTTGAAACGGAGTTTTGTTTTTGGGAAGTTTTTTCATTTACAGACAACTTCATAATGGAACAAGTTCATTATTGGCATGACGTCATAACCGAAGTGCGCAAAGCATGCGGGGTTGATAACTTTTAATAGATGTCACCACGGAGACGTATCATTTCAGGGCAACGACTATCGATCAGATTCTGAATTATGCAAGGCACGTCCCATTACCAAACACAACTGACCTGTTTCGGAGTGATCTTGATGGGATCCTTCATCACGACCCAGTTGACGACCTCGGAGCATGGCGGGCTGGTGAGGGAGCCAAAGTAATGGTAGAACTCCTTGCTCTTTGGTAACAGCAGCCCTGGTCTTAGTTTAAAGTCCTTCACAGTCCCGTCACCTGAACACACGACAGTCATCATTTTAATCAGACAATCAGCAGTTCGTTATCATGTCCTTCTTCTTTTTTTGCGTTCCCGTGTAATCATGTCCAATGCAAGAAGAAAGTTTAATCTCCAATCGCTTTAAAGGCTAAATTCGAAGCACAAAATTCTAGCTTAATTCGAAGCAGGAAATTCTAGCTTAATTCGAATCAGAACTTGAAAATTCTAGCTTAATTCGAAGCAGGATATGATAGCTAATTTCGAAGCAATCTTTTCTGCCTTAAAGCCCCAGTATATCTCAAATGGTTTACAGAACGATTTTAATCTTCTCATGAAAAAAAAGCAGTTCTAACCTTATGGAACACACTTGCAATGGTATTTAATAGTATTCAATGACACAGTTCGTTTGAATGGCTATTTAGCTCGCGTAGACCACACACCAGTTTCCGTGGTTTATCTATCCCCTGAGCCATCTTGTACCCGTGTGATCCACTTTCCTTTTTCACACAATTTAGTCGTAAATGTGTGTCTTCAATGCGACTCGCTCATGGACTCGCTGTATCTGCAATAGCACGTTATTGTGTACCTCTGAATCTAAAATTCTTTGAAAAATGCTTGCTCTCTACGGAGGGCACCTAGGATGTTCTAAAGCGGTGAGTGTTCATACGAAAGGGTGTTTGTACTGTGTGTAAAAGCCTGACAGTGTTTGTGATCAGAAACTGATGGTTTACATGAAGCTGTGTGCGCCTAGCTAAATTCGAAACAGAAAACAACCAC
>NC_090245.1:51248880-51261380 GCF_037325665.1 Littorina saxatilis | reverse complement strand
GATCCCGTCAGTGGAGCCTAAGAGGGTCCCGGAACCCAAAACTCAATTGATTAAGGAATACTTGGATCCCCTCAGTGGAACCTAAGAGGGTCCCGGAACCCAAAACTCAATTGTTTAAGGAATACTTGGATCCCGTCAGTGGAACCTAAGAGGATCCGAATTCCAGGAGATTCATATTCCTACTTTTGGAATTGGGACGTCACATTCCACGTCGACACAGGATCCATTGGAGAGCTCACGTCAATGTAAGGCTGACTACTGGAAATTCCTCGAGCCCTTCACAAATACATTATTGTCAGATCGGTTAGATGAAGTCCGTCGGTTCGCGTCGGTAGAGATCGGGTAAAAAAAACAGTACCCACGGTACTCATGATAACGGATATGTTATGCTTCCCAGGGCTCGCTCTTTTCAAGTGTAATACGTCGCGGGACCCTTCTGGGTTTTTTGTCCAGCTGCTGGTACGTACATGACGCAGGGATACACCGTTTGAGGAGCCCTGCAAAATGTCCTCGTCCCTCATATGTGAGATTATTGAAGAGACTTACTAGTACTTCTCCTTGTTCGGTTAGTGTCCCCCATGTCGTCACTCTCCTTCTCCTCTTCTTCCTCCTCCTCCTCCTCCTCCTCCTCCTCGCTGGAGTCCACGTCTTCACAGTAGTCGTCATTGTCAAAGAACTTGAACAACTTGGACAAGCCGAAGTAGTCGCCGATGTCGCCGTTTTTGTTGTCGAGCTTGTCCAAATCAGGGTCGCATATCTCGTCAAAGTCACATTTAGCGTCCTCCTCAGCTGTTTAGCAGAAACAGAAGAAGGTTTTTTTTCAGGGTGACTGGAAACACAGTGGCATCTCTTACTCAAAACTTCCATTTACTGATTTGGCAGTAAGGTCAAACACAACAAATGCACAGAAAGTATAACTTACGGTTATATTCTCGTATGGCTTTCAAGTTAGAATCGGTCAACAGCTTGTTCAACTCAGCATTTGGTTCCCCTTCAGTCAGCTGAAACAAGAAATGAAGCCAAACTTAGCGCACGAATGACATGTGTGTGTGTTCACAGGGTGTCACATGTTACCGTGCGCTATTTAGTAGAAATAATGACTTTTACAGGCAAATCATCATCTGGAAAACTTGCTAATGTCTAAAAGCTCCACACACAAAAAAACAAAACCAAAAAAAACACGTTTTGCACAACCACGTTTTAGAATATTTAATAGAATTTAAGAGCCAATGGAATAACAATCTCAGAAATCATATCTTGCCAGTCGTTTTCAGAATGCATCGTGTATACCCCTGGACACAGTTAAAACAACTTGTTAAGTAGGTTCGTTTTACATTGGGTTAAATTCACTGGACTAAGAGTTACATATCTTTTTAGATCATTGATGCAAGGTGGTTGTATTATTTGCAACGTCTCTTGTCTTATAGTTCTGTTGTTATGTATTTGTTTAACATTGTTTTATTCAATCATCCATCGGCATACGCTTGAGAATCGACCAAATAAACCTTTACATTTATTGTGATATTATGTATTCTGATTTCTGTATTTAACTTCTACTTTTTAGCTGTCATATGAATTTATGTATGCATGTAAACTTTATGTTTTCTCAGTTGGGTTTCTAAACCCACTTGGGACCAAAGCCTCAGCACTAAAAAGTTTGCAATTCTTGCCACTCTCAAACACTCATACCAAAGCACCGGTAAAAATCGTCCATGAATGTCCCAGTAATGTGACTGGTTTGATTGTATCTCTGGATTGTTTCTTAACCCTCCCATCAAGACGGAAAGAGAGAGAGAGAGAGAGAGAGAGAGAGAGAGAGAGAGAGAGAGAGAGAGAGAGAGAGAGAGAGAGATAGATAGAGAGAGAGAGAGAGAGAGAGAGAGAGAGAGAGAGAGAGAGAGAGAGAGACAATGACAATGACAATGACAATTCTTTATTTAACGAGGGTAATAGATTAAGCAGTGGTCTGCTTTTCTACATCCAGCCCTCGCCCAAAAGAGGGACTTACTGAACATTTAATAAAACAATTTTACATTTTAACACAAAAACTAAAGTGAGAACACATAAGAGATATTAAAGAGAGAGAGACAGAGACAGAGAGAGAGCGAGAGAGAGAGAGCGAGAGAGAGAGAGAGTGAGAGAGAGAGAGAGAGAAAGGGAGGGAGAGGGAGAGAGAGAGAAATAGAGAGAGAGAAATAGAGAGAGAGAGAGAGAAATAGAGAGAGAGAGAGATAGAGAGAGAAGAAAAACAAAAGAGATGGAGAGAGAGAGAGAGGCATGGAGAAAAGGGGAGGGGTTGGGAAGAGGGTTCAACGTCGTACAGAATTTAAAAAGACAAATCGTACACAACTCACCGAGAGGAAAACAGCGATGACGGCCAGACCAAGAGGGTTTTGTGAAGCGCATTGCAGGTCTATTCCGTCGGTCGTGGTGTAAAAGTCTCTGTGTACATGTACCATGTGGAACTGAAACAAGTCGCGTAAGGCAAAATTAATACATTTTGTCAATCTGCCCAACTCATAGAATGAAACAATACGCATTGCATTTATGCACCAAGACAATAGCTGTGCCTTTGACCCGCGGCCGAAAAATCACTGACACATTCACGTGAAAAGCTTTTTGTAACTTTCTGAGATAACATTAATAGCTATTGTGTTTTCAGCGTAGCAATATGGCCCGGTATTTAGACGAGACAAGTATAATGCCGACGAGTCGAAGACGAGTCGCGTTATACTTGTTCGAGTCTAAATATCGGACCCTATTGCTACGATGAAAACACAATAGCGTTTATATAGCTATTCTGACATTAAAGTCTGTGTTAAAATCATGTTTTTGTCAGCAACAAGTACCAGAATGGTCCATGTCGTTGATTGCAGACGACGGTTCCCTTTCCGCATGAAGCCACGGAAATAACCGAACATTGAAAATCCCACGGACATGTATTACGGAGAAAACTCGAGTAAACGGACGTTTAGCATTACGTCAATATGCTAGGAATCATGACTTCATGACGTATCATGCTTGCCTACGTAGATTGTATGTTCGAAAGTCTGACTTCTGTTGTGAATTCGCGTGGTGAAGACTGCGGTAAATCTGTAGATGATAAGAGAACAAGGATTGTCTCAGAAGAAACGACTAAATGTTTCAGACCGGTAACTTCATTTCAACATTGCACTATACAATGAACGTTCTATGCGACAGGAGAGTTTGCTGATTTTGTGCTAAACCTTGGAGAGATCGTCTGCTAGAATCAGAGATAGGTCGCTTCAGATTGCAGCTTCTGGAAATTTGCAAGGTTTGTTGCCTGTTAAAGAACTGGATTTTACACGTAATGTATGTCATGTACAGTAAGCAACAACAAAAACACATACAAAGCAAATGGCATCGTCTGTCGACTAGTCACAGAAACAAACCTGGCGAGGTATGCGTGTACTTTATACACGTGGAAGAAACCGGAACCATGCGTCTTTGTTATTGCCGATATGCTTTTGGATATCGGCAAAAATGGCCAACTTCCGTAGCGTTATGCTTTGATGATCGGAAAAGGGATGTGTGAGACCATCTAATCACAGCTCCCGAATTCCCCCACGTCTCCATCAGAATAGCTATATATAGATCTATATATTGGTATTCTGATAGACACGTGGGGGAATTCGGGGGTTGTGATTGGATAATCTCACACAGCACTATTTTGATCATCGGGCCATCACCGACAGCATGATGTGGTTGGCCCAACGTTGGGCCAACCACAGCGTCTAGAGCGGGCCAACCTAGACAGACGCCTCGACGCCGAGGCGGCCTGCTCATCGTATCTGGGGTGGGCCAACGTTGGCATCGTGCCGATGCCGATCTTCCCCCGACTCTCTGCCGACGAATGACGTGATATGTTCTAAAAGCTCGATCATGATCGGTATTCCGCCGCTTGTCTGCCGATTAATAACGTATTATGCTTTTGCCCGCTACTCTCTCTCTCTCTCTCGATAATGTGCCGATCTTCTGCCGACGAATGACGTGATATGTTCTAAAAGCCCGACAATGATCGATGATGCGCCGATCTTCTGCGGACGAATGACGTAATTATGTTATAGGTAATGTGTTTAGCCCGCCTCTCTCCCGATCATGTGTCTACCGTATGCCAATCTTCTGCCGATGATGACGTAATATGTTCTTTTTCAGCCACTGATGCCACACAAGCAGCTAATAATGCTGCGTCGCCCAAAACAAATAACGGTTTTGGGTGTGACGAATAAAAGAACAGGGCCGGAGTGTTATGTAAATTATGAGCAAATCTTCCAAACCCATTTAAAAAATATGACACTACCAGCCTGTTTCCGGATATTGAGCCAGAATTTTTTGTTTTGGCAAATCGACGTTTCAGTTCCGGAGCAAATGATCAAAATTTCTTTGCGAATTTGTGTTTTCCCCATAATATAACAATGCACAGGTCGAAAATATGGCCAAGAACAAATCTATGGTACTTCGAAGAAAGAAGAATAACAACATTCTTCTCCAATACGACTTGCAATTTACCGTGTGCGCTGTAAATTCTCCCTACCTTCAAAGCAGACGAAAAGCAGACATCTTTATTTTCTTCCAAGGGAGAAGTCGTTGGTCATAAAGTCTTGCAGGACCCAAACATACTTCTGCACGCTTTCTTTTGTTTTCATAATTATTCATTTGCTTCGCAAAAGTAAAATGTCATTGGTTTTCTCAACTTGTCAAATCAGTCAAAACGACCGCAGAACACAGAACTGGGAAATGACACTGATTGAAATACGAAAGATCTTTGATGACGAAAGTATAAATGACGTCATTTGGTCACACCTATCTCAAGAACTAAGGGTCGCTCAGAACCAGCGCCCTTCCATTATAAAGTTTGTTTCACAGAAGAGTATTTAAAGCTTTTTCGCAATTTTCTAACAGGGAAGCGCCTCTTTACGTGTGCTCAAAGAGCGAATCGCACTTTTTTAAAATCGTATCTTCAATAACAAGTATGAGGGCCCCAAAGGGGGGGTATCATCACGATCACGGGAAGGGAAATTTTAGCTTTCACGATCCCAGTTACCTTGATTTTTGTTTTCACGATCACGAACACCTTGACGAATAGAGGATCATAGAGTGATACAGCTGTGAAAAATGTACGTTCAAAATAAAATGCTTTGCAATAATGCCCATCACGATCACGAAAACAAATGACGATCACGATCACGAGACTTGATTTTTTTGTCATCACGGATCACGGGCTAAGTCCCATCACGATCACAGAAATGGAAATTTCGGCAATCACGGTCACAGAAAGGTAAAAAAACGCCAATCACGATCACGATTTTAAACCCTTTGGGGCCCTCAAGTATGATTGACCAAAATACAAAAACTTAAGCTCCACAAACCACCACAAATAGAAAATGTCCGAAATGATGAGGTGGCAAAGGACATGAGGTCATGCCCCCGCAGATGAGGTCATCGACTAATGAAAATTACGTGAGAAAGATTCTTCTTGTCTCGGCGTGACTCTTTTTACGTCATCGTCTGGCGTCAAGGTTGGCCCATCGGCGGGCAGACCACGATGAGCCGATGATCGTCTGGACCCAGATTCTTCTTGTCTCGGCGTGACTCTTTTTTTCATCGTCTGGCGTCAAGGTTGGCCCGTCGGCGGGCGGAAGAACGATGTGCCGATGATCGTCTGGTGTCAAGGTTGGCCCATCGTCGGGCCAACCACGATGTGCCGATCATCGGCATCGTCAAAGATCTAGGTTGGCCCTCCATAGGGCCAACCACGATCATCATAATCGTTGCTCTGCCGACCCAAATCGTCATCGGGCCGATGGCAGTCTGTTGTCGGGGATATTTCCAGGGAAGTTGCTCAATATCCAGACTGTAACCTTTACATTTACAACAACACTGACTACACGTGTTTTCGCTTCAACACGAACACACGGTCTTTCTTCCGCTTTCATCCAATCGAAGACATGCAAATCTTACCAATGCCTGTCAACGCAAAAAATGATTATAAGGTAATCTTGGACTTTAGCGTTGTAAATTCATAGCTCACAATTCAAGGGCATTTAAGCCTCCAATTTTGCAGAACCTGCTATTGTAAGCATTTTAGATACCTTAGAAGTCACGGAATGAACTGTACGCATGCTATTCGTTTAAATGTGTTTTAGAAGGAAACACTCGGCAAAGACACCATTTCGAAGGAGGGGAGGCAACTCTGTCCGACGCTGTCGATAATAAGTATGCATTTTCACGTCATTTTAGCCAATATTGACGGACTGTGTGATGATATCTTCTGCTATGGTCTGTTGAGACAGTGATATCAAAATCGAAACAGACCAATAGCAGAAAATATCATCACACTGTCCGTCAATCTATATATATATACGACTAGTGTCTGTGTGTCTGTGTGTCTGTGTGTCTGTCTGTGCGCGATGCACGGCCAAAGTTCTCGATGGATCTGCTTCAAATTTGGTGGGCTTATTCAGAGAGACCCCGGACACAACCTCATCGATGAGATATTTCAACACGTGCTCTCAGCGCGCAGCGCTGAACCGATTTTGGTTCCACCTCAGCTATTTTGGTTCCACCTCAGCTACCCGGGCCCCCATACCGACACACCATAGCCGCTACACCACATCACAACGCCAAAGTTCTCGGTGGATCTTTTTCAAATTTGGACACCGTATTCAGCTACACCCCGGACACAATATCATCGATGAGATATTTCAACACGTGCTCTCAGCGCGCAGCGCTGAACTGATTTGGGTTTTTGTGTTCATTTCACCATTATAAGTAACTCTTCCTTATCTTCTCCAGTGTTTGGCGTTTATCTCCCTTCCTTCGTGTGGCTTTCCCGTTTGTAACTTACTATTACTATTTTTAGAATGTCACTGCGCTGTCCACAACGCTTCCCTTGCACCCGTAAGTTGTTCTTACTGTCAAAGTGAAAAGGTCGAATCAATTTATAGCCACGCGAAAAATACACTCTCACCTATCTCTATATATTTATAGATACAGATATGCATATATATATATATACGGCTTCTCTGTGTGTGTGTGTGTTTGTGTGTGTGTGTGGGCAAAAACCTGTGTATTGTAGAGTTCTGTTTGTGATGGGGTCTAGCGGCTATTGTCTGTCTGTATGTTCAGGCATTTGAGAAGCCACAACAGATAATATAGGGCTAAGAAATAAGCTCTAAAATTCTCAATCCCGTTTGACAGGACTTCGCCTTCAAAGGTGATTGTGATGAACCGCCACGCTGTCTGTCTCTGTCTCGCTCCGTTCACCCCAAATTCCCGTTTCTGAGTAACTATTTTTAGAATGTCACTGCGCTGTCCAGAACGCTTCCCTTGCACCCGTAAGTTGTTCTTACTGTCAAAGTGAAAAGGTCGAATCAATTTATAGCCACGCGAAAAATACACTCTCACCTATCTCTATATATTTATAGATATAGATATACATATATATATATACGGCTTCTCTGTGTGTGTGTTTGTGTGTGTGTGTGTGGGCAAAAACCTGTGGATTGTAGAGTTCTGTTTGTGATGGGGTCTAGCGGCTTTTGTCTGTCTGTATGTTCAGGCATTTGAGAAGCCACAACAGATAATAATTAAAGGGCTAAGAAATAAGCTCTAAAATTCTCAATCCCGTTTGACAGGACTTCGCCTGCAGAGGTGATTGTGATGAACCGCCACGCTGTCTGTCTCTGTCTCGCGATTTACCCCGGCGAAGCCGGGTATTCCTCTAGTGTTAGATATATTGCTATTTCTCTGGACATTTTGTATTCGCTGTAAAGAAATTACAAAAGTATTTGTCTCAGTTTTGGCTGTTCCATATCCCTCCCTCTGATTATTATTTCTTTTTGTTCACTCTTTTCTTGTACAATCTGTCTTGTGTTAGAGAGTACAAACTCTCCGACCATCGGAAACCATTGCCACCGTAACGTAACCAAAAGTGCCGTTCTCGTTTCTGAGTTAGACACTCAGCAGAGGCCAAAGCTTTGATACAAAAAGACTTGTTTGGAGATTGTGAAGGTATGCAATAGCTTTTGGGGGTTGTTATGCAGTTGTGCTCATTGAAAACGTTGCTGCCAACTCATTATCTTTTGCTTATCCCGCTCGAGATAGACTGTTTGCAACTTATAACTAAAATGAGATTTTTCAGGAACCAACGAAGTTGTTTCGCGTTTTTCTCAAAACACTTAAAAATGACATCGGGAAATTATTTGATGAAAGTGACGATATATTTAATCACTAGATGATTACCCGCTTCGCCGGGTACCGGCTTCGCCGGGAAGAAGTAGAGCCGAATACCAGGCTGCGCCTGGGAGCCGGGTGTACGCCGGCTTCGCCGGCGCACGAAGGAAAGGAGATAAACGCGCAAAACACTGGAGACCTTCTAAAAATAGTAACGTGCAGTGACCTTCTAAAAATAGTAACGTAGTAACAGGAATATGGATTGACGCCACACGGAGGAAGGGAGATAATCGCGGCTGAAAACACTGGAGAAGATAAGGAAGAGTTACTGGTAGTGGATCCCGACAACAACAACAACAACAACAACAACAAAAACAAAATCGGTTCAGCGCGCACAGCGCTGCGCGCTGAGAGCACGTGTTGAAATATCTCATCGATGAGGTTGTGTCCAGGGTGTATCTGAATACGGTGTCCAAATTTGAAAAAGATCCACCGGGAACTTTGGCCGTGCATCGCGAAAAGACAGACAGACAGACAGACAGACAGACAGACAGACAGACACTAGTCGTATATATATATAGATTGCAGGGTTCATTGACAATAGAATAAAACTAATGACTTGTTAGCGGGATTATTCATCGCAATAAAACAGGTTTTATAAACGGAAGATGTATTTCGGAAAGGAAACGGTTTTTTGTATTTTTTTACGATTGTGCAAACTACAAAACTACTGCTTGACTTTAGAAACGCCTTTGATTTGATTTCATGGAGAATTATTAGAAAAAAAAGATTAAGTTATTTTATTTTCGGACCAACCGTTTTTTTCATTTTTTATTCCGTAACGAATGTTGAATAAGGTTGCCACCTAGTCTAGATTAATAATGAATAAACTGGTGCCCTTGCCTCTCCATCGTAAGCCTTGCCGCGAACGAAATGTTCGGAACCATGCCCCCTTCTGCCGCTGTGGACGTGAACGTCGGAGAACACGTACTCGTCATTGCTGTACACGGAGCCCGTGAAGGGGAAATTCCTGGCTATCAGCGGGGTGCTGTATTTCTCGTTCTCCACGAAGAACTTGGGGTCGTACCCTGAGAACAACGGTTGGGGGGAAGATAAAGTGAAAGTGGCACAAGACACGTTTAGGTTGTGATAATATGAGATTAGGATGAAAGGAGGCAAGATGAGGTGAGATAAGGTGACATTCGATGATTTTAGCAGAGTTGTTTAATCCTCGTTTTCCACGTAGAACTTGGGGTAGTAGCCCGAGAACAGCGGATGCAGAGATAAGGTTAAGACTGAGGTGAGGTAAGATGAGGCGCTATAATAAGACGTGGTGAAATGAGATGAAAATTGGCGCTTTTAACAGGGCGGTGCAATCCTCATTCTCCAGCTAGAACTTGGGGTAGTTCACTGAGTACAGTGGATGGAGAAATAAGATTAAGATAAATGCAAATGATTGATCAGAAACAGAAGTTGCACAACGAATTAAATGAAATCGATAAAAAGTTGTCCACTGATGTAGAAAACCAACGTTTGTTGACACAGAGAGAAAATGTTAAGCACAAATTAGAAATTTATAATATTCACGAGGCAAAAAGCGCACAGGTGAGATCTCGTGAAAAATGTATTGCAGAAGGGGAAAAAAATACCCGATATTTTTTGAATTTGAAAAAAACAAGGGCAAATGTTAAAGTAATGGATAGATTGTGTGACGATAATGGAAACATTTTTACATCACAACAAGAAATAATGCAAGCGCAAACCAATTTTTTTCGAAAAATGTTTGGTACGAAAATGTGTTTTAATGAAACGAAGGCGGAACGCGAGTTATCCCAATTAAATATTCCACAATTAAAAGAGGACCAGACGAATGAGTTGGAAAAAGATATTACAATTGAAGAAATTGGTAGAGCACTTCAATCATTAAGAAACGGCTCTGCGCCGGGCTTGGACGGCGTCACAGCCAGTTTTATGAAATTTGTCTGGTCTAAAATGAAAAGCGAGTGATATTATTCGATTAATTAATGATGTAACAGATTTTATGAATTGTAATAATAAGCCAGGCATTCTCCTTGGTCTGGATTTTGCACGAGCTTTTGATTCAATATTTTGATTTGGGCATTTAAAAAATTTGGTTTTGGTGGAATTTTTTTAAATTGGGTAAAAGTATTAATGAATAATACCACAAGTTGTATTAATTACGTTGGTTGGATTTCCGAGGAATTCGACGTATTAACCGGGATCCGTCAGGGGTGTAATTTTTCTCCGATGGCCTTCGTCCTTGTCCTTGAACTCCTAGCCATTAAAATCCGCAGTGATCAGACCATAAAAGGACTGAATTTTCCATCATTTGATCGAGAGAGAAATATGGAATATGTGTTAAAACTGGCAATGTATGCAGACGACGGAACACTGTTTCTCAAAGACAAACACGACCTGCAACAGGTATTATTGATAGTAAAACAGTTCTCGTATATTTCAAAATTAAATTTGAATCAAAATAAAACCGAAGCAATGTGGTTGGGATCCATGAAGAACAGCCCAGAACAATGTTGTAATATAAAATGGACAAAACAGTTAAAGATTTTGGGTATTATATTTAGGAATGATATTGTTGCTTCTGACATTGAAGAAAACTGGTCAAAACGTTTTGATAGAATTGAAAGAATTGTTGGAATGTGGTCAAGAAGAAATTTAAGTATTAGCGGTAAATTGTGCATAATTAAAACATTTTTGATATCCCAGTTTGTATACGTTTTTCAGGCACTCTCTGCTCCGACAAAAGTGCTTGACAGACTGAACACTATCCTCTTTAAATTTCTGTGGAAACGTAAGTATTCAAACACTAAAGCTTTTGAGAAGGTTAAACGAACAGTTTTGTGTGATAAATTAGAAATGGGCGGTATTAACATGATAAACATGCATGATATGCAGACATCCTTTTTGTTTTGCTGGGCAGCTAGGCTACAGCAAACAGATTTTCAAAATTGGAAATTAGTTTCAAGACATTATTATGACGTTCTTGGAAGTCGTCTGTGTTGTTTTCAATCAACTGCCACCCCGAGACAGTTTGTAGGCCTTATGAGAATAAAATCGAAATTTTGGCAACATGTTTTAAAAAAATGGATTGAGAATAGACATTTGTTTTTTGTAGAAAAAGAACGATTTATTGATCAATGTTTGTGGAATAATGCAGGTATTGTTTTTAAAAAGAATGTTTTGTGTTTTGAAAATTGGATTAAAGCTGAGGTGAATGTTGTACGTGATATATGGATAGACGGTAATATTGTCCAGTATGAACAGATTTGTACCACTGTTGGTTATAGCGCCACACGGCTTTCTGAGTATAATGCTTTGCACACGGCCCTCCGCGCGCGTGCGCTGCGAGAGGACACAGCCAACGGAAAAGCCAGCGACGAATCTGGGCCCTGTCTACAAGACCTGTTAAAAAAAACCTTCCCCCAAACAGTTCCGCGCTATTTTAACAAATGCAAAAGCAAGCGTACCCTGTTCTGTAAAATTCTGGTTACATAAGTATAATATTTCCATTGACGAGAAATATTGGCTCTTGGCAATTAAATGTACAAGCGAGGAAAGATTAAAGTTGCTTCAATGGAAAATGTTACATAATATTTACCCTACAAACATGTTACTCCACAAGATGAAGTTGAAAGAAAATAATTTGTGTAGTCTTTGTAACGAAATAGATTATATTGAGCACTTTTTTTGGAAATGTAGAAAAATGAGGTTATTTTGGGAACATGTTATTAGATGTATTTTTGTTAATACGAAAGAAAATGTTATATTAACAGAACATGATGTATTGTTTGGTTATTTACCAGGAATGCATACCCCAACAAACAAAATTATAAATATTTTGTTGATAGCAAAAATGTGTATCAGCAAGTTTAGATATGGTAGGCCTATTGATTTAAATAAAATGTTTAATTGCGAATTAGAATTGAGACGTTTGAGTATTTTGTAAATGAAAATGATCAAGTATATGTGCATATGTATGTGTGTGTGTGGATTCATGATTATGTTGATGTCGCAAATTTTGACACAGCAGACACAACCGCATAGATTAATACATTCTTGTCCATTTATGTAAAAAAAAAATTTAAAAAAAAAAAGGTGGATCTATTATTACCACCAGGCAAAAAAAAAAAATTAAGATAAGATTTTGCACTATAAATAATGCTTCCGCACAAGAGCACTACCTACACTTTGCAAAAGCAAGTGTTTTAAAGAGCCATTTGTTGCATGGCAGACTTTAAACCAAGTTTTCCCCACCTTTCATTGGA
>NC_090245.1:51231380-51243880 GCF_037325665.1 Littorina saxatilis | reverse complement strand
CGTTTCCGCCTCACAGGTGCATGTCGATTTAGAGTGAGAGAGAAAGAAAGAGAGAGAGAGAGAGAGAGAGAGAGAGAGAGAGAGAGAGAGAGAGAGAGAGAGAGAGAGAGAGAGAGAGAGAGAGAGAGAGAGAGAGAAACTTTGCTTTGACGTCAAAGATTGCACGAGGTATTGTAATGTAAGAGATGGAGGTTCCATAAGAAGCGTCCTCAACGTGTTCGCGTCGACTCAGGGATGTTTGGAGCTGAAGGCATGTAAGTACAGTATTATATGTACGATAAACAGAATACTACATGGCTTGCTGTGTCGTACCAGATTTACACTCGTTGCTTTTTCAAATATTGAAAAACTCGCTTTCGCTCGCAGTTCAATATTTAAACAAGTCGCGTAAGGCGAAATTACTACATTTAGTCAAGCTGTGGAACTCATAGAACGCACTGCATTTTTTCACAATGACCGTAGTCCGCCGCTCGTGCAAAACGCAGTGAAATTAACGAGCCATTTAAGCGCGGTAGTGGTTGCGCAGTGCTGCATAGCACGCTTTTCTGTACCTCTCTTCGTTTTAACTTTCTGAGCGTGTTTTTATTCCAAACATATCATATCTATATGCTTTTGGAATCAGGAACCGACAAGGAATAAAATGAAATTGTTTTTGAATCGATTTCGGAAATTTTATTTTAATCATAATTTTTATATGTTTAATTTTCAGAGCTTGTTTTTTATCCGAATATAACATATTTACATGTTTTTGGAATCAGAAAATAATGAAGAATAAGATGAACGTAATTTTGGATCGTTTTATAAAAAAAATGATTTTAATTACAATTTTCAGACTTTTAACGACCAAAGTCATTACTTAATTGTTACGCCTCCCAGTTAAAATGCAATACCTAAGTCCGGCCTTCGTCAAAGATTGCTTGGCCAAAATTTCAATCAATTTTATTTAAAAAATGAGGGTGTGACACTGCCGCCTCAACTTTTACAAAAAGCCGGATATGACGTAATCAAAGACATTTATCGAAAAAAATGAAAAACAGTCCTGGGGATATCATACCCAGGAACTCTCATGTAACATTTCATAAAGATCGGTCCAGTAGTTTAGTCTGAATCGCTCTACACACACACACAGACACACAGACACACAGACGCACACACACACACACACACACACACACACACACACACACACACACACATACACACACATACACCACGACCCTCCTCTCGATTCCCTCTCTCTCTATATTAAAACATTTAGTCAAAACTTGACTTAATGTAAAACGCAACTCGTGTAAATCTGATACGACTCAGCAAGCTATTGAGTATTCTCTATGTCTCACATCACGAAAACATATTTTGTAAAAACATGACTTGTCCTTATAATTTAGTAATATAATAACATGGGTATCTTTATGGCAGAAATCCTACAATAGTGCTAAGCCCCTCACAAAGGCTATAGAATGCAAATAATATCCGTAATCAAGCAGAACACATTACATTCACTTAATAACTTGGACTCACCGACACAAGATGCGTTCTTGTACTCGTAACAGTAGTCGATACTGGCATCACACTTCAAGAAGTCGTCGAAGAAGGACCTTCCACCGCCGTACTTGGAAGGAAGGTTCCATCTCCCGTAGTAGTTGTAGAAGTTGCCTGAGGCAGCCGCACTCAGCACCCACACCACGAGGAGAAGGCTCAGGAACTGCCCGGGCATCGAGGCCAGCTTGTTAGCCATGGTGGAGTAGGACTAACTTAGTCTCAGAGACGCCTGCAAGAAGAAGTTGGCAAGCTCAGTCTTGCGTCGGGTGAAGTCAGCAACAAAACAACGCGAAGTTGTCCCTGTTTCTGATTCTCTCCCGCTCGAGATGACGCTGGAGTTGTACTGAGGATGGCTCTCGGTTGCCTTTTTATGGGGAGCGTCTGCGGGCAGAATCTTGAGAGAAAAAAAATTGTGCTGCGTTTTCGCCAATATTTCACCTTGCCTGTCAACGTGTGGTAGCAGTTTTTCTCACTTTTCTGCACCCACCGCCGTTTCTCATGTCACTTTAAACGCACGTACATATTTTGCAATTTGAATTCCTGCAGGCACTAACGTGAAGGGGTCCACGGACATAGACACACACGAAGACAGAGGGAGACACAGACGCACACACATACACACACACACACACACACACAAACACACAGACACTCACACACACAAACACACACACACACACACACACACACACACTAACACACACACACACACACACACGCGCGCGCGCACGCACACACAGACACACACACACACACACACACACACACACACACACACAAAACACATATAATTTATGAGTCATTCTCCAAAACTGGTTAACAAAAGTGGAAATATGGTCCCCCCAAAAAGCATGATTAATTTGAGTTGAATCCGAATGACAGTTCGCAAGTACAGAAAAAGCAAGAAATACTTTTCTTGACAAATTACACGGATCTGAGAGGAGGGGGGGCGCTGTTTCATCGTTTCGTGCGCATCATTGTGACACAATGTTGTGCATTATGCAGTCATCTTATTCAGTAATTAAATGTTGTGTGTTGATCAGCATCTATAGCTGACAGCTGACATGGTTGGACGAGTCATAGACAATTTCAACGTTCGTGTTGCAGCAGTTCTTATACAAGAGAAGCCTGGATAGAGCATATTATCAACTATTAAGGACAAACCAATTTCTACCAAATTTGCAAGACATAATTTGCCATCATTCTGCTATTGTTTGGTGAAGAAATTTTCAAAATCTCTTTTCGCAGTCAAAAATTAGATCAAAAAGAAAATAGGGAGCTTTTTTTGGACCACCCTGTATCAAATATACACAAATAAAGTTGTGAAAGAAACAACTGAAAGTCAGCAGAGATTTACTTCCGAGATTTAAAAATCTCTTAGCAGAGCAAAGGAGAGAAAATATATATATATTTGTGGGTTGTTTTTTATGGCAATCCGAATGGTGCAAATGTCCCTTCTAGCTCTTGATGTCTAAATAACGCATTATTTAGCTAAATAACGCGTTATTTAGCTAAACAATGCTTTATTTAACTATATCATGCATTATTTAGCTAAATAATGCATTGTTTAACTTAAACAATGCATTATTTACAGATACAGAAAAAAGAGAGCACAAAGCACTAAACAATGCATTGTTTAGCATAAATAATAGATTGTGTCTGTAAATAACTCATTATTTATAAATAATTACGCGTTTTCTCTAAACAATATATTATATGTAAATAAAGTGTTATTTAGATAAATAAAATATTATTTAAATAAATAAAATATTATTTAGATAAATAAAATATTATTTGGATAAACAAAATATTGTATGTAAATAAAATATTATTTAGATAAATAAAATATTATTTAGATAAATAAAATATTATTTAGATAAATAATTTATTATTTACTGTTTTTGCTTTGAAATAGTATTATTACGCTAAATAATGCTTTATATAGCTATATAATAGGTTTCCGCTATATAATTCATGATTTGGTAAATAATACATTATATACCGTAAATAAAATATTATTTACCGTAAACAATATTCATTGTTTAGCGCAGTGCATCGAAGCCGATATTTCTCTTGTTGTTTTTTACCACGTGTTTCCGTGGATCCACGAGAGCTCTGTTGATTCTCAAACTGACCAATCAGACAACTAGCATCTGTCTCGGCGTACTAAAGCTACATCCGCTTCGCTTCCGACCATCTTCTTGTCAGGTGGCTAACTTCAACTGATGGTACAACAGCAGCAATTTAGTTCGCAGTCGTTCATTCTCCATGTCCAGATGTAAAAGATGTTCCCCCATAAAACTTTAAAATACGAACCCTTTGCAGTGCCAGTTCCTGGACAACCGTTGTAGTTAGAGTTCTGATCAATTCAGGGGGAACGTTCCCTTGTGCTTGTGTAGCCATCTTGATTACATTTGGATTGGATTGGATTGGATTGGATTGGATAAGATTTACAGTCCAGTGAGGTTACCCTCATGGAAATTCGGGCTGCTTTCTCCCCGGGGAAAGCGAGCTGCCATACACACGGCGCTACCCATATTTTTTTTTTCCTGCATGCGTGTATTCATGTTTCCTGAGACTTAATGCCGTGTGAGATGGAATTTTTTTTTTAACTTTATTCCAAGTCCCACGGGTATTTGACGGACATTTTTATCTATGCCTATACAATTTTGCCAGGAAAGACCCTTTTGTCAATCGTGGGATCTTTAACGTGCACACCCCAATGTAGTGTACACGAAGGGACCTCGGTTTTTCGTCTCATCCGAAAGACTAGCACTTGAACCCACCATCTAGGTTAGGAAAGGGGGGAGAAAATTGCGGCCTGACCCAGGCCTGAACACGCAACCTCTCGCTTCCGAGCGCAAGTGCGTTACCACTCGGCCACCCAGTCCCTTGGCGGAACCGGATGTGGAGTACCGGATACTGGGTTTGCCAAGACAGTAGAGAATCAACAGCGCTCTCTCGGATCCACGGAAACACGTGGAAAAAAACAACAAGAGAAAAAACGGCTTCGCGATGCGCTAAACAATGAATTGTTTACGGTATATAATATTTTATTTACGGTATATAATGTATTATTTACCAAATCATGAATTATATAGCGGAAACCTATTATATAGCTATATAAAGCATTATTTAGCGTAATAATACTATTTCAAGGCAAAAACAGTAAATAATAAATTATTTATCTAAATAATAAATTATTTATCTAAATAATAAATTATTTATCTAAATAATATTTTATTTATCTAAATAATATTTTATTTAGATAAATAATATTTTATTTACATATAATATTCTATTTATCTAAATAATATTTTATTTATCTAAATAATATTTTATTTATCTAAATAATATTTTATTTATCTAAATAACACTTTATTTACATATAATATATTGTTTAGAGAAAACGCGTAATTATTTATAAATAATGAGTTATTTACAAACACAATCTCTTATTTATGCTAAACAATGCATTATTTAGTGCTTTGGGCTCTCTTTTTTCTGTATCTGTAAATAATGCATTGTTTAATTTAAACAATGCATTATTTAGCTAAATAATGCATGATATAGCTAAATAAAGCATTGTTTAGCTAAATAACGCGTTATTTAGCTAAATAATGTGTTATTTAGACATCAAGAGCTAAAAGGGACATTTGCACCATTCGGATTGCCATAGTTTTTGTTGTTGTTTTTATTGACACAGATCGTGTTCGATATGGAAATTAAGTTTCCTTGATTTGTGTTTCTCTTGTTTTGCTTTTGTTGATTTCTTATGGCAATCCGAATGGTGCAAATGTCCCTTTTAGCTCTTGATGTCTAAATAACACATTATTTAGCTAAATAACGCGTTATTTAGCTAAACAATGCTTTATTTAGCTATATCATGCATTATTTAGCTAAATAATGCATTGTTTAAATTAAACAATGCATTATTTACAGATACAGAAAAAAGATAGCCCAAAGCACTAAACAATGCATTGTTTAGCATAAATAAGAGATTGTGTTTGTAAATAACTCATTATTTATAAATAATTACGCGTTTTCTCTAAACAATATATTATATGTAAATAAAGTGTTATTTAGATAAATAAAATATTATTTAGATAAATAAAATATTATTTAGATAAATAAAATATTATTTAGATAAATAAAATATTATATGTAAATAAAATATTATTTATCTAAATAAAATATTATTTAGATAAATAAAATATTATTTAGATAAATAATTTATTATTTAGATAAATAATTTATTATTTAGATAAATAATTTATTATTTAGATAAATAATTTATTATTTACTGTTTTTGCCTTGAAATAGTATTATTACGCTAAATAATGCTTTATATAGCTATATAACAGGTTTCCGCTATATAATTCATGATTTGGTAAATAATACATTATATACCGTAAATAAAATATTATATACCGTAAACAATTCATTGTTTAGCGCATCGCGAAGCCGTTTTTTCTCTTGTTGTTTTTTTCCACGTGTTTCCGTGGATCCGAGAGAGCGCTGTTGATTCTCCACTGTCTTGGCAAACCCAGTATCCGGTACTCCACATCCGGTTCCGCCAAATGTAATCAAGATGGCTACACAGGCACAAGGGAATGTTCCCGCTGAATTGATCAGAACTCTAACTACAGCGGTTGTCCAGGAACTGGCACTGCAAAGGGTTCGTATTTTAAAGTTTTATGGGGGAACATCTTTTACATCTGGACATGGAGAATGAACGACTGCGAACTAAATTGCTGCTGTTGTACCATCAGTTGAAGTTAGCCACCTGACAAGAAGAGGAATTGCAGACAGACAAAAGGGACCGAGTTCACCTTTCGCGGTCTGTGCTGTTGCTTTTCGTCTGGTTAGGTCTTATTCTAATTCAAAAGCCAAACGACCTTAGTAAAAGGTCCTCAAACTGAAAGTGAAACTCGAACTTGAAGTGAAACTTAGGTAGGGTTAGAAGTTTAACTTCCAAAGTGGTTCCGTATCCACCATATGTGACACAGGTTGAATTAAATTTTTAAACCCGGGTGTTCAGAAAACATGGGGTTAGGATGAAGAGATAAACCTGCAACACAGATACTGCAAGCTTATCACTTATCAAGCCTATCGAATGTTGGTCTGTGTCGTGATGGAATGTTGGGAAAATAAATAATGCAACCCAACCCCCACTTAACAAAGAAAGGTCATGGTACGGTTTATTTGTTTATTCATTTTTATTATTTTGGGGGGTTGTGTGCAGGAAGTGGCTCCTCCTGTTGATGAAATTGAAGGTGCAACAGCAAGCAAACCACAAGGAAGACCCAAGAAGGACATCAACATGGACTATGTTTGTGAACTTCTATTTGAGTTGCACATGATGTGATGGCCGACCGAGGCTTTAATATCAGAGAGTTGCTCTTGCAAAAGAAAGCAACATTGAACATACCATCCTTCAGCAAGGGTCGTCCGCTGTCGAGCAAGGCTGTCCAGCGCTCTCGCAAAATAGCTTCTGTGAGGATACATGTTGAACGAGCAATAGGCAGAATGAAAACATTCAAGCAAATCTCTGGTATTATCCCCATGAAAATAAGATTTCTTCTCAATCAAATTGTCACCATCGTGTCAGTTTTGTGCAATTTGCAGGCGAGATTATGCTGATCTGTTCAGACTGTTGACATTTTGATTCTGGGACAGTTGTCAATGTACGAGATAATTATGAAGATTGTGGATGCAAAGTGTGCACATATATATATAATCTCAAATCAAATCGCTGCTTCACACTCAACATCGTATCTCGAGATTGATATTCCATGTTAATTACAGCTGTGTGTGGAGAGAGAGGGAGAGAGAGAGAGAGAGAGAGAGAGAGAGAGAGAGAGAGAGAGAGAGAGAGAGAGAGAGAGAGAGAGAGAGTTTCATATGTATATATTGAAAAACAAAATGAAGTTCTGTTTATTTTTTATTCACTGCTTAGTTGTGCTTACAATGAATAGTAATTTTAGTATATTTTTACAAATTTAGTGACATGGACCTAGAGGCATTGCATGCCTAGTCACGACTAAGGAAAGGCACAGCAATGCTGATCAGATTTATCATTTTGTGAACAATCGGCTCTGCTATGTGTTCCTTTGTCTGGACTGGTACCGTAGCGACACCCAAGCCAATGCAACTCTGTCCATTTTGGTTTTTTTGTTTCAAGATTTGTTCAGTTGACGTAATATGCTGATGAACATGCAGACTACAACAATAAAGTTTCACATTATACATATTTTCGTTTTGTTTTACTTTTAGTCTAATGTACAACTACCATTCACATAATGCTGACCTGTGTTCATCAATTGTCAACAATAACATTTTCTTTCGGGTTGCCATACCCGGCGCTTGAATGGGCTTTCTTTAATACTTTTTTTTTCGTAGCTGCTCGCCATTAGTAAACCCAGAATGTACAACTTGGTTAAGGCGGACAATTACGAAAGAAGATGAAGAAAGAACGCGCTTTCAAAGGCTAAACACGGCACAACAAAAAGCTGGCTACATTTACCAAAGTCTCTAAAACGCAACATATAATATATAAAGTATAATATGCATGGGGAAAATAAATCTTAATCCTTTGTCTTAGCCCTGCGCCACAATTCTCAGCATAAAGGGATGTCCACACTGAATCGAGTGAACATGTTGAAAATTGACAATTTTGTAGAGGTCAAGGTCAGAGTTCAAGGGGTGAGGTGACCACCCAAAACAGTTTCCCTGTAAACTCAAAATTGAAGTTTTGTTAAATATCGCAGGTAGCATGTCGCATAAAAACACGAGGAAAGTTGTAGTGTAAGAAAAAGCGGACAGGTAACAGTTAAAAGCTGGAATTGGAAATATCTGGAATATGTACAAGATGAATTTCAACACTTCAACAAAATTAAAAATAATAACAATAAATCATGCAAGGAATAATGGCGGTAAACTGCTATCAGCCCCAATTAGCATTCCGTGTGCAGGCCATTGCACAGTATAGTACTACTACTAGTAGTATTGGGACAATGAGACCAAAATTCTAGTTTTGATAAAAAAAATATCAATTCAAATTTAATATTAGTTTTCAAATTCATCAAAATGTACAGCTCTCTATAGTCGGCTAGAATTTAAGCAATGAGTAACAAACATCAAACTGCGTCTCTCTCTCGACAAACGGACAAAAATCATTGTTTTTAACCAAAGAACAAACTTGATGATGGCATTGAAGGTCATTGTCTAATTGGCACTGTGAAAAAATTACAGCAATACATGCACCCAGCTGTGGTAGAAACTGTGACCTAAAGTATTATTGTGCTTAGTTTGAAGCTGGTCTTGTTTCAACTTTTTAAGCAAGAAACAATTGACATTTTTTTACTTTTCAGTTTCTTTGACTTTGTGTGTCTACTGTGTCACTCCAAATAGATGTGGTTCAACCGAGACGTAATGCTCTAAATCAGCAATGTATCCAACATAGAGCATGGTACCAGCAGATGCAGGAGCATGAATCACAATACTTCTTGGCTGAGTAACCACTGTTATTGACAGTCCCAGTATTCGACTTGTGCCCTCCACAGCAAGTGCATCAGCGCTTGTTCCATTTTTACGGAGATCTGTTACATATTGATCAACAGATTTACCCACAATAAACAATCCAACAACAACTTGCTCGGCATGGCTCATGTTATCTAAATAGTCACAAACCAGCTTTCTAATGGAGCCTGCAGAGGAATTTCCCTGTCCAGTCCTAGTGAGCTGATTGCTTATTGCATGAAAAAAGCAATTTCCATCACTTGGTGTCTCCCCACGTAGTCTGAAATTCTGTGACTGAAGAAATGTAGCAAACTGTTGCATAGACGATTGAACATGGTCAATATGTTTTTGATGCGAAGCAATACTGGCAGAAATTGTCATGTCTATCACATTCACAGGGTTACAAAATGCCGAGTTGTCCATCACATTCACTCGGTCAGAGATTGTTGTGGAAGAAGATACTATTCTGTCAGACATTACATCCATTGGGACAGCGTCTACTGTGTCAGAAGAGACCATCTTTGTCCCAGTGGATGTGGTGTCTGACCTAGTTGTCTCTTCCGACTCAACAGTTTCAGTCTCAGTGGATGTGGTGTCTGTCTCTTCTGACTCAACAGTCTCTGTTCCAGTGGATGTCGTGTCTGATATAACGTGAGAAGACACAATTGTGTTGGACACTACATCCATTGCGACAGAGACTGGTGTGCGAGACAAAACATGTGCTTTCCATGTGTGGAAAAAAGTTGGGTAGAACTGCTTGAGTTTCATCCTTGATGCTTCCCACCATTCCTCATCAAAGTCGATGGGCACAACCTCAACACCTTTCCTTGTGTACACCACCAGCACACCTGACTTCAGTCCAGTTACAGCCATTTGACATTGAAGTTGACAGAAGTATGCATGGTCCCTTTTCACTCTATACTTGTCATTATCGAGAACACAAAAGTCAGACAATTTCATTGCCAGACGTGGGTGCATGTTCTGTTTTGAATACAGGCATTTAATTTCAACAACAAACTTCCCACAATGACTGCAATCAACGACTGCATCAGGGCTACCGGCTAAGAATGAATCCGTTTCGGACACAACTAACCCAGGAACACGAACAGAGCATTTTCTGTGTTTGTACCGATGAAGCTTAGTAAAGAGGGTCAGAGCTCTGTGCTCTTGCGTTCGCCCAAATTTCACTGCTGCTGGCAAATTGCCGTTGTCCAGACTAGATGGACTAACAAGTCGTTCTGCTGTATTTGCGTAGTTAGTCGAACTGAGAACTTTCTTTATAACAGATGCTGTAATGAGCCCACTTCTCATTGTAAACCAGTTCTCATTTTGGTGTTGGCCTGTTGTGTCTTCCTCTATTTGTTGTCTTTCGCAAGAGGAGTACAACAGACTGTCAAGAAATTTAGTACTGCAGTCACAGTCAGCACACTCACAGTGATGGTCTCTCAAGAATGTAGCCAGGCGAACCGATGGTGAGTCAGTTCTGAGAGGGGGTGGTGCTGGGGCAGATGGCGTCTGACGCGGCTCCCAAACATCCAAAAAGCATGAGGAGGGATGGAGCTCTTTCAGGCCTTCGAAAAAAGTAGACACCTGTGGTAGCTGTACTGTGCTAGGAATAGGCTTGTAGTTTTCCTCTGATGGCCGAAGCTCCTTTGGCCTGAAATAAACAAGACAGAAAACCAACCTTGTTGTGAATCTATGAAGACCACGTCGCTGAACCTCCATGTTTCAGAGTTATTTTGATCACACAAAGTGAACACACAGACACAAACATGCACAGTTTCCTCAAAATCTGTGAACAATTGGAATATAAAGTTTGGTTTTCTTCTTGAAAAGTATGTAATTAAATTCAATAGAGGCCTATCCCTGTTATGCAATTTCGTATGCATTAAAATTAGTCAATGTTTAGTAACTTCAGATTGAGGAATGAAAACCACATTCAATGCAATACTGTAATGGGTCTTTCTGTTCAATCATGCGTTCATCATTTCATGGTCAATTTCACTGTCACGTCACTGGAAGGACAAACACAGGGGAAGATAAGTCATGCATAAAATGTGTTTGTGTATAAATTATTCAGCACTTAGCATGTAAGAGTGAACTCAACATTTTTATGTCACGATTATCAATGTTGACATGAATATTTACCGATTCCATGAAAGGAAAAATTCTGCCCAAGTAAGCCTTTAAAGGGAGGGCAACTCTTTGCCGACTGCGAATTCCATTCGCAAACTATGGTCGCACTCGCAGCTCAGTTTGATACTAGCTTAACGGTGTATAACTTTTGTGTATGCAAAATCAAAAAGAAAAGTTTGAGAATGAAAATGTTTAATATTTTGGTTGTTACTTTACTCCATGAGGCATAATTGTGTAGATTTTACAGATATATTTTAAGAGGTCAAAATCAGGTTACACGCCTTTACTTTCTTTAGAGGACCAAGCCCACATGCTTTAGTCATTGCTAATAAACGTAGTCAACTAAAAACTACAAAGCAAATAATCTTCAGACTTATCTATTTGTGGCTGAAAAATAGCTCAGTCGACATAGCAATTTTTTTACCCAAATTATATAAAATGAATTTAGGAAATAATATTCTGACTTACTGAGCATCCTGTCCTATTGTCGCTTGGTTCTGGCATGTCTCCACATCAGTGATGAGCATGGCATTGTCGTCTATGTTGGAGCGACGAACCCATTGACAAGCTCCCGATGTCACGCTGACTTGTTTATCCTCCACAAAGTTGATGACTTCATATAGTGATGCCAAAATGTGACGACAGCATCCATCCATGCTGTCAACAAAACACACAGAAAAGCAACTTAAACAAAAATTACTCACAAAGAAAGATCAGGACCACACACTTTTTTTGTGCACATTTCATATCAGTGAGACATAAGCTTTCAAATGATACCAAAAAAGAAAACAAATTTGCCTAATGGTGGATTCACATTACCAGGGGCTAATGATCATTTATATCCCTGATCTTCTACAATGGATGGCCAGTGGGTCAACATCCCCTGCTCATCACCCCCCCCCCCCCCCCCCCCCCCCCCCCCGCCATCATCTGGATCTACCAATTAATGTGTTGTTATACCCTGGCCTTGCCATCCGAGCTTATTCATTATTACATTCAAGTATCAATAAATCATAGTCACACTTACCCTCCTTTACATGAACAAAAAGCCGAGAAAATTCTGCTTCTGTTGTCGGTCCCTACATCAGTGATGATAGCCCAGGTATAATAAAACGCCTTTCCACTCACTGGGTCTTTATCACGTGTTCTGGGCTTGACTGCTGCTTTGAGAGCGAAATATCCCTGAACGTTCGGTATCTGAACAGTTTCCACACGTGTCACGTAGCCGTCTTGCATGAGTGAAAATGCTTCTGAGCGGCGGTAGTCTCTAATAGAGGTCAGAGGTACGTTCTTTGACAGTA
>NC_090245.1:51208880-51226380 GCF_037325665.1 Littorina saxatilis | reverse complement strand
AGCTGTCGAACTCACAGAATGAAACTGAACGCACTGCTTTTTTTCACCAAGAACACATACTCGTAGTTTCGTCAGTCCACCGCTCGTGGCAAAGGCAGTGAAATCGACAAGCCATGCAGAATAGTGCAGTAGTGGTCGCGCTGAGCAGGATAACACGCTTTTCTGTATGTCTATTCTTTTTAGCTTACTGAGTTTGTTTTTAATCCAAACATATCATATCTATATGTTTTTGGAATCAGGGACCGACAGGGAATAAGATGAAATTGTTTTTAAATCGATTTCGGAAAATTAATTCTTATCATCATTTTCATATTTTTAATTTTCAGAGCTTGTTTTTAATCCAAATATAACATATGTACATGTTTTTGGAATCAGAAAATGACAAAGAATAAGATGAAATTATTTTTGGATCGTTTAAAAAAAATTCTTTTAATTACAAGTTTCCGATTTTTAATGACCAAACTCATTCATTAGTTTTTAAGCCACCAAGCTGAAATGCAATACCAAAGTCCGAAGATTGCTTTGCCAAAATTTCAATCAATTTGATTGAAAAATGAGGGTGTGAGAGTGCCGCCTCAACTTTTACAAAAAGCCGGATATGACGTCATCAAAGGTATTTATCGAAAAAAATGAAAAAAACGTCCGGGGATATCATTTCCCAGGAACTCTCATGTCAAATTTCATAAAGATCGGTCCAGTAGTTTAGTCTGAATCGCTCTACACACGCACAGACACACACACACACACACACACACACACACACACACACACACACACACACACACACACACACACACACACACACACACGCACATACACCACGACCCTCGTCTCGATTCCCCCTCTATGTTAAAACGTAAAAAGAGACAGGCAAACACTTATCAACTGCTGTCACAGACGCATTTATATTTGAAGCAAAAACAACGTCACGAAGTTTCGTGGTGAGCGGGAACGCTTATTCACTATCATGTCATTACACAGTGAGATTCAGAAAACAAAACCAATAAGACTAACAGTCAATGAACTATTTTATTCAGCTGCCAGTTGCAATTGATGTTTTCGCAGCAATAATTGATGCTGACCAGGGAAATAAGCTTAAAATCTCGAAGAAAACGAGCACTTTCAGGGGCGGATCCAGGGGGATCCGGGGTTTCCGAACCCCCCCCCCCCCCTCCCCCCCTAGCGCTAGCCTAATAAAAAAAATTAAAAAAAGTAAAAAGTAAAAACTGATCATGATGGCTCAGATTGCACCAGATTGCTCCATTTTCCTTAATTTTTATCAATTTTTGTCCGGGGGAGGGGGGGGGCATGCCGCCACCCCCCCCCCCCCCCCCCTAGAGCCGGCCTTTGTCTTATAAGTGACGGTTTTAGAAAGTAGTTGGGTAATTTGCTGTTTCAGGTTGCACGAGACCGGTCAAATGTCCTTGTTTCGATCACAATTTCTCTTGTTAAAATTATGTTGGAATGTGTATTAGGGGGAGTCTTTTTGCTCAGATTGCACCGGATTGCTCTATTTTCCTTGTTTTTATCAACATTTTCCGGGGGGGGGGCATACCTCCTGACCCCCCAAGGAGGTTTGAACGCTTCGCGCCCTCAACTAAACGCTTCGCGTCTTCGAATTGTCCCTAAAACAGTAACAGAAATTCGAAAACCCCCCTTTAAAAATGATGTGATCCGCCCCTGACTTACGACAGAGCAAAGTCTGTTCTCTTTTATAATAGAGGATACGCTTATATTTAATCGTCTCGCAGACGATAAAATAGATCTCAAACTGATGAGATTTTTAAAATAGTACCCACTGAGTAACCCAATTTAGTCAGGAAAATCCAAACATAATTATGTCACTGAAATATGCAGTTTAAGACATGAACTATACAAGTGCGTGTTCAGCGTGCACAGTGAAAACTGGCCCCAGAATCGTAACAGTAAGGACCGTAACAGTACGGACATTTTGGGTGTTTTTGGTTTTGCAATTTCCAAAGCGTCATCGCTTTGAAATAAACTTGTGTGATTCTTAATCTGGATCAAAATCTCCACAAACTGTGTGATTTTGAGGCTTTGAATCGAGCTCTTTCAATTAAAAAGTACCGTTACAGTACGTACACATTTTTGAGGGACATCTCACCTTAGTTGTTAGGCAGCAAAATACTGGCGTTCTAGATGTCGTCTGCCAATGTTTATTTGTAATCAATTAATTGACGAAAGAATGATCTTCCTTTTGATCTAATTAGATCTGAGTTTGGCAATCCATATTTTTTAGTGTTATCAATTTTCCTCAATCGTTACAGCACGCACAATTTTGTTATGGGACAAACGTTTTTTTCGTATTATGCACCCATAAAACCATGTTTCAATAAAAGTTTAAACTTTAACCAAAAGCAAATAATAGAGACTAAAACGTGTCCAAATGTCATGATTGTCCTATACTGACAAACTGTAAAATTTAGATCTGAAAGATCGGTTAGCGACCGTGGGACAAGCGTGTTTTGGTACCCCTGTGTCAGATAACTCACCCTCTACAAAATATGTTAAGAGGAAAGTGTATTTTTTTTATTTTTTTTTATTCTCTTTTTGTGAAGTTTTTTTTTTCTACATGTATACACTGTACATTACAGGACATCACCTAAACAAAGGGACAAACCATACAACAGAAGAACACTTGAACAATTACAACATACATGGGGTGGGAGGATGGGTGGGGGAGGGGGGATGTTCAGGGCTTGGTGGTCGCAGTATCAAAAGGATTTAAGAAAGAAAAAAACCTAAGGGTTACATCAAAATATGCATATACAGGCGCCAATCCTTGTAAAATTTATCTACTGTATTATTCACAACTGCATTATACTTTTCACAAATAAATCTTTGCTTAAAATTTCTACTAAATGTCTGAAAATGAGGGGTCTTTTTGTTCATTTTGGAAATATATAAGTGGTGTTTGGCACAGATTACTAACACATCAAAAGCTTTATCGGTGACTACATTGTTCGCAACTCCAAGAAGAACCAGTTCTTTAGACAGTTTTAAATTGTCACAATGGGTGCAGTTCACCTTTAGCCAATTTACAAATTCTATCCAAAAAGTCTGCACTTTATCACACTCCCAAAACATATGTAAAAGGGTTTCTTCATTTCTACCGCAAAAAGTACACAATGACGTATCCACAATTTTTCGCAAAAATAGAAACCGTTCTGTGGGCAAAATTCTGTACAATAATCGGTACTGGAACCATCTCAGACAAGTGTCTTTTGTTGTTTTAAAAACATATTGAAAAATAGCCTTCTTATCTAACAAACAGTCTAAAGATTCAGACCATTTTTCGATACATTTTGGGACCGTAACATGTTCAATCAGTTTTTTGTAAATAAGTTGTGTCTTACCTTTACAAATACATTTCCACACAATGGGCTCTGTCATAATAAAATGTTTATCAAATTCTAAACCGATTTTTCTCTGATATTTTTTAACAGCCTGGATTACACCTTGATATAATACAAAATCTCCTCGCACATTTGGATATTTAATTTTAAACGCATTATAGGATAAGTATCCATTTTGTCCCAAAATATGACCAATCTGAGCAATTCCATTGTCAATCCAGTTTTGAATGTACACTGTCTTTTTATCTCTGCGAATATTAACATTATAATGTAAACATTCTGATACAAAATCGTTAAAGGTTGTAGGTTCACATTTTCCATGTAGTTTCATATAATGTTTAAAAACATCAGTCCAAAACGGGTTTTCCATTCTCTGCATCAAAACATTTGCAAATTCTTCTCCTCTCATATTAATTGTTATAACAGATGGACATGCTTTAAACAGTAATCTTGATATTAATCCAGTAAGACCAACAACTCTTTTTAACCAAACAATTTTTGGAGATGACAGAAAACATTTCACGTCAACCATCTTTAATCCTCCATCTTCATAGGGTTGGGTGACCGTAGTTCTTTTAATTTTGTCTCTTTTTCCATCCCAAAGAAATTTGAAAAAAATATTATTTAGCTCCATCATAAACTGTTCGTCTGGATCAGGTAAATTCGTAAACAAATGTGTCAATTTGGAAATAGCCAAGGTTTTTAGGACTGTTATTTTACCAAAAGGTGTCAGGTTCCTTCTGGTCCATGAATTCAGAAGTTTTTGAATTTCCTTTAACTTATTTCTATAGTTAATGCACCTTGGACAATGAACAAAATGACACCAAATGTAGTCTAGTTTGATCCAAGACGCGACGAATGTGCAGCGCCAAAGTCTGGGGACAGCTTTGGCGACATTTTTTTTTAAAACGTCCCATCATGTGTCAATATAAATGAAAAACTAAAGAAAGGAAGAAAGAAAGAAAGAACGGAAGAAAGAAATGAATAAATACATAAATACATGCATATATGAATGAATGAATCAATAAATGAATCAATGAATGAATGAATAAAAGATGAATGAATGAATAAATGAATGAATGAATTAATAAAAGATAAATAAATGAATGAATGAATGAATGAATGAATGAATGAATGAATAAGTAAATACGTTAAAGAATACAAAAATCAAAACAGACAATTTTTTTTCAAAACCACCGCTGTAAGCTTCTCTGTCCAAGGGTCATGATAGAAATCAGACGTTTTTAGAAATAGAAAGGTACTTGGGATATTTACAATTAATTATATACCTACGTTCAATCGAGCATGCTCCTTTATGAATTAATGAAATCATTGTGATCCTTCTGTTTCCTATATATGGATTTGTTGGTTTAAACAGGGTTTTTTATTCAGTTGCATAAATACAAAGCCGTAATTGAATATTATAATAAAAGAGCACAACCAGATAATAATAATTACATGGATTTGTTCATGTTTAATTCTTGTATTTAGGATTCTACTTACGTAAAAACTGAACATTTGCATACCAACGAGTCATTGCATGAGCAATAATTTCTTAGCAAGATTTGTTTATTATTATTATTATTCTTTATTTTTGGTGTGTAACAATTGCACAGGGTTCACTTATATCAAAACGACTCCCCCATGATGTTCATTGAAACCTGAAACCAGTCTTAAACAACATTCTTTCACGATAATTTAAAAGTATCAAAACAAGCGTGTTCGGAAATGACATTCATCTTCCTTCAAATCTCCGTGCGACACAGGCACACACAAAAAATTTACTTTTTTTTCATCCTTTTCGCAACGATGCACTCTTACAAGGTGACATTTGATTCAAGAAGAAAATACATGGAGGAGATTGTCAATCTTAAAGTGCTCTCAAACTCGCGTTTTCAGGTCACACAAGAGTCGTTTGTCTTTTATGAGTCAGTATGACACGATCTGCTTTCCTCAAGTAGCAAAGGACAGGATGTCTCTCTGCAGATAAACTATGAAAAAGAAACAAGCACTGAGCCAAATTGTAAAGTGTTGATGCTTTACATTGGTTTTCTTACCCAGTTTCGTGTTTATATGACACATTTCATCTATTTATTTTATTTTATTATGAATCGAATAATACTGGAAGTCGAAAACCAGAAGACAATAACCGGGTGGCGATGTCGTATTTTACATTAAGTGAAGTTTTTACGAAATGTTTTAACAAAGTCTGAAAAACGAGACGAGGGTGGTGGTGGCTGTGTGTGTGTGAGTGTGTGTGCGTGTGTGTGTGTGTGTGTGTGTGTGTGTGTGTGTGTGTGTGTGTGTGTGTGTGTATACGTGCGTGCGTGCGTGCGTGTGTGTGTGTGTGTGTGTATGTGTTTGCAAAAACTGATGGACCGATCTTCATGACACTCTACTTGAGAGTTCCTGGGTTTGACATCCATAGAAGCTTTTTTCATGTTTTTGATAAATGTTTTTGATGTTGTCATATCCGGCTTTTTGTGAAAGTTGAGGCGGCACTGTCACACCCTCATTTTTTGATCAAATTGATTGAAATTTTGGTAAAGAAATCATTCATTAAAATTAGAATTTTAGTAATCGATCTAATTTGTTATCTTTTCTTGAGTCCAAAAATATATAGATATGCCATGTTTACTCTGAAAATGTACTCACGATAAAAGAAAATAGGTTAATTAAAGTTCTGTTTGTCCTGTACAGGGCACCGCTTGCTGACGTGATTGAAAACCATTCTGTTATCCATCATTCTTTTGCTACACTCAGCTTCAAAAATTCTCACCTAAGCCTGAAATTCAAAATGGAATTGACGGCTTTTTCACCGTACATATGCCACAAGAGATGTTTATAGTTACTCATACCATTCATCGCTTGCCTCTAATTCCCTCCCCTTGCATGACCTCCCGGTCAAAATTGGCTAGCCCAGAATGACCCCCCGGTCAAAACTGACTAGGCCTGTCAGCTTTGACCTCCCCTTCAAACTTCAGGAATAAGTACTTTAGGACCTTGTAAAACGAAATAGCTGTATATATGCACAATATTTGTTGGAAAAATGATTTTTGAAAAACAAATTCGAAAACAAACACTTTTTTTTCTTTCTAAAAACAAACAAACAAGTCATTAAGTTTCGACCTCCCCTTCAAACTTCAAGAATAAGTACAGTAGGACTTTTGATGAAGAAATGTATGCATTATATGTATGCACCTATGTCTCCCCACAAGTTTGGGGGGGGGGTATTCTGGGCTAGCCTATTTTGACCCCTCGGTCAAAACTGACCTCCCCTTCAAACTTCAAGAATAAGTACTTTAGGACCTTGTAAAACGAAATAGATGTGTATATATATGCACAATATTTGTCGGAAAAATGATTTTTGAAAAACAAATTCGAAAACAAACACTTTTTTTTTCTTTCTTAAAACAAACAAACAAGCCATTAAGTTTCGACCTCCCCTTCAAACTTCAAGAATAAATACATTAGGACTTTTGATGACGAAATGTATGCATATACGTATGCATCTATGTATCTCAACAGGTTAGGGGGGAGGGGGGGTCCCGGTCAAAATAGGCTAGCCCAGAATGAACCCTCGGTCAAAACTGCACAATATGTGTTGGAAAAGTGATTTAACATTTTTTGTTTTAAATAAGCCATTAAGTTTCGACCTCCCCTTCAAACTTCAAGAATAGGTACATTATGACTCTTGATGACGAAATGTATGCATATAAGTATGCATCGATGTATCTCCTCAGGTGGATTTTTGTTGGGGGGGGGGGGGGGGGTCATTCCGGTCTAAATAGGCTAGCCCAGAATGACCCCCCCCGGTCAAAACTCACTAGGACAGTCAGTTTTGACCTCCCTTCAAACTTCAAGAATAAGTACTTTAGGACCTTTTAAGACGAAATATATGTATATGTGTGTGTGTGTGTGTGTGTGTGTGTGTGTGTGTGTGTGTGTGTGTGTGTGTGTGTGTGTGTGTGTGTGTTTGTGTGTGTGTATGTATGTGTGTGTGTGTGTGTGTGTGTGTGTGTGTGTGTGTGTGTGTGTGTGTGTGTGTGGAGCGGTACAGAGAAAACTACTGGACCGATCTTCATGAAACTTTACATGAGAGTTCCTGGGTATGATATCGCCAGATTGATTTTAATTTTTTTGATAAATGTCTTTGATGACGTCATATCCGGCTTTTTGTAAAAGTTGAGGCGGCACTGTCACAATCTCATTTTTCAATTAAATTGTTTGAAATTTTGGCCAAGCGATCTTCGACGAAGGCCGGACTTTGGTGTAGCATTTCAGCTTGGAGGCTTAGAAATTGATAAATGAGTTTGGTCATTAAAAATCTGAAAATTGTAATTAAAATTATATTTTTTATAAAACGATCCAAAATCAATTTTATCTTATTCTTCATCATTTGCTTATTCAAAAAACATATAAATATGTTATATTCGGATTAAACACAAGCTCTGAAAATTAAAAATATGAAAATTATGATTACAATTAAATTTCCGCAATCGATTTTTAAAAAAATTGCATCTTATTCCTTGTTGGTTCCTGATTCCAAAAACATACAGATATGATATGTTTGGATTAAGTTAAAAAGAATAGAGATGGGTCCTTCCACAAAGCTGTGTACCACAAGAGGGTTATGACTTTAGAGTAAGATTTCGGAATGTTTTTCTTGCTTCTCGAATGATGTAAGGATATCAACAGATTGCAAATTGACCAAAGAGATAACGATAATAAAATCAAGAAGATCGCTATGTTGGTTAGTGTTTTATATGAAAGCAAACACAGAAAATGACGTCAAAATGGCGTTTTTTGTGTGACATTGCTTACATCTTGTTTTTAAGTATCCGTGTGGCTGCCAATAAAATGCGACCATGAACCCCCCGATATACATCTTCGTTGTCTTTTGTGCTAGTGTTACATATGCACTTAGCTGTTTTCCTCTACATATGTTTACAGTGTGCATTTGGATCGTTAAGAAATAACGGTTGCCTACGTAACATTTGGTTTCTAAAACCAACCGCGAACTACGTGAACATGTCTATAACTTCTGCACGCACGAATATGCGACTGTGTGTATTATCAGGCACAACTGATGTGTAGTGAACGTGTTAAAATGTGCGCCGTGTCAATTTGATCCGATTTGAATGTGATTTTGCCTTTCGCGTGTCGCTACTAAGCTTCGTTTCTATTTGTTCTGGTTAAGCTGGATCGTTAAAAATGATATTTGTCACTTATCAACGCATCAAACTTGGTGTTTCTTTCGCATGTAATGTTCTTCAACATCGCTGAAAGGTTTTTCCATAAAAAAAATCCATTCATTTTTGGAACGCAGCAGACGTGGAGCGTTTTATGAGTCGTTTCCAACGAGGGACGAATGTTACGTAGGCAACCTTTTGCGACTCTTCGCTCTTAATGTAAATTTTTTTTAAAAGTTCGACATTTCAATGTTTTATTTTGTGATAGACGTGCTCGGTGTGTCTTTGTCAAGTTTTAGGCTATTCTTTATGGTCTAGTCCTGTTCAAGTTGTAAGAGTTTAGGTAAAAAACCGTTGAATTTTCATCAAAATTGGAACAAACTCGACTATATTTTCTTTCGAAAAACGATAAATCGAAGAAAATCAGATTAAATGCTGTTGCGAAATATAGAGAAAGAAATTCTGCGTTTGTGAAGCTGATTTCCTTGTTAGTGGGGATACAAAAAAGAGCAGTTCCTTCAAACTGCCTGGTGATACTTAGCTTATATATCCAGAAAGACTTGACTGGGCGAACCAAGCAGCCAAATTTAGCATCGGATATCAAATTAATTTCACTACCTTACAGCATTTACCCTCCCCAACTCCTTAAAGAGCATTCTTTGTTAGAAAGCGTGCGATTGTTCTTGCCAATCACACTTAGATTTATGGTATAGGATGAATAATGTCTCTGACAGGACCACTAAGAACGGATTGAATTATCGATCAAATAAAACAAGAAGGCGCAATTGGTCAACTAGCTCTAAACAGTTGCCCATGTTGTTTATAATCTTTGCCATGTAGCTTTGAAATTAGCTGTTCATTGTTTTGGGCATATACGCTGTGAAAACCCATACATTACATTGACTTTTTCGAAGCATGATCACAAAAATATGGTCGCAAAAATGAAGCGAATTAGCAGAAAAATAAAGTTTTTGAGGTAAAAATAATTGTGTCTGTTGGGTGGATAGTTTGTGTATTGTTCTGTTTCTGAGTTATTCCATGATTCAGATATAACACAATACAATACCAACGTGTTTAAGAGAGGAACACTGTGTGTCCGACGTATCTCGAAGACACAGCAAATCATTAATAATCAAAATCGTTTAGTGTCTTGATCTTCCTTGTGTTAAAAACAACGCACCTAAATCTAACCGAATTTCGAGTCGCATCAATGACGACGTCACCAAAACCAAAAGAATTCCATTCATAACACAATCATTCACAAGCCGGTTGATGACGCCAAGTCACGGACCAATCGAATCGTCACAGCACATGCTGACGTCAAGTGCGACGAGGCGCGAAAATTTGCGATTTGTCGGCTGCTCCGTCATTCTGCTCAAGAGGAGAAACCGCAACAGTGTACATCTTGTTGTTACATGTTGACTCAATGTTATTTATTGACTCACACGAATGGATTTGTTTGTTACTTCACACAGACAATGTTTGTTTGTTGGTTGACACAACCAAAAAATACGTTTTTGTTACCTATAACTAGTTTAATTTGTTTTTCCTGACTGCATTTTGTTCGGAATAAGCTCTAAATGTGAAGCAAATAAAACTTGTTACTATATACTATGGCTTTTTGTTATCTGTTTTGTGTGTTTGGATCCCATGTTACGTTAATCATGTGTGATGTTACACAACTTTCTGACCACCCCTCGTATCCAAAAAGCATAAACTTATCTTTTGTTAAGCATGGCAACGTGACATATGTGACCCTCCACCACGGAATGAGTCGCATGTCACCTTTGCACGATTTTCATATTTTTACATTTTTCTTAAGAGTTTTTTATGCTCTGTCCAGGACAGCGGTGTGTCTAAAACACGCGGGGACACGCGGGGACACGCGGGGACACGCGGGGACACGCGGGGACACGCGGGGACACACGGGGACACACGGGGACGGTGAATTAGCACGCCGGGACGTTATATAATAACATTCTGACTATCCTTTATGTATTTCTAAAAAAAAAAAAAATTTTTTTTTTACTTAATATTTTTTTTTTTTAATTTTTTTTTTTTTTGGTGGTCAGAATGTTATAAAATAACGTCCCCGCGTGCTATTTAACCGTCCCCGCGTGCAGTAAAACTGTCCTCGCGTGTCCCCGCGTGTCCCCGCGTGTCCCCGCGTGTCCCCGCGTGTCCCCGCGTGTCCCCGCGTGTTTTAGACACTGTCTAAAACACGCGGGGACACGCGGGGACACGCGGGGACACACGGGGACACACGGGGACGGTGAATTAACACGCCAGGACGTTATATAATAACATTCTGACTATCCTTTATGTATTTCTAAAAAAAAAAAAAAAATTTTTTTTTACTTAATATTTTTTTTTTGTTTTTTTTTTTTGTTTTTTTTGTTGTTGGTCAGAATGTTATAAAATAACGTCCCCGCGTGCTATTTAACCGTCCCCGCGTGCAGTAAAACTGTCCTCGCGTGTCCCTGCGTGTCCCCGCGTGTCCCCGCGTGTCCCCGCGTGTCCCCGCGTGTCCCCGCGTGTTTTAGACACTGTCTAAAACACGCGGGGACACGCGGGGACACGCGGGGACACGCGGGGACACACGGGGACACACGGGGACGGTGAATTAGCACGCCGGGACGTTATATAATAACATTCTGACTATCCTTTATGTATTTCTAAAAAAAAAACTAAAAAAAAATTATTAACTTATTTATTTATTAAAAATTTTTTCTTCTTCTTTTTTTCAGAATGTTATAAAATAACGTCCCCCCCCGTGCTATTTCACCGTCCCCGCGTGTCCCCGCGTGCAGTTAAACTGTCCCCGCGTGTCCCCGCGTGTCCCCGCGTGTCCCCGCGTGTCCCCGCGTGTCCCCGCGTGTCCCCGCGTGTCCCCGCGTGTTTTAGTCACAGGGGGTGTCTAAAACACGCGGGGACACGCGGGGACACGCGGGGACACGCGGGGACACGCGGGGACACACGGGGACACACGGGGACACACGGGGACGGTGAATTAGCACGCCGGGACGTTATATAATAACATTCTGACTATCCTTTATGTATTTCTAAAAAAAAATAAAAAAATTATTAACTTATTTATGTATTAAAAATTTTTTTTTTTTTTTTTCAGAATGTTATAAATTAACGTCCCCCCCCGTGCTATTTCACCGTCCCCGCGTGTCCCCGCGTGCAGTTAAACTGTCCCCGCGTGTCCCCGCGTGTCCCCGCGTGTCACCGCGTGTCCCCGCGTGTTTTAGTCACAGGGGGTGTCTAAAACACGCGGGGACACGCGGGGACACGCGGGGACACGCGGGGACACGCGGGGACACGCGGGGACACACGGGGACACACGGGGACGGTGAATTAGCACGCCGGGACGTTATATAATAACATTCTGACTATCCTTTATGTATTTCTAAAAAAAAAAAAAATTTTTTTTTACTTAATATTTTTTTTTTTTTTTTTTTTTTGTGTGTGGTCAGAATGTTATAAAATAACGTCCCCGCGTGCTATTTAACCGTCCCCGCGTGCAGTAAAACTGTCCTCGCGTGTCCCCGCGTGTCCCCGCGTGTCCCCGCGTGTTTTAGACACTGTCTAAAACACGCGGGGACACGCGGGGACACGCGGGAACACGCGGGGACACACGGGGACACACGGGGACGGTGAATTAGCACGCTGGGACGTTATATAATAACATTCTGACTATCCTTTATGTATTTCTAAAAAAAAAAAAAAAAAATTTTTTTAACTTAATATTTTTTTTTTTTTTTTTTTTTTTTTTTTTTGGTCAGAATGTTATAAAATAACGTCCCCGCGTGCAGTAAAACTGTCCTCGCGTGTCCCTGCGTGTCCCCGCGTGTCCCCGCGTGTCCCCGCGTGTCCCCGCGTGTCCCCGCGTGTCCCCGCGTGTCCCCGCGTGTTTTAGACACTGTCTAAAACACGCGGGGACACGCGGGACTGTCTAAAACACGCGGGGACACGCGGGGACACGCGGGGATACACGGGGACACACGGGGACGGTGAATTAGCACGCCGGGACGTTATATAATAACATTCTGACTATCCTTTATGTATTTCTAAAAAAAATAAAAAAAATTATTAACTTATTTATTTATTAAAAAATTTTTTTTCTTTTTTTCAGAATGTTATAAAATAACGTCCCCCCCGTGCTATTTCACCGTCCCCGCGTGTCCCCGCGTGCAGTTAAACTGTCCCCGCGTGTCCCCGCGTGTCCCCGCGTGTCCCCGCGTGTCCCCGCGTGTCCCCGCGTGTCCCCGCGTGTCCCCGCGTGTCCCCGCGTGTTTTAGTCACAGGGGGTGTCTAAAACACGCGGGGACACGCGGGGACACGCGGGGACACGCGGGGACACACGGGGACACACGGGGACACACGGGGACGGTGAATTAGCACGCCGGGACGTTATATAATAACATTCTGACTATCCTTTATGTATTTCTAAAAAAAACCAAAAAAAATTATTATTAACTTATTTATTTATTAAAAAAAAATTTTTTCTTTTTTTCAGAATGTTATAAAATAACGTCCCCCCCGTGCTATTTCACCGTCCCCGCGTGTCCCCGCGTGCAGTTAAACTGTCCCCGCGTGTCCCCGCGTGTCCCCGCGTGTCCCCGCGTGTCCCCGCGTGTTTTAGACACTGTCTAAAACACGCGGGGACACGCGGGGACACGCGGGGACACGCGGGGACACACGGGGACACACGGGGACACACGGGGACGGTGAATTAGCACGCCGGGACGTTATATAATAACATTCTGACTATCCTTTATGTATTTCTAAAAAAAAAAAAATTTTTTTTGTTTTTTTTTTTTTTTTGTCAGAATGTTATAAAATAACGTCCCCGCGTGCTATTTAACCGTCCCCGCGTGCAGTAAAACTGTCCTCGCGTGTCCCCGCGTGTCCCCGCGTGTCCCCGCGTGTTTTAGACACTGTCTAAAACACGCGGGGACACTGTCTAAAACACGCGGGGACACGCGGGGACACGCGGGGACACACGGGGACGGTGAATTAGCACGCCGGGACGTTATATAATAACATTCTGACTATCCTTTATGTATTTCTAAAAAAAAATTATTTTTGTTTTTTACTTAATATTTTTTGTTGTTGTTGTTGTTGTTGTTGTTGTTGGTCAGAATGTTATAAAATAACGTCCCCGCGTGCTATTTAACCGTCCCCGCGTGCAGTAAAACTGTCCTCGCGTGTCCCTGCGTGTCCCTGCGTGTCCCCGCGTGTCCCCGCGTGTCCCTGCGTGTCCCCGCGTGTTTTAGACAGTGTCTAAAACACGCGGGGACACGCGGGGACACGCGGGGACACGCGGGGACACACGGGGACACACGGGGACGGTGAATTAGCACGCCGGGACGTTATATAATAACATTCTGACTATCCTTTATGTATTTCTAAAAAAAAAAAATTTTTTTTTTTTACTTAATATTTTTTTATTTTTACTTAATATTTTTTTATTTTTTTATTAATTTTTTTTTTGTTGGTCAGAATGTTATAAAATAACGTCCCCGCGTGCTATTTAACCGTCCCCGCGTGCAGTAAAACTGTCCTCGCGTGTCCCTGCGTGTCCCCGCGTGTCCCCGCGTGTCCCCGCGTGTCCCCGCGTGTCCCCGCGTGTCCCCGCGTGTTTTAGACAGTGTCTAAAACACGCGGGGACACGCGGGGACACGCGGGGACACACGGGGACACACGGGGACGGTGAATTAGCACGCCGGGACGTTATATAATAACATTCTGACTATCCTTTATGTATTTCTAAAAAAAACAAAAAACAAAAAATTATTAACTTATTTATTTATTAAAAAATTTTTCTTTCTTTTTTTTCAGAATGTTATAAAATAACGTCCCCCCGTGCTATTTCACCGTCCCCGCGTGTCCCCGCGTGCAGTTAAACTGTCCCCGCGTGTTTTAGACACACGGGAACGGTGAATTAGCACGCCGGGACGTTATATATATTATCACGTGCTGAAGTTTTCCGACCTCCCTTTGTTGGTTAACTTTTTATTTTTTTTATTTTTTAATTATATAATTGTGTGTCTATGCGTCCCAAGGACAGATTGTAAGAAAAGGCTTAGCCTTAAATCTTAATCCTTGTTAAATAAAGTTCAATTCAATTCTCTCTCTCTCTCTCTCTCTCTCTCTCTCTCTCTCTCTCTCTCTCTCTCTCTCTCACTCTCTCTCTCTGTCTCTCTCTCTCTTACCCCCCTCATGGAACAAAGAGAATGAGACTTTTTTTGATTGGCTGTCTTTGTTTTATTATTCATCATAATTACAATTATATTTTGTGTGTGGATATTTTTTTTATCAAAGTGGCCATGTTTCTGAAAAGTAAAAAAAAGTAATGAATGTAACTCAGATCAAAACAATCACAAGAAAGCAGAAAGACACACACACACACACACACACACACACACACACACACACACACACACACACACACACACATATATACATACACATACACACACACACATACACACACACACACACACACACACACACACACACACACACACGCGAGAAAAAAGGTCGAAATGAGTGGATGACGTCATTAACGTAAAAACATCGTGACGTCGTCTAATTGCGCGAACATACAGCAGTAGTCTCGGAAATTCTACCCCAACAAAGCGGCACTGGGTGGCGTTGAATCAAAAATCGAAGATCCCACCAATCACTGTATATTAGTTAGTAGGCCTATGTTCCCAATTTGTGGTGAACTTCCATCCAGTCTGAGCACAAGATTCCGTCTTTATCATGTATTATGGATATGAACATTTCTCAAGTCGATCTTATTATGCGTTCTTGGGATCTTAGACGAGGAACCAAATCGAACAAAAAAATCTGTAATGCTGCGTCGCCCAAAACAAATAACGGTTTTGGGTGTGACGAAAAAACGAACAGAGCCGGAGCGCTATGTAATTTATAAGCAGTTCTTCCAAACCCATTTAAAAAATATGACACTACCAGCCTGTTTCCGCAGATTGAGCCAGAATGTTTTGTTTTGGCAAATCGACGTTGCAGTTCCGGAGCAAATGATCTACATTTCTTTGCGAATTTGCGTTCAAACGTGGTTTTTTTCTCTCCATAATATAACAATGCACAGCTCGAAAATATGACCAAGAACAAATCTACGGTACTTCGAAGAAAGAAGAATAACAACATTATTGTCCAATACGACTTGCAATTTACCGTGTGCGCTGTACAATCTCCCTACCTTTAAAGCAGACATAAAGCAGACCTCTTCATTTTCTTCCAAGGGGGAAATCGTTGGTCATAAAGTCTTGCAGGACCCAAACATACCTCTGCACGCTCACTTTTCTTTTCATAATTATGTTGCTTCGCAAAAATAAAATGTCAGTGGTTATCTCAACTTGTTATCAGTCAAAATTACCGAAGAACACAGAACTGGGAAATGACACTGATTGAAATACGAAAGATCTTCGACGGAGACGAAAGTTATAAATGACATGTGGTCACACCTAACTCGAAAACTAAGCGTCGCTCAGAACCAGCGCCCTTCCATTACTAAGTTAAGGAGTTTAATGCACAGTCGGTACTCCCGGGCAAATTTGATTTCATTTGACAGACACATGCATATAATAGTCTCTGAAACAACCTTTCTAGGTACCCAAAAGTGGCAGCAGCTATACGCAATTTTAAGGCAAAGTAGCCGTATTATTTTGAAAAATGCACTTCAGAACAAAAACTTTGTTGCAAAAATGTCAATACCAGTTTAACCGCAGACAGCAGAGTAAATATTTCTGAGAGAACTATCAAGTAATTGAAAGTACCTGTAATGATATAGCTCATTTGCAGAAAGTGTGAGAGTTCAGTTCCGAAGTACACCCCCTAATTTTGTAAGTCAAACTTATGCCATGAAAGCATTTTAAGAGGCACTATAACAGGTAAGGGTCGAGGATAATACACCGGATGTCTAAAACAAAGGTCAGTGGTGTTCGCATACAGGCAGCAGTGACTCGGGACAGAGAATAGTTGCAAGCAACAAGTGCCGCCGACCACTTTCTTTCCTTCAAGCCGGAAAGGAGCGATATGAATAAATTAACAAGTGACCTTACGCTAGGCCTGCGCAGTGCAATGGGCTATGGTATCATATTACAGGTGCACGTTTGGTTGGATGGTTATCACCGAATCGCTGTCAATGACAGCAACGTAGACGGCGCATCGCATCACGTGTGCCTTCTACGAAATCGCTACTGGGATTGGTCTTAAGTAAATTCCACAGGTCCAATGAAAAGTACCGTACTCGTCGTCATACAGACTGGAGTGCCGCGACAATTGGGTGGAAGTAACTTGGGCGGTGCATCATATCAGGGTATTTTTATAAGGCACGGCCTTATCCTAATTCGCCAAGACGCGGGGTGGACTGACACGATATCCACATATCCAATGAAAACACGTGCAAGTACGAACAGCATTCGTCGAGTTAAAAACTGAAGTGCCGCGAAACAAGCGGGTGACGCTGAGTAGGTGCAGGTCTCGTGAAAGAGCCAATCAGACAGCGATACCAACAGTAGACAACGATTCTACTGTCGACCAATAACCAGTACGTAATGATATTACTTCTTATGTTAATGCTAACTAGGAATCTTCCTTATTCTGCTAGTAAGATTTAGTAAGTGTGTGTGTGTGTGTGTGTGTGTGTGTGTCTGTGTGTGTGTGTGTGTGTGTCTGTGTGTCTGTGTGTCTGTCTGTGTCTGTGTGTGTGTCTGTGTCTGTGTCTGTATGTGTGTTTGTACCGGCACGGTTGGCCTAGTGGTAAGGCGTCCGCCCCGTGATCGGGAGGTCGTGGGTTCGAACCCCGGCCGGGTCATACCTAAGACTTTAAAATTGGCAATCTAGTGGCTGCTCCGCCTGGCGTCTGGCATTGTGGGGTTAGTGCTAGGACTGGTT
>NC_090245.1:51173880-51203880 GCF_037325665.1 Littorina saxatilis | reverse complement strand
TGAAACCAGCCTGACATTCACCTGTAATATTATGTAATTCAGTCCACTCTTTAAGTCTATTATTAACAACAGTACCATACAATTTACTACATATATCACACAATGAAATTTCCCTATAGTTGTTAGTATCATTTATATCTCCTTTCTTAAATAACGGTACAATAACTGAATCGTACCAGTTCTGTGGATAGATTCCCTCATCAAACAAAGCGTTAAACAGTTTCACTAAAAACAACACCACATCTTCGCTAGCTGCTTTAAAAAATTCCCCAATTAAACCATCAGGTCCTGCAGCTTTGCCCGATTTCAGTTTTCTGATAGCAATCAACACTTCTTCTTTGGTAATGGGTCTATCCAGCATTTCTTCATATTCATTATTCACGTCATTAACATCAGCATGCTCATCATCTTCAATCTCATCTTTTTCTAAAATGCTATGAAAGTGCTGGTACCAATCATCAACAGAAATATTATTTTGCTGCTGGACCTTTTTACAAGAAACATTTCTAATTTTCCTCCAAAATTCTCTCTGATCACTTACAGCACCTACAAGTTCTGTATACAAACTGTCATTGTACTGTTTCTTTTTTCTATGCACTAAGTTTTTATATTCACGCCTGGCTTTACAATACTCATCCCTATCCTCATCTTCTAATGAATTCCTACATTTTCTCAGCAACTTTCGGACACGTCTTCTTTCAAGCACACATTCACGATCAAACCATTTGGATTTACGTGGTTCATCTGACAAGATAATAGTTTTCTTCATACAAATTGCACAATCTTTAACTGAATTTATAAACAAAGTCAAAGCATCATTTACATTAATATCAATCATTTCGCTTGCCAGTCGTAACTGTTGCCGAAACACATCAGAATTAATTGCATCTTTGTACTGATGTTCATGATCAGAGTTCCAAACAAATTTTTGCAAAACTTCTTTTTTCTTAACCTTTGTAGCATGTGAATAAAGGTTGTTTTGTTGAGTGATAGTTAATTCAAGTGGCATGTGTTGTGAATCAATATTGTCAGAGACATAAAGGCTGCAAGATTTAACAATGGAATCAAAGGGGGGTAAGAGAGAGAGAGACAGAGAGAGAGAGAGTGAGAGAGAGAGAGAGAGAGAGAGAGAGAGAGAGAGAGAATTGAATTGAACTTTATTTAACAAGGATTAAGATTTAAGGCTAAGCCTTTTCTTACAATCTGTCCTTGGGACGCATAGACACACAATTATATAATTAAAAAATAAAAAAAAAATAAAAAGTTAACCAACAAAGGGAGGTCGGAAAACTTCAGCACGTGATAATATATATAACGTCCCGGCGTGCTAATTCACCGTTCCCGTGTGTCTAAAACACGCGGGGACACTCGGGGACACGCGGGGACACGCGGGGACACGCGAGGACAGTTTTACTGCACGCGGGGACGGTTAAATAGCACGCGGGGACGTTATTTTATAACATTCTGACCACAAAAAAAAAAAAAAAAATATTAAGTAAAAAAAAAAAATTTTTTTTTTTTAGAAATACATAAAGGATAGTCAGAATGTTATTATATAACGTCCCGGCGTGCTAATTCACCGTCCCCGTGTGTCCCCGTGTGTCCCCGCGTGTCCCCGCGTGTCCCCGCGTGTCCCCGCGTGTCCCCGCGTGTTTTAGACACTGTCTAAAACACGCGGTGACACGCGGGGACACGCGGGGACACGCGGGGACACGCGGGGACACGCGAGGACAGTTTTACTGCACGCGGGGACGGTTAAATAGCACGCGGGGACGTTATTTTATAACATTCTGACCAAAAAAAAAAAAAAAAAAAAAAAAAAATTTTTTTTTTTTTTAGAAATACATAAAGGATAGTCAGAATGTTATTATATAACGTCCCGGTGTGCTAATTCACCGTCCCCGTGTGTCCCCGTGTGTCCCCGCGTGTCCCCGCGTGTCCCCGCGTGTCCCCGCGTGTTTTAGACACTGTCTAAAACACGCGGGGACACGCGGGGACACGCGGGGACACGCGGGGACACGCGGGGACACGCGAGAACAGTTTTACTGCACGCGGAGACGTTTAAATAGCACGCGGGGACGTTATTTTATAACATTCTGACCACACACACAAAAAAAAAAAAAAAAAAAATTAAGTAAAAAAAAAAATATTTTTTTTTTTTTTAGAAATACATAAAGGATAGTCAGAATGTTATTATATAACGTCCCGGCGTGCTAATTCACCGTCCCCGCGGGGACGTTTAAATAGCACGCGGGGACGTTATTTTATAACATTCTGACCACAAAAAAAAAAAACAAAAAAAAATATTAAGTAAAAAAAAAATTTTTTTTTTTTTTAGAAATACATAAAGGATAGTCAGAATGTTATTATATAACGTCCCGGCGTGCTAATTCACCGTCCCCGTGTGTCCCCGTGTGTCCCCGCGTGTCCCCGCGTGTCCCCGCGTGTTTTAGACAGTGTTTTAGACAGTGTCTAAAACACGCGGGGACACGCGGGGACACGCGGGGACACGCGGGGACACGCGGGAACACGCGGGGACACGCGGGGACACGCGAGGACAGTTTTACTGCACGCGGGGACGTTTAAATAGCACGCGGGGACGTTATTTTATAACATTCTGACCAAAAAAAAAAAAAAAAAAAAAAAAAAAAAAATATTAAGTAAAAAAAAAAAAAAATTTTTTTTTTAGAAATACATAAAGGATAGTCAGAATGTTATTATATAACGTCCCGGCGTGCTAATTCACCGTCCCCGTGTGTCCCCGTGTGTCCCCGCGTGTCCCCGCGTGTCCCCGCGTGTCCCCGCGTGTCCCCGCGTGTTTTAGACACACCCCCAGGGGTGAAAACCGTTTTAGAAAAGAGCGAAAACTGTTTGAGTTATAAGCCTGTGACTAAGGTGACCCTCACACTGTTACCAGACACTCCCCGGACTTTTATTAAGCCTAGCGCAGAACCGCGCGAGGTGACATGCGACTCATTTCGTGGTGGAGGGTCACATATGTCTATATCTTTTACATAAACCATAAAAACAACCTATTCAGACACTTTCAATTTTCACGAAGCATGTCACGCTTTTGGTACACAGCTTTGTGGAAGGACCCAGATACAGAAAAGCGTGCTATCCTATTCAGCACAACCACTACCGCGCTATTCTGTCTTGTTAATTTCACTGCCTATGCCACGAGCTGTGGACTGACGATGCTACGAGTATATACGGTATTGCTGAAAAAATGCAGTGCGTTCAGTTTCATTCTGTGAGTTTGACAGCTTGATTAAATGTTGTATTTTCGCCTCACGCGACTTGTTATGAACTGTTGAAACGGCTGATGATTTTGTTGAATGTTTCTCGTGTGGTGTAACACTGAAAACACGTTTAACGCTAGACTGTCCCGACTCGTTAAGCCGCCATCAGTATAATGGGGCTTACCGGATTTGCTCTGTCTGTTTGTTTGTTTGTTTGTTTGAGGCGGGCGGGAAGGCGGGCGGGCGGGTGGGCGGTCGGTCGGTGTTTGTCGGGTAAGACTTGTATCTCTGGGTCAACTAAGCTCACATTTCGTGAAATTGTTAGGAATAGGGTTAGACGGGTGTATGCAAAAAATTACATTCCTAACGGTAGTCAAACGGAAGATATTAGCTATTAATACTTTTACAAACCAAGCCAGGGGACGAAACCCACTGACAGACTTATACGTTTGCGGGAATTCCCGCACCCAGAACTCCGAGTTACTTCCGAGTCTCGTTCTATCACTGACAGCATGCGTTGGATTAGAACTCCAGACAAAAACAAGTGTTGACCTTAACGGGGACAAGAAGCCCGCCCTTGGTAATATGGGGTGGGACATGGATTTTTGATCGAGACTTCATGTAAATCTCAAACACCATAGATCCTTCATAACGACCGATTTTTGAAGAATTATTCCGTAAATAAACAAATAAATAGTGACGTCATTTGAACTACACAGTCTATATGTGGTGGGTTGTGGACGACCCACTTTTGAATTAAAGAAGGCATTTTACTTTGTTTATTTCTATTTGGATGGCGTGGGTTGTGTAGAAGGATACTTTTTATGTTGAATATTTCTTTAGAAAGCATGGGCCGTTCATGAGTAATATCATTGGTACTGTGAAGGTTAAGTGACGCATAAGTGTGTACGTCATTTACTTTGGAAAGAGGCGGTAATGAGTTACTTCCCTTCGGGTCTCGTTCTATCACTGACAGCATGCGAACATGCGTTGGATTATTAAGCCGCCTTGTAAAGGGTGCTTACTGGATTTGCCCTGCCTGTTTGTCCGGGTTTCAGGTGTTTTTTTGTCTATCATGTCACCACGTGTAAAGAGCTCGGTCAAATTTTTTTTAAATTATTTATTAATTTATTAATTTGATTTTTTTAAATGAATTCTTTCTAAAATTTATTTATTTACTTAAAAAATTTTTTTTTTTTATAATTTATTCATTTAATTAAAAACAAAATCTCCCTCCCTCTGTTTGTCTGTCTGTCTGTCTCCGTGCCCCACCCCTATATTACCAAGGGCGGCTTCTTGACCCCGTTAAGGTCAACACTTGTTCTGTAATTGGCAAGGCGTTAGTACAATCAGTTCGTGAGTTGCTTTTAGCTTGGAATTGGTAATTGTTTAGGCCCAGGCCATTCATTTTCGAAGAAAAGTCTTGCAAACGAGCAGAAATACTAGTCTTGGTTTTTTTGGCTGTGGATGCGCGCGCGCGCGCGTGTGTGTGTGTGTGTGTGTGTGTGTTTGTAAGTAGGTGTGTGTGTGTGTGGTGTGTGTGTGTTTGTGTCTGTGGGTGTGTCTGTGTCTGTCTGTGTGTCTGCTTGTGTGTCTGTCTGTGTGTATCCAGGGGCGGACGAGGGGGGGGTTTCTGGGGTTTCCGGAAACCCCCCCCCAGCCAAAAAATAAAAATATTTTTGTGTGTTTTTTTGGGTTGAGTTTCAATTTGTTGGGTATTAATCAGTGACAAAATCTGCTGCCTGGAACTAGTAATGATCATCCTCAGAATGCACCAGCTTGCACCATTTTGCATCCTTTTTTTCAAAATTTTCCGGGGGGGCATGCCCCCGGACCCCCCTAGCAAGCTAGGCGCTTCGCGCCGTCGGCTCGGCGCTTCGCGCCTTCACACCCATATCTTCACAATATACTTTTGGAAACCCCCCCCATAAAATGAACTGATCCGCCCCTGGTATCTATCTATCTATATATGTATCCAAGAGTCTGTGTATGCAAGAAAGACAGAGACGGAGACAGACATAAATACAGACAGAGAGACAGACAGAAAGCGGGAGAGACAGACACAAATAAGAGCAAGCGCGCGAGATAGAGAGAGAGAGAGACTGATAGAAGAGAGAGAGATACATTAGAGAGAGAGAGAGAGAGAGAATTGAATTAAACTTTATTTTCCGAGGGTAACAGACTGAGCAATGCAAACTTGCCTTTTTCATCCAGCCCTCGCCAATTGAGGGGTAACGCCATAACAAGAAGACATAACAATTAAGTTTATTACGATGAAAATAATAGAATGAACATGTTCAACAATGAATAAGGCAGTTCAACCATCACATAAGGGGTATCAATGCACAAGTTTGGCGTTGAGTTTTCTCCCCCTTGTATGGATTTTCTTTTGAAAGTTCAGAAAGAGAGAGAGCGGCAAGACATGGTCGAGAGAGAGAGAGAGAGTGTGTGTGTGTGTGTGTGTGTGTGTGGGTGTGTGGTGTATATGGGTGTGTGAGCGTTCATGTGTTTGTTGTTTGTATAAATGTGTGTTTGAGTGAGTGCGTGTGTACGTACATCAGTTCGTGTGTGACGGTGTACGTGTGTGACGGTGTACGTGTGTGACGGTGTACGTGTGTGACGGTGTACGTGAGTGTGAATTTTTTCTCCTTTCTCAAAATCCCATTATCAGCCCGAGCAAAAACCGTTTCATATGGTATGTTCACTATGAACAGAATCATTTTCTTGTCCAACACACACACACACACACACACACACACACACACACACACACACACACACACACACACACACACACACACACACACACACACACAAACAAGCCTTTTACAGAAGGGAGACATTTACTCTTTTTTTACCACTTTAAACTTTTATTTAAAAAAAACATCATTATTATAGCGTAGATCAAAAAAATAAAACAATTATGACACATGACACCAACCATAGGGTTGTAATGATAACGAGTGTAACACAAACCGAAAGAAGTAATATTGTCAAAACTTGACTGTGATATTGGAACACTAGCAAAAGAAAGAGAAGAGGGTAGGAGGGTTGAGGATTGGAGAGGTATAAGAAGATACGGAAGGAGGAGCGAGGGAAAAAACAAAGAAGAAAAAACCCAAAGAAACAAAGAAAAAACAATAAAAGAAAAAAAACTCTGCGCAAATGAAAGGAAAAAAACAATTACCAAGCTACAGGCAACTCACGAACTGATTGTACTAACGCCTTGCCAATTACAGAACAAGTCGGGACAGTCTAGCGTTAAACGCGTTTTCAGTGTTACACCACACGCGAAACATTCAACAAAATCATCAGCCGTTTCAACAGTTCAAAAAAATAAATCAAACAGTAAGGAGGAAAGAAACACTTCAAGAGAGCATGGAAAAGGGGGGAGCTCAAAGCTAGAGCATTGTTTTAAAGAGTGGTCCAAGGGTGGTCAGAAAGATGATCATCTGCCGCAGGTCAGCAAGTGGACAGAACGGGACGGCCGTTGATTGGCTGCCAGGGTCTGACGTCACCATACTTTGAGATCAGTACACCTTCACGGCGCGATTTCAACAAGTGCAGGTTGTCCAGCTGAAATGTAGGTAAGTTGTTCATTAAGCCACTCTGCGTCCAGCATTGAAACAATAACAGCGTTTTCTTAGATCTGATGAAGAAAGGAATCTAGAGGGCTTACTTCCCTTTGTTTATCAGATCTTTAAATAGCGCTCTGCCTCATGTGTTTAAGATTCTCAGCGATGTCTTAGCTTAATGAAAACAAAACAAGCTACACGCCACATTTCAGCTCAATTAACCAATAAGTACCAGAGATATAATCTAAGTTTGGCAAACAGACAGACAGACACACAGACAGACACACAGACAGAGCGAAATCTATACACCCCATATCCTAACGGGGTATAAAGAAGCGGTAAACCAATATAGGAACAGGCAAAATAGTAAAGCTTCCTTCCCGTAAGCTTACTGATCTTTTTACGTCAACCATCCGGGTTATTTGAATGTATTTAGTTCGGGCCACGTACAGCTTTCGCTTGACTACGTGCCCATGATGTGTGTGTTATTATTGCATCATGCTTTGTTGTTGTTCTTTGGCCATTTACGTTGAATGACTTGTTATACATCGACATTGATAGTTTTATTCTTCTTCTTCTTCGTCGTTCGCTAGATAGTTTTATTATAAGAACCTTTTCTAATTCCTATTAACTCGATGTTCTTTAACTATATTTATGCATAAATGCATATTGTAAAGCAGTATGCATTGTTAGAGGATCTTCTAGTAGCAGTGTTCAAATGTCGAAGCTGCTTTTCCCAGTTTCACCTAAAAGACCGACTGTATATTGTGTTATTGTATTTGTCAGACTTGATTGTACCAAGTCCCTACACATGTTGTAATGCGCTTAGAGCCAAATATTTTTGTTTTTTGTAAGGGATAGGCGCAATATAAATACACTTTATTATCATTATTATTATTATGTTTGCATGTTAACGAATACAATCTTGTTTGAAGGCACATTCCTACCCATGCTAACAATATGCGTCAATATTGCTATTTCATATGTTACTGGGATTACCATTGGTCAATTGGGCAAAACTGAGCTCAGTGCAAAAGTGATATCGACGACATTTCCGTCGATATCAGTTTTGATATCGACGACCTCTTTATTGCTTCCCCACTTCAAAAACAAACAAGTCGCGTAAGGCGAAATTACTACATTTAGTCAAGCTGTGGAACTCACAGAATGAAACTGAACGTAGTCCGCCGCTAGTGCAAAAGGCAGTGAAAGTGACGAGCCTGTTTGGCGCGGTAGCGATTGCGCTGTGCTTCATAGCACGGTTTACTGTACCTCTCTTCGTTTTAACTTTCTGAGCGTGTTTTTAATCCAAACATATCATATCTATATGTTTTTGGAATCAGGAACCGACAAGGAATAAGATGAAATAGTTTTTAAAACGATTTCGGAAATTTAATTTTGATCATAATTTTTATATTTTTAATTTTCAGAGCTTGTTTTTAATCTAAATATAACATATGTATATGTTTTTGGAATCAGAAAATGACGAAGAATAAGATGAAATTGTTTTTGGATCGTTTAATAAAAAAATAATTTTAATTACAAGTTTCCAATTTTTAATGACCAAACTCACTCATTAGTTTTTAAGCCACCAAGCTGAAATGCAATACCAAACCCCGGCCTTCGTCGAAGATTGCTTTGCCAAAATTTCAATCAATTTAATGTAAAAATGAGGGTGTGACAGTGCCGCCTCAACTTTTACAAAAAAGCCGGATATGACGTCATCAAAGGTATTTATCGAAAAAATGACAAACCTGTCCGGGGATATCATACCCAGGAACTCTCATGTCAAATTTCATAAAGATCGGCCCAGTAGTTTAGTCTGAATCGCTCTACACACACACACACACACACACAAACACACAGACAGACAGACACACACACACACACACACACACACACACACACACACACACAGACAGACAGACAGACACACACACACACACACACATACACCACGACCCTCGTCTCGATTCCCCCCCTCTATGTTAGACTTAAACTTGACTAATTGTAAAAGCACCTAAATTCAAAAACAAACAAATATATATGAAAATGTCATGATCCCAGAATTTAGTTGAGCAAGTGACTAAAGACTTTTTGAAAGAAAAAGACATTTTGAAATACTGAAAAGTACAAGAAAAGAGTGAACAAAAAGAAATAATAATCAGAGGGAGGGATATGGAACAGCCAAAACTGAGACAAATACTTTTGTAATTTCTTTACAGTAAATACAAAATGTCCAGAGAATTAGCAATATATCTAACATTGACTGACTGTGTGATGATATCTTCTGCTATTGCCAGTATTGGTCTGTTTCGACAGTGATATCAAAATCTCGCCCTCCGGTCTCGATTTTGATATCACTGTCTCAACAGACCATAGCAGAAGATATCATCACACAGTCCGTCAATATTGGGTACTATCTCAGATCTGTCAAGACTTAACATTGGATAAGACCATCCATCCACTTGGACACATACAATAAATCAACTGCCTGGACTCGATCTTTCCTATCGAGAGTGGTCATTTTTTCATGACATATTTTCGCTGATCAACACCAGTGTCAGTTACAACATTAATTCTTTAAAACAAATTCATCCCGTACAAAAAGCAGCAATAAGGGCAGTTGATTATTGTATACATATTTCATGTATGCCTAAGGGTAGGGATGGGTCTTATCACAAGTTGAGTAACAAGTCTGGACAGGTCAGAGATGGTAAGTCGAATCGCATTCACAGGAATGACGAAGAAAAAAGTGTTTGGACTGGTGTCATTATTGTGTTGCTTGCTCTCGAGTATATGTACAATGTTCAAGTGGTTCTTGTAATTTCAAAGTCATATTTCTTGTTTTTTGAAGAAAAAAAAGGGAAAAAATACTCACCGCTAAAATGCAACAACAACAACAACAACAACAACAACAACAACAACAACAACAACAACAACAACAACAACAACAACAATCCTGCATCAGTACCACAAGAACCACTTGAACCTTGTACATATACTCGAGAGCAAGCAACACAATAATGACACAAGTCCATTGGCTTGACGTCATATTAAAACGAAGTGCGCAAAGCATGCTGGGTTGATCACTTTGTTAGATTTAACCACGGAGACGTCGTTTTCGATCAGATTATGAATTATGCAAGTTACTGTCCCATAACTAAACACAACTGACCTGTGCCTGATTGATTTTGATGGGATCCTTCATCATGATCCAGTTGACGACCTCGGAGCATGGCGGGGTGGTGAGGGAGCCAAAGTACTGGTAGTACTCCTTGCTCTTTGGTAACAGCAGCCCTGGTCTTAGTTCAAAGTCCTTCACAATCCCGTCACCTGAACGCACGACAGTCATCATTTTAATCAGAAATAAGCAGTTTGTTATCATGTCCTTCTTCTTCTTCTGCGTTCCCGTGTTATCTTGTCCAATGAAAGAAGAAAGTTTAATCTCCAATCGCTTTAAAGGCCCGTTGGGCTTGAAGCTTAAACTTATACAACTTTAAAGCATTCTTCCTCGAAAGAAATTCTAGCTAAATTCCGTCACCTGCACGCACGACAATCATTATTTTGCCAGCGTATTCAGCGGTGTTGTTCCCAGACTCAGCGGACACTCAGTCGGTTTGAACTGAGTTGAAAATATGTGTCGGTCCAAATGTCCCAGCCTTTTCCGCTTGATAGGAAAATTAGAAGTCTGAAAACCTCTTACATGTCAACATTATCGGACGGTCGACGTTACATGTCAACATTTTTGGACGGTCGACCGACCAGAGGTCATACCAACGCGTCAGATCAAAGTAGTATGCGTCCTGGAAACAACACTGATTAAATCAAACTTTCTAAAAGTTGAGAGTACAGTTTATTTCAAATAGTAAACAAACGGACGAGAGAAAGAACGAACAAACGAACAGGACAAGAAACAATCGCGCAACAACAACAAAATACGAGCACAAAAATTGCCTTGTGGATCGGGAATAAAGTGTATAATACATATAATTATATAGCCTTTATTTTGTTTTGGATTTGCTTAAAACATTCAACAAACAACACATGGTTGGTTGGTTGATTGTTTATCGTCTCTTCGGCAGTTAATGCTATTCCAGACCGCTGCAAGAGTGTTTCCTTTTTCAGCTTACATGGACAGCTCCATGCTGAAATCTTTTTACAATCAGGTCCTCGTATCACTGTAAAAAGAAGGTTCTAAAACTTCATCGCTTTCACATTTCGTACTTCAAATCTTGGAGGACAAAAAAATATTGATCTCTTTAAAAAAATAAAAAAAAATTGGAAAATCTTGTGCGGGGGGAACATACCGGAAACAAACTAGACATGCGAATACTTTTTGGTTTGTTTTTTGTTTTTGCTTAACGCCCAGCCGACCACGAAGGGCCATATCAGGGTGGTACATGCGAATACAGAAACAAACAAACACAGAAGTACTAGCAACAACGACACATGCAAACACAACAAACAAACATACCCTAATTATATAGACTAAAATAAACACTACTTACCACAGGGGGCACCATTGGTGTGCTGGTTGCATTCGTGGTGTACAGTGTCTTCAGTTCTGCACAGGTAATGATCCCGCTGTATGTGTAAGCATCTAACACGTAAATTGCGCTTTCCCCTTGACAATCGTAGCAATGTAACTGCATTTTGTCAAAGCCGACCCACTCAAAATCAAACCGTTAAACTTCAAATGTAATTTCTAATGTTCGTCTATAAGCTAGTAACATCTAGAAGTCTGAACCAAACTAAAATGTTGAGCAATCCAATCCTAGTAATCATGAAACAACTTCAATATTTGGTCAAATTAAAAAAAAATGGAATTGTCACATTCATTGTATACGTTGTTTTTTAAAAGCAACCAGGACTGGTAACAAGTTGATAAACAGTCTTTTAGTTAAGACAGAATGTTGCTAAATTATAGTGAAGACATGGTGTTCACGCAGCGTATGTACAGCTGGAAACAAAATGTTTCAAAAGACCACCACGCATACTCACTCAAATTAAATAAACCCGCTTTTGACACTGTTGACAGACCTAAAGAATTCATCTGAGATCTTTGGTGCGTTGTTTAATAAAAAGATTCTTCTCTTGTAATCCGCAAACAGATAATTACATTATAAAATAAATTATACATCAAGGTGCCAATGTGAAAGCTGTTATATGGACACATAAAAAACACCCCCAAAAACGAAGAAGCATACATCAAACTTTCAGTATGCCTGTCTGTTCGTATGCCTGTCTGTGTGCCGTAAGCCTGTCTGTATGCCTGTCCGTCTGCCTGCTTGCCTGTTCATGCCACATCTCTTGACTGTCCGTCAGTCCGTCCATGCTACTGCAGATCTGAACGTCCATCCCTCTATCTATCTATCCCCCTGACTAAGCAGCTATATATACACCAGTGAAGGAATCAAACAAAAACTCATCAGACTGACCTGCACTTAGCGCCTTCTCCGTGGGCTGCTCCATACCACCTCGCCACAATCTCATCCAACCTGCGTCGCCGGCAGAAGCATTCCACCTTCTTCCTGTTGCCATCGCCCATCTCATTGCTGTCATTATCACTGTCATTATCGTCATTATCGCTGTCATTATCGCTGTCACTGTCCCGCTCCCTCTCCCTTTCTCCGTCCCTCTCTCGCTCTCCATCTCTCCTACCATCCCTCTCCCTTTCTCCGTCCCTCTCTCGCTCTCCATCTCTCCTACCATCCCTCTCCCTTTCTCCGTCCCTCTCTCGCTCTCCATCTCTCCTACCATCCCTCTCCCTCTGTCGCTCCCTCTCCCTCTCTCGCCCCCTCTCGCGCTCCCTCTCCCTCTCTCGCTCCCCTCCATCCCTCCTCCTGGAGCTTGACGTCCTCCTCCTCGATGTCCTTCCTGGAGCAGAAACAAGGTGAAGGTTATTGAAACAGAGATTAAACACATACACACAGACACGCACACAACCAAACATAGACACACAACTACACACACACACCCACACACACACACACACTCACACACACACTCACACACACACTCATACACAAACACTCACACACACACACACACACACACACACACACACAAACACACACACAAACACACAGAGAAGACGAGCAAACATCTATCCATTCATTGCGCTGTCAACTATGGAAGGCGAAAAGGGTCAAATGATCGAGCAAAAGGATCGAGTAAAAGGATGCATACTTTTCGCGTTTGACCCTTTCCGCCCTAGGCGCGGAAAGGGTCAAACACACGAGCAAAAGTATCGTGCAAAAGGATCGATCCTTTTCGGAAAGTATGCATCCTTTTACTGGATCCGGTGCCGACAAAAAGTGTAACCGACCAAGCACATTTTCCAATAGATAATCCCCAACCCTTCAGCACTGAAACAGCCTGCTTGGGAGAGAGAGAGAGAGAGAGAGAGAGAGAGAGAGAGAGAGAGAGAGAGAGAGAGAGAGAGAGAGAGAGAGAGAGAGGGGGGGGGGGGGTGGAGAGAGTTTCTTGGGTTGCGTGGATATGGCATGCTCACTCATTCAATTAGATTTCGAACTCAGTCTGTGCACATCTTTCGGTTGTAATACTGTAATCTAACGATCAGATGCAAATGGCAAGCTAGGAAGTTTATGTTTCCTCTCTCAGTTTGATGTGATTTTTGGAAGGGAAGGTTAGCCTATTCCGAGTGAGATCCGGACTCCAACAAACTCGTACAATGCGTTATTTTTCGTCGAATCCGACAGAAGACTTCCTCGCCCGCAGCTTCAGCGCGTGTACGTGCGTCCATGTTGAATGTTTGCGCAGAAGAACGCTTCGCGCCAAATACTTTTCACACAGTAATTTTAACTACACACCCCTAAATGAACTCGCTAAAATACAAGAATTTGTTGTCTATTTCTCTTGATATGTCATGCTTCTTCACGCCGCACCAGATCACGTAATCTACTCATTACATTTAGTTAAGTTTTGACTAAATATTTTAACATAGAGGGGGAATCGAGACGAGGGTCGTGGTGTGTGTGTGTGTGTGTGTGTGTGTGTGTGTGTGTGTGTGTGTGTGTGTCTGTCTGTCCGTCTGTCTGTGTGCCTGTGTGTGTGTCTGTCTGTCTGTCTGTGCGTGTGTGTGTAGAGCGATTCAGACCAAACTACTGGACCGATCTTTATGAAATTTGACATGAGAGTTCCTGGGAATGATATCCCCGGAGGTTTTTTCTTTTTTTCGATAAACACGTTTGATGACGTCATATCCGCCTTTGTATAAAAGTTGAGGCGGCACTGTCACACCCTCATTTTTCAATCAAATTGATTGAAATTTTGGTAAAGCGATCTTCGACAAAGGCCGGACTTCGGTATTGCATTTCAGCTTGGTGGCTTAAAAATTAATTAATGACTTTGGTCATTAAAAATCTGAAAATTGTAATGAAATTTTTTTTATATAAAACGATCCAAATTTACGTTCATCTTATTCTACATCATTCCCTGATTCCAAAAACATATACATATGTTATATTTGGATTAAAAAAAAAAAGCTCTAAAAATTAAAAATATAAAAATTATTATCAAAATCAAAATTTCTGAAATCGATTATAAAACAATTTCATCTTATTCCTTGTTGGTTCTTGATTCCAAAAACATATAGATATGATATGTTTGGATTAAAAACACGCTCAGAAAGTTAAAACGAAGAGAGGTACAGAAAAGCGTGCTATGCAGCACAGCGAAACCACTACCGCGCTGAATAGGCTCGTCAGTTTCACTCCGTCATGCACAAGCGGCGGACTACGGTCATTGTGAAAAAATGCAGTGCGTTCAGATTCATTCTGTGAGTTCCACAGCTTGACTAAATGTAGTAATTTCGCCATACGCAACTTGTTTTACTTTCTAGTTTCGTTCTTTGTGCTAATCCGTTCCATGATTTTCCGAAACAGCGCGATGAAACTGCATCCTTTTCGCGTTTGACCCTGATCAAGCAAAACGATCGAGTAAAAGGATGCATACTTTTCGAAAAGGATCGATCCTTTTGCACGATACTTTTGAACGAGCAGTTTGACCCTTTCCGCGCGTTGGGCGGAAAGGGTCAAACGCGAAAAGTACGCATCCTTTTACTCGATCCTTTTGCTCGATCGTTTGACCCTTTTCGCCTTCCATAGTCAACAACGACAAGACACAGCTAGTGCAGCAAGAATTCACAAAACACGCTAACATCATGGCATCCAACTATACATCCACCCACCCACACCCACCAAACAGTCCCTCCATGTCTTCGTATCTATAAGTCAAACATACCCAGTTGTCAATACAGCCATCATCCAAATATCCAGATATGATCATTGTCCCCTATTACAGAAGCTTGCACAACGACGAATGCGTGACTCAACCTTTTGTCATTCCTTATTCAAACCTGGTTGGTCAATAGCTTTGCGAGGACACACATCTTGTACGCACAGGACGCAGGGACGCACCGTTTGGGGATCCCTGCGTGCGATGCTAAGCTAATGTGCTATTTCTGTCCCCAGTACAAGAGATTACTTGAGCCATGAAGTCATGTAGTGTTAAGCCCTGTGTTATGTCCCTTTGCCTTATATTCGAGATTCTCAAAGAGACTCACTAGTATCTCTTTTTTTGCGGTCAAAGTCGAAGTCATCTCCCCACAGTTCGTCGTCGTCCCACATGTAGTCATCAACATCGTCATCAACATCATCATCCTTCTCCTCACTGCTGTCCACGTCTTCACAGTAGTCGTCATCGTCACGGAACTTGAAGAACTTGGACAAGCCGAGGTAGCCGTCGCTGTCGCCGTCTTTGTCGTCGAGCTCGTCCAGATCAGGATCGCACATCTCGTCAAAGTCACATTGAACTGTACAGCAAAATATATTGAACTGAACAGCAAAATATTAGCATTTGTAGTTTTCTTGTCTCCTTTAGGGCGACCCCTATATACGCTTAAAGCATGTTGTTGATTCTAAATATGTTCATTGCGTAATGTACCAATTAATTGTTGCATAAATCAATATGTTTATACCAACTGTACAGCAACGTTTTAGCATTTGCAGTTTACATCAGTGTGTCTTTCAGGACGACCCATGTAAGCTTATAGCTTGTTGTTGGTTCTAAATATGTTCATTACGTAATGTAACAACTAATTGTTGCATAAAACAATGTTAAAACCAACTGAATACCAAAAGGTGAAGAGGGGGGATTATATAATGTGACTTGTAACACAGTAGCATCTCTTACTCAAAACTCCGGTTGACTGAATAGACGGAGTCCGTCAATAACTCTGCCAGGTTTGTATCGGTTGTGAAAGAGTGATTGCCCTTGCTTTTATTGAGGCAACCTTACCACACGTATTCCTTGTTCAGGTGTTTTAGACACACGCATCGCTAGTGTCTTGCCTATAATGTCAGAATGAAACATTTGCCTCAACAAAAGCAGTATTCAGTCTTTCCCATTCCATTGTTATTTCCGAACATCGTTTTTTTAGCAGTTATCAAAAACAGTTAATGAACAAAAAGTATAACTTACAGTGTGATTTTTCTATAGCCACCAAGTTGGAATGGTCCAACAGCTTATTCAACTCTTCATTTGTTTCCCCTTCATCCAGCTGAAACAAGAAACGAAGCCAAACTTAGCACACGAATGACATGTGTGTGTGTGTGAGTTGTATTCACACGATGTTTCAATTTACCGTTCACTAGTTAGTACAACAAGTGACTTATGCAGTCAAATCTGTTTCAAATGGGCTGTCATCATCTGGAAAACCTGCCAATGACTGTTAGCTAACAATTATTTAAAAAACAAGAAGAAAAAACCCCGCTTTGCATGCATCAGAATAATTATCAGTATATATAAAAGCCTATGGAAACAAATGTTTCAGAAAGTATCTCTCGCAAGTAGGTTTTAGAATGTATCTATATATATATATATATATACGACTAGTGTCTGTCTGTCTGTCTGTCTGTCTGTCTGTTCGCGATGCACGGCCAAAGTTCTCGGTGGATCTTTTTCAAATTTGGACACCGTATTCAGCTACACCCCGGACACAACCTCATCGATGAGATATTTCAACACGTGCTCTCAGCGCGCATCGCTGTGCGCGCTGAACCGATTTTTTTTGTTTTTTGTCGGGATCCACCACCAGTAACTCTTCCTTATCTTCTCCAGTGTTTTCAGCCGCGATTATCTCCCTTCCTCCGTGTGGCGTCAATCCATATTCCCGTTACTACGTTACTATTTTTAGAAGGTCACTGCACGTTACTATTTTTAGAAGGTCTCCAGTGTTTTGTGCGTTTATCTCCTTTTTTCGTGCGCCGGCAAAGCCGGCGTAGGCGCAGCCTGGTATTCGGCTCTACTTCTTCCCGGCGAAGCCGGTACCCGGCGAAGCGGGTAATCATCTAGTAGTGTATATACCTCGACGCAAATTGAAACAACTTGTTAAAGTTGGTTCCTTTTACTTTTAATTTATACTAAGAGTTACAGATTTTCATTTAGTTATTACGATATTGTGGTTACCTTATTTGTAATGTCTCATATCTTGTTTTGTTTATAGTTGTGTTGTTATGTATTTGTTTGTAACCGTGTGCCGTAACACTACGATCACCTCGGGAGGCGAAGTGAAATAAAACAGGATTGAAAATGTTAGGGCTAATTTCTTAGCCCTATAAAAACTGTTATGCAAACCCGAAGGTTTCCATGAACATACACACAATCGGAAACCACCAGACCCCATCACAAACAGAATTCCACAATACACCGGTGTTGACTTAAAGGCCAACAACTCGGGTGCAGAGTCTGCTGTGAAAGGAGCGGTAGCCTCCCCTGTCACATTCGCCCCCGTTTGAATTAACTCCGTCCCGAAGTTCCGAACCGGGGGACCACTGTCCATCCCAAGTTTGCAGAATGGGAACAGCACGAAAATGTTCAGTGGTCATATTATGCCATTACCTGAACATATCATGCCGAGTCCCATCCTGCTCGCAGTGCCAGATGTAACCGTGTGCCGTAACACTACGATCACCTCGGGAGGCGAAGTGCAATCAAACAGGATTGAAAATGTTAGGGCTAAGAAATTAGCCCTATAAAAACTGTTATGCAAACCCAAAGGTTTACATGAACATACACACAATCGGAAACCACCAGACCCCATCACAAACAGAATTCCACAATACACCGGTGTTGACTTAAAGGCCAACAACTCGGGTGCAGAGTCTGCTGTGAAAGGAGCGGTAGCCTCCCCTGTCACATGTTAAACATTGTTTTAATCAATTATCCTTCGGCATACGACACATGATCAAACACTTGAGAAACAAACAAAAAACGTAAAATTTATTGAGATATTTTGTATTCTTATCTCTGTATATAGCTAATTTGATGAACACGTGGGGGAATTCTGGGGCTGTGATTGGATGGTCTCTTCCGACCATCAAAGCATAATGCGGCGGAAGTCGGCCATTTTACTCAATATCCAAAAGCATATTGTCGATAACAAAGACGCATGGTTCCGGTTTCTTCCACGTGTATAAAGTACACGCATACCTCGCCAAGTTTGTTTCTGTGACTAGTCGACAGACGATGCCATTTGCTTTGTGTGTGTTTTTGTTGTTGCTTACTGTACTTGACATACATTACATGTAAAATCCAGTTCTTTAACAGGCAACAAACCTTGCAAATTTCCAGAAGCTGCAATCTGAAGCGACCTATCTCTGATTCTAGCAGACGATCTCTCCAATGTTTAACACAAAATCAGCAAACTCTCCTGTCACATAGAACGTCCATTGTATAGTGCAATGTTGAAATGAAGTTACCGGTCTGAAACATTTAGTCGTTTCTTCTGAGACAATCATTGTTCTCTTATCATCTACAGATTTACCGCAGTCTTCACCACGCGAATTCCCAACAGAAATGCGAAATCAGCGACATGGACCATTTTGGTACTTGTTGCTGACAAAAACATGATTTTAACACAGAATTTAATGTCAGAATAGCTATATAAACGCTATTGTGTTTTCATCGTAGCAATAGGGTCCGATATTTAGACTCGAACAAGTATAATGCGACTCGTCTTCGACTCGTCGGCATTATACTTGTCTCGTCTAAATATCGGGCCCTATTGCTACGCTGAAAACACAATAGCTGGTAATATATATACCATCTACTTTATAGCTGTGAAATAAATGTGTTTATGCATGTGAACTGTACGTTTTTCTCAGTTGGGTTTTTAAAAACACTTTGAATAACGCCCACGCATAAAAAATATTGCACAATCGTCCCACCCTCAGACATCATATATCACCGAGGAAACGGTGAAAATCGTCAATAAATGATCCAGTAATGTGACTTGTTTGATTGTATCTCTGGGTGTCCTCAGCACAAAAGGAACATCTGAGCCGATTAAGAATCATGTTTTTCAATACAATCAGAGAGTACAGTGATATTTTGCCAGCTGCTTAATAATATTTCTTACAAGTTTTCCAAGAGAAACAGCATGTAAAGTTCATTGCATTATATTTCATGGATTTGTAATTTAATTATATCAGGAATGGAGTTCCACATAAGTGTGCCAGAATATGAGAGATTCCACTTGTACAGGTCAATTCTTGGAGTTTGGGTAATTAATTTGTTACATTTTCTATAATGATTTATTTTGAAATTCGAAGCAATGAGTGTAGGTGCATTCCCTGACATAATTGTATACATCATCACACCTTTGTTATAGGCAAACCTTAATTTGATAGGAAGAATTTGCAATCGTTTATGATCAGACATGGAAAGAGATGCATGTTTTAAAAGAATGAATTTAACAGCTCGTCTATGTAAACTGCCCAAGTGTTTCCAAGTGTGTGCACTTACAGAGTCCCACACTGTGGAATCCTAGTCAATAGCTGACTGAATATGTGCCTAAAAAAACAGTTTTCTTGTGCGAAGGTAGAGAAAGAGACAGAGAGAGACAGAGAGAGACAGAAACAGAGACAAAACGAGATAGAGACACACAGAGAGACACAGACAGACAGACAGACAGACAGAGTACAGAAGAGAGAGAGTATTTAAGAGAGAGAGAGAGAGAGAGAGAGAGAGCAAGAGAGAAAGAATGAATGAGGGGGGGGGGGGGGTGTAGACAGAGACTGGGAGGAAAGGGGAGGTGGGGGGTCAAAGTCATACGATATGAAAAAGAAAAGTTCTACACAACTTACCGAGAGGAAAACACCGATGACGGCCAGACCGAGAGGGGACTGTGAAGCACACCTCATGTCTACCCTGCCGGTCTCGCTGTCGTGAAAGGATTTGTGAACATGTACGATGTGGAACTGAAACAATCACGAATTATGCTTGCTGGAGAAGCGAAAGCTCCCGCGCAATTCAAAGGCAAAAAGAACATCAGTAAAGCGTCAAGATGATGCCCTACCCCTATAGCCTCTCCCGCCTTGTCCCCTAATGCCCCTCCCACTACCCCCCCCCCCCCCCTACATTTTTTTCACTCAGTGATGAAATTTCGGCCATTACAATACGCATGCAATAAGCCGTGTGTGTTAGGAATTACAATGAACGAGTTTGAACACTTGGTATCACAGTTTGCTATCATTTTTGAGTCGACGTAGGAAGGCATTTCAAAACGTCATTACACACTTTGATGAGATTTAAAGAACAAATGAATGTAAGCGATCTAACTATAAAGACGTCATATGCCACATGAGTAAATAGGATTGATCTCCTGCCAATTGGGAGAAGTACAAGCACTGACACAAACAACTTTCTTTCTGCCCGAACAGGACAAATATCAATGGATTTTATGCTATATGGCGGATTAAATTCTTGTTCTTGTTCTTTTGGATGAGATGGCCACCAGATCTGGGTAACAAAAAACAAGTCGCGTAAGGCGAAAATACAATATTTAGTCAAGTAGCTGTCGAACTCACAGAATGAAACTGAACGCAGCAAGACCGTATACTCGTAGCATCGTCACTCCACCGCCCGTGGCAAAGGCAGTGCCCGTGGAATTGACAAGAAGAGCGGGGTATTCGTTGCGCTAAGAAGGATAGCACGCTTTTCTGTACCTCTCTTCGTTTTAACTTTCTGAGCGTGTTTTTAATCCAAACATATCATATCTATATATTTTTGGAATCAGGAACCGACAAGGAATACGATGAAAGTGTTTTTAAATTGATTTCGAAAAAAAAAATTTGATAATAATTTTTATATATTTAATTTTCAGAGCTTGTTTTTAATCCGAATATAACATATTTATATGTTTTTGGAATCAGCAAATGATGGAGAATAAGATAAACGTAAATTTGGATCGTTTTATAAATGTTTAATTTTTTTTACAATTTTCAGATTTTTAATGACCAAAGTCATTAATTAATTTTTAAGCCACCAAGCTGAAATGCAATACCGAACCCCGGGCTTCGTCGAAGAGTACTTGACCAAAATTTGAACCAATTTGGTTGAAAAATGAGGGCGTGACAGTGCCGCCTCAACTTTCACGAAAAGCCGGATATGACGTCATCAAAGACATTTATCAAAAAAATGAAAAAAACGTTCGGGGATTTCATACCCAGGAACTCTCATGTCAAATTTCATAAAGATCGGTCCAGTAGTTTAGTCTGAATCGCTCTACACACACACACACACAGACACACACACACACGCACACACGCACATACACCACGACCCTCGTTTCGATTCCCCCTCGATGTTAAAATATTTAGTCAAAACTTGACTAAATATAAAAAACCAAACTCAGGCTAATGATTCTATACTCTTGTCGGTTTTATTCAAAACAAATGTAATTAGTATTTTCATCGCAATAATGGGACACGATGTGACGAGTAGAAAAATGTGTGCGGTTACCAGAAGAGAAAGCCCATCAAAGTCTAAAATCGTTTTTTTTATATTTAGTCAAGTTTTGACTAAATATTTTAACATCGAGGGGGAATCGAAACGAGGGTCGTGGTGTATGTGCGTGTGTGCGTGCGTGTGTGCGTGCGTGTGTGCGTGTGTGTGTGTGTGTAGAGCGATTCAGACTAAACTACTGGACCGATCTTTATGAAATTTGACATGAGAGTTCCTGGGTATGAAATCCCCGAAGGTTTTTTTCATTTTTTTGATAAATGTCTTTGATGACGTCATATCCGGCTTTTCGTGAAAGTTGAGGCGGCACTGTCACGCCCTCATTTTTCAACCAAATTGGTTGAAATTTTGGTCAAGTAATCTTCGACGAAGCCCGGACTTCGGTATTGTATTTCAGCTTGGTGGCTTAAAAATTAATTAATGACTTTGGTCATTAAAAATCTGAAAATTGTAAAAAAAAAATAAAAATTTATAAAACGATCCAAATTTACGTTTATCTTATTCTCCATCATTTGCTGATTCCAAAAACATATAAATATGTTATATTCGGATTAAAAACAAGCTCTGAAAATTAAATATATACAAATTATTATCAAATTTTTTTTTTCGAAATCAATTTAAAAACACTTTCATCTTATTCCTTGTCGGTTCCTGATTCCAAAAACATATAGATATGATATGTTTGGATTAAAAACACGCTCAGAAAGTTAAAACGAAGAGAGGTACAGAAAAGCGTGCTATCCTTCTCAGCGCAACGAATACCCCGCTCTTCTTGTCAATTCCACGGGCACTGCCTTTGCCACGGGCGGTGGAGTGACGATGCTACGAGTATACGGTCTTGCTGCGTTGCGTTGCGTTCAGTTTCATTCTGTGAGTTCGACAGCTACTTGACTAAATATTGTATTTTCGCCTTACGCGACTTGTTCTTTCTCTATTTTCACTTTCCTACAGACACTAAGCAACAGTGCAGTACCACTTAGAGTCCTTCTTCTTCTTCTTCTTGTCGATCACTCAGATGGAAACGCCGGTTCTCCGCGCAAATATTGCCGTGCGCTGTAGGTCGTCCAGACTGCCATAGAGCTTCCCTTGCACCGTGGTCGCCTCCGCCCAGATCTGGCTTCTGAAGCCATCGTGTAGTGGGCAAGTCTGCAGCAGGTGTTCCGTTGTCATGCTGCCTGTTTGACAAGGGCACTGGTCTGACTGGCCACTTAGAGTCCAATATCTTGTACTTTATTTTAGACCATGTGTGCAACACTTCATTCACCCATAATCTGAGCTGCTCACCTCTCCATCGTAAGACCTGCCGCCGACGAAATGAGCGGAACCGTGCTTTGACTGAATCCCGCTGTGGATGTGGATGTTGCTGAACACGTACTCGTCGCTGCTGTACATGGAGCACGTGAAGGGGAAGTTCTTGGCTATCAGCGGGGTTTTGTAATTTTCGTCCTCCACGAAGAACTTGGGGTAGTACCCTGAGAACAACGGAAGGGGGGGGGGGAGGGGAGAGAAGGTGAAGGTGACATAAGGCACGTTTGGGTGAGGCGAGATGAGATTAAGATCAAAAGGAGGCAAGATGAGGTGAGGTTAGTTAAGGTGAGATTAAATCGAGTGGCGTCATCCTCGTTTTCCGCGAAGAACGTGGGGGTATTACCCCGAGTACTATGGATGAAGTATTAAGATTAAGATGAGACACGTATGCACGCACGTACGCGCAAACACACACACACACACACACACACACACACACACACACACACACACACAATCACATACATACACAAACACACACACACACACTCACACACACAATACACACACACACTCACACACACACTAACATACACACACACACTCGCACACACACACACACTCACACACAAACTAACGCACACACTAAAAAACACTCATACACACAAAATTAGACAAACAGAGTCAGAGAGACCAAGCATACCTGTATTTTCAAAGACTCCCGTGAGGACCTGGTCAGGATTGGGGTAAAACGGTGTCATGGTGCGCAGACCTGTGTTGCACTGAGCGTCAGTGGGGATGTTAATGGGAGACTGGTACTTCCCCCCACAGCAACGTGTGTTGCCGAACCCAACATCCTGCAAAATAAAGGTTTTCCTCCTCTCAAAACTTACACCGCCGTACAGTACTACCGTACTTTCTGGACTGTAAGGCGCCTTTTGTTAGGCTAAATAGTTGGGTCATATCCAAGGATTCCGTGACCGTTGAGAGCAAAGGTCCGTTTCTCGATAGATTTGACTTCTGTGAAGGTTAAATAAAAATTTTAGAATGGGTGTACCTCGCGAAAGTGTGGGCATAACTTTTGAGAGCCCCAAATTCAAAATGGCCACCAACGGCCAGTATGAAAATTAACTTTTTACTGGTTTGGCTTAGAATGCTGCACAAAACATGTTTTTTAGGATAGTTTGGCATGGGGAATTCATATTTGGTATTATTTATATGATTTGGCCTATTTTTGATGTCCAAAACCAAGATGGCCGCCAATTTTCATGTCCGAACGGTCACTTTTGCAAAGTCTTGAAAGGTCCTTCCTAGTAGGCTGTAATGTCCGTTTCTCAGTTGATTTGGCTTCCTTGAAGGTTAAATAATGTTTTTATCCTGGATGCCTTTTGCAAAAATGTAGACACGAAGGTACAAAAGCCCCAAATCCAAAATGGCTTCCAACGACCATTATGAAAATGAACATTTTACTATCTAGTTGATGGAGCATACACCGATTAGGTCTGTGTCTAGTATACAAAAGATTCAAAGGATCTGGGATGTCAGACACACTGGTGACAGCAGGGGTGATAGTGGATGGGTCTGTGGATCAAGCACTGCGAGGAAAACATTACAGGCGTGGCGTGCGCTGCATCATGCTATGGAGAGAGGCTCTCATCCACCTACGATTGAAAGATATTCTTGAGCATGAGGAACTATCAGAAGCCGTCAAGGAGAAGCTGGACATTGTGCGCAATGCTCTCACCGAGACACGGGAGGCTATCCACGAAGCCCATGGTGACCTAGAGGAGGATGACAACATGAAAGACATGATCAAAAGTGTGTATGAAAAACCTGGCACAGACATGGGAGACTTTTGGATCTCATTCATGGAGATGACAGACCCTCTTGCACAAAATCTGGATGCATGCCACGCAAGAAATGGACCAGAGTATGCTTCATCAACTTACGACATGTTGAAAGGGCTCATGGCTTACAACAATCATGACTACGGAAGGTGGCTGCCAGATTATTGGGCAATGTTGTCTTTTCTACCAGATGAGCAAAAGACATTCTTCAATGCGCACTTTGCCCAGTCCATGACAGGACTACCTTATTCCTGCCAGCCACTTGATTTGTGGATTGAGACCACCATGAATTTGAACTCGAAGCTTAAGCAAGACTGGCTTCAGCTTCTACAAAACGAGAAGCACCTGTTCTCAACAATCCGAAATGTTAACAACGTGGCCAGGGTGAAAGCTGCCGTTCAGCAGAACCTCAAATGCGAGCGTCGCCACAGAAAACATGTTGAGTGCCAGCCAGGAAGGATGAAAAAGGACGAACAAGCAATTCAGGACCTGCAGGGCTGCATGACAGAGTTCAACGCTCAGCCGTTTGACACCTCATCACCTGCACTGAGGTCACTGCAGTCTGGCCTGGTTGCTTCTCCAGAACTTGTTCAAGACCTCAATACTGCATTTGCAGACGGACAAGATCAAGTTGAAACCCTCCTGAATGACAGGGTATTCACCAAGACAAAGCTTCTCACTGCTACCATCCACAAGAATAAAAGGCAGACATTCGCCAGCGAGCGGATTTGTGCATCAGTTGGTGCGTCTACAAAGGTGGCTCAGATAGAAAAGTCGGGACTTGCGGCCCTGGTGGACCTCGTGGATGGTTTAGGCATGTTCCAACTTGAGCAAGTACTTGAGGGGAGGGTGACCGAGGAATGCTTGTCTCTGTCCAACGTAGATGGATCCTTCCGCAAGACTATGAAGAGCAAAATGTTGGAGCTGTTCAACAAAGATCCAGTTGCTCAAAAACCACAGACCTACATCAGCATTGTTGACATGGGGATGATCTGGCGGTTAGCCACTCCTACACCTGATGACCGAGAGGCTAGGAAGCGTGATGGTTCGCACTACAGCTGGAATGACTATCTGCATAAGATATGCGCGATCATCTTCTCACGCCATGCTAATGCAAGCCCCTACATCATCCTGATCAATGACAAATATGACCTTCCCTTCAGCATCAAGGACAATGAACATGATCGACGGGCTGCAAAGCATGGACATATTCCAAATGTGTTCCCTAAGCCCGAAGACACTTTCCCAGTTGCTGCTGAATTCAACCAATTCATGGTCAGATCAGGAAACAAGGTCAGATTACAGAAGCTCGTGAAGAAAAAGTTGGAAGCAGAAGTTGCTCGGGTGGGGTGTGAGGTCATATACTGTGAGGGTGAAACAGCAGTGAACCTGTCCACTGGGGTGGCAAATGGGGACTATGTCTTTAGACATCCAGAGGCTGATACAATGCTGCTCTCTGCCTATGCCAAGCTCAGGACAGGAAACTACAGGGGGACAGTTGTACTTGACAGCGAGGACACTGACGTATATGTTCAAGCAGCATATCTCTCACAACAACTTCCTGGTGATCTGCTGATTAAACGCAAAGATGCCTTTATCAACTGCAGTGACATGCTGTCCAACGAAGTCTCACAGATCATCATACCTCTCCATGTGATCACTGGAAGTGATCATACCTCAGGATTCTATGGCCATGGGAAGAAGACTGTGATGGAGACGGCGATGACTAATCCTGAGGCAAGGGAACTCCTGGAACGAGTCGGCGAAAGCCCCGACTTAGAGAACAGTGTAAAAGCTGACATGAAGTCCTTTGTTCTCTCCAGCATCTATGGTGAAAGTGCAGATGCTACCTGCGGGCAGGCCAGAGCTTCCAAGTGGCACAAGATGAAGAGGAAAAGTACATTCCGCCTCCCACCCGATGACGACTCACTGAATCTCCATGTGGAGAGGACAAATTATATCACATATTGCCAACTTTATTACAACCTGTTTGACCATCCATCCCCAATTGGGCACGGCTGGGAACTTGTGGATGGGAAGTGCCGACCAGTACGCTACACCCAACCCCCATTGCCCCAACAGCTCACACTTCGCGATTATTCGGATGAAAGTGGAAGTGATGATGAGAGGAGCGAGCCTGGAGATTCAACAGATACAGAAGATGTGTAGAGACCCCACTAGACACAGACCTAATCGGTGTATGCTCCATCAACTAGATAGTAAAATGTTCATTTTCATAATGGTCGTTGGAAGCCATTTTGGATTTGGGGCTTTCGTACCTTCGTGTCTACATTTTTGCAAAAGGCATCCAGGATAAAAACATTATTTAACCTTCAAGGAAGCCAAATCAACTGAGAAACGGACATTACAGCCTACTAGGAAGGACCTTTCAAGACTTTGCAAAAGTGACCGTTCGGACATGAAAATTGGCGGCCATCTTGGTTTTGGACATCAAAAATAGGCCAAATCATATAAATAATACCAAATATGAATTCCCCATGTCAAACTATCCTGGAAAACATGTTTTGTGCAGCATTCTAAGCCAAACCAGTAAAAAGTTAATTTTCATACTGGCCGTTGGTGGCCATTTTGAATTTGGGGCTCTCAAAAGTTATGCCCACACTTTCGCGAGGTACACCCATTCTAAATTTTTTATTTAACCTTCACAGAAGTCAAATCCATCGAGAAACGGACCTTTGCTCTCAACGGTCACGGAATCCTTGGATATGACCCAACTAAAAGAAGAGTACAGATGTACCCACATCGCTATCCACAGAAACAACAATCCCTCTCAAGTGATGCATGTTTCTGCTTCTATGACCTGGACAAAGTTTCCTCTCATAAATCAATGTCATTGGTCTCATAGCTCGGGCATTGACCCGGGGTCAGAAGGTCACTGGCCGTAAACTAGGGCAGGCAGATGACCTCAGCTAGAAATGAGGTCATTAACCTGAGGTCTCAAGGCCACACAGCTCCCAGAATGCAGATTCTTTGATTTCACCGCACATCAGGGACAAACTTACTTTCTCTCAGTTTACTTCCTTTGACATGGGGCCAATACACAGGAAGCGCCTATAGTGTGAGTTTGTCTAATTTTAACATTGAATTGAAAGTGGGGATTGCGCCTTTTACAACGAAGCGTATTGAATGAAGAATTCCGAGCTATAAAGCCTGATCTTAAAGCTACATTACTTCCCGTGTAAACAGTTTAGTTCACCATCTTAAATCTGAGACTATAGGGCTTTTACGGGAATAATTCATCAAAACATTCCAACTCAACACGGCCAGCAGTCAACTTGTTGATTTTTGGTATGTGACTAGGTGGAGGGATTGTCTTAGCCCATGTAAAAGCCTGACAATGTCTGAGAAGGTGAGCTGAGCTGTTTATGCGGGAAGAAGTGTGTCTTCGATCGAGAGGTGTCAGTCGTGCTGCAAATCACTGAAAGGCACAGTCCTTCCCCAGAAAACAGTTGTGCTCCATATTTGATATGTGGCAAGGTTTTTTCAACAAATAAGATCATCCCTCCACTTGGACCCAACAGTGGAACTGTTTTCTTTGCAGAAATGAACTTTGATGATGATGATGATGATGATGATGATGATGATGATGATGATGATGATGATGATGATGATGACGACGACGATGATGATGATGACGACGACAACGATGATGATGATGATGATGATGATGATGATGATGATGATGATGATGATGATGATGATGATGATGATGATTGTTTATACACGTACTACCTTGATGTCGCCATCTGATTCAGTCTCTCCGGTCTCTTCATCGGCTGCTCTATTCAGGTTGTGCACACATACCCAGTTGTCGGGACCTGAATGTTGTTATTTTCAGCTCAGTGACCACATGTGCATATATATATACTCGTACAACACGCTGAGAAAGAAACAAGTCGCGTAAGGCGAAAATACAACATTTAGTCAAGTAGCTGTCGAACTCACAGAATGAAACTAAACGCAATGCAACGCAGCAAGACCGTATACTCGTAGCATCGTCAGTCCACCGCGCACGGCAAAGGCAGTGAAATTGACAGGAAGAGCGGGGTAGTACTTGCGCTGAGAAGGACAGCACGCTTTTCTGTACCTGTCTTTGTTTTAACTTTCTGAGCGTGTTTTTAATCCAAACATATCATATCTATATGTTTTTGGAATCAGGAACCGACAAGGAATAAGATGAAAGTGTTTTTAAATTGATTTCAAAAATTTAATTTTGATAATAATTCTTATATATTTAATTTTCAGAGCTTGTTTTTAATCCGAATATAACATATTTATATGTTTTTGGAATCAGCAAATGATGGAGAATAAGATGAACGTAAATTTGGATCGTTTTAGAAAAAAAATTTTTTTTTTACAATTTTCAGATTTTTAATGACCAAAGTCATTAACTAATTTTTAAGCCATCAAGCTGAAATGCAATACCGAAGTCCGGGCTTCGTCGAAGACTACTTGACCAAAATTTCAACCAATTTGGTTGAAAAATGAGAGCGTGACAGTGCCGCCTCAACTTTCACGAAAAGCCGGATATGACGTCATCAAAGACATTAATCCAAAAAATGAAAAAAACGTTCGGGGATATCATACCCAGGAACTCTCATGTCAAATTTCATAAAGATCGGTCCAGTAGTTTGGTCTGAATCGCTCTACACGCACGCACACACGCACACACGCACACACATACACCACGACCCTCGTTTCGATTCCCCCTCGATGTTAAAACATTTAGTCAAAACTTGACTAAATGTAAAAACAAGTCGCGTGAGGCGAAAATATAACCTTTAGTCAAGCTGAATGAAACTGAACGCACTGCATTCTCTCACCAAGACCGTATTCTCGTAGCATCGTCAGTCCACCGCTCGTGGCAGTGAAATTGACTAGCAAGAATAGCGTGGTAGTGGTTGCGCTTAGCAGGATAGCACGCTTTTCTGTATCTCTGTTCTTTTTAACTTTCTGAGCTTGTTTTTAATTCACATATATCATATCTATATGTTTTTGGAACCAGGCACCGACAAGGAATAAGAAGAAGTTGTTTTTAAAGGGATTCCGGACATTTAATATGTATCATAATTTTTATATATTTAATTTTCAGAGCTTGTTTTTAATCCAAATGTAACATATTTATGTTTTTGGAATCAGAAAATGATGGAGAATAAGATGAAATTAGTTTTGGAACGTTTTACAAAAACATAATTTTAATAACAATGTTCAGATTTGTAATGACCAAACTCATTAATT
>NC_090245.1:51121380-51168880 GCF_037325665.1 Littorina saxatilis | reverse complement strand
AACATAGCAATAAAGAATTAATTATTTCTCGTAATTGGTAAGGACTTCAAACCTAAAACTTTGCAGGAAGCTTAATTTATACATCCCCGCGACGATGGGAAAAGCCCTGGAAGTAATTAAACTAATTAGATAGGACTTTATGTCAGCCTTTAAAGGCACAGTAAGCCTCCCGTAAACCATCACAGATACTGTCAGGCTTTTACACACAGTACAAACACCCTTCCATTTGAACGCTTACCGAACGGGAACATCATAGGTGCCCTACGTAAAGAGCGAGCAATTTTCAAAGAATTAATTTTTCGGATTGTCTCCATCACAATCGGACCGTGGTGCGTTTTGGCGCTAGACCTAACTTTTAAAATCTAAATAATAAATTGACAGCTTGTTACACAAACATTCTTAAATCATAAAAGAATTCTTTTTTCATCAAGACAAGATCAGTACAATTCGAAGTTTTGAAAGTTTGAAAAAAGAAAAGCCCGGAAGCAAGGTCGCAGTTCTCGCAGCAGACGACGGTTTACAAACATACCGTATACTCTGAACAGTCAAAAGCCATCGCTAGAGTTCTTGTGAACCACATCCGTTTGTTTCGTGCATAGTCAAAGGTACATAATAACGTGCTATTGCAGATAAGCTCACAGCGAGCCGCATTCAAATTACAAACTGATGGCTGCATTGTGAACAAGAGGCGAAGCCTTCAAGGCTCCCGTAAGAAATCGACAAACAGTAACACAAACTGAATCACTCCGTCACACATACACACACACAGTAAGCATAGCCATAGGTGACACTAGATCTAGATCTGTCTGTCTCTAGCCTACACGACTGCCAGATGGCCAGATCGACACTGCGCTTTCGACAGCGCTTCCTCGCGCAGACACTGGAAACACGCTGTGCAGATTAACCTGTAGGAAATCTCCTTTGGTATCTTCTGTATCTATTTTTCTGGAGCTACGAAACCGAACAATGTGAAATCGTCTTCTCCGAATCGGCGAACTGCAGCTCGGTGATAACTGTATCGATACCACAATCCTTCACGCGATCTGACCTAACCTTGACCCCTGACCTGGTCTACATACCATACACGACACAAACCAGTCAGCTGTTTTTACCCCCCAAAACCCCCCCACCACCCGTTTTCTTTGGATACACACTTTAACTACATACGTGCCGACGAAATGTTGATCATTGCTTCAATACTTTGAAGCTGTTGCTTGGATAATAACCAGGTAAAATTAATATTTCGGTGTTCAGTCAAATGTTAAAGTTTCTATCACACACACACACACACACACACACACACACACACACACACACACACACACACACACACACACACACACACACACACACACTTACATACACACACACACAGACAGACAAAAGTTAGCATCGCATAGGCTACACTTACGTGAGCAAAAAAGGGAAACTGGATCACACGGGTTCACGATGGCTCAGGGGTAAGATAAACCACGCAAAAATAAATTCTTTGAAAATTGCTCGCTCTTTACGGAGGGCACCTAGGATGTTCTCAAGCGGTGAGTGTTTAAATGAAAGGGTGTTTGTACTGTGTGTAAAAGCCTGACAGTATCTGTGATGGTTTACGGGAGGCTTACTGTGTCTTTAACAAGTATACTTTGCTAAAAAGTCATTCAACTTCTTTTTCCCGAAACCCTTAAATAATGTGAGAACACTCAGTCCGCTCTAAATCAGCAATGCTTGCGAGTTCGTTCCCCTAATGTTCTTTCGTCGCTGAAAGCTGAAATGAGTGGTGTTTTTCACTGTTTACGGTTATTAAGACTAACTTGTAAAGTTCTAATATTTGTTCGATGGGTTGCGTGGTTGTTTGGTTGGTTCATAAGTTGTTGGGTTGGTTGGTAAGATGTTGATGTATACTGTAATGATGGCAATGCTGTTGGTGTTTTTTGTTGTTGTTATTTTTATTTTATTTTTTTCTTCTTCTTCTTACGGTAAATGGAAAGGACATCTTGAATTTTGAACTTGGTTTAAACAATGTTTTATTAAATCAAACATGATACAAAAATACAACGATAAACAATAGGGACACGAACTCAAGCAAACGCTTATATTACGCGCCCTACGTAGTAGGAAAATAACGCAAATATGATGTCGGACAAGCATTACTTATCAATTGTTGAACTATCTACAAGAAGAGCATAGTTAAAGTAAATCAGAAAGAATAAGAAAAAGCTAGCAGGAGGAAGAGGGGGGGAGGGTGGAGGAGGGAGGAGAAAACGGTAGGTACATATAAAAGATGAAGTTGGCAGCGCATACAAATAAGAATATACATAGTACATTACAAACCATAGTCCTGTGGCAAGTAAGCAGTAGCTCGCTAAATATACATTTGAAAAATGCATATAAAATAAGGTTTGTTGGCATGAATATGGGTACTGAGTCAAATCAACAGAAACGACCAGATTCATGGATAAACGATTGGACACTTTCAAAAACAAGCTTGGTGGTGCAAAGAGAAAGGTTTTCGCTACCATTTAACAATATTTCAACATGTCTGTAATTAACAGGAAGTGCGTTTATTGTAGACAGGCGAGCATCTACGTACAAAGGACAATGTGTCAAATAATGGTCAGCTGTTTCGTTCGGGTAGCCGCAAACGCACTGTGGGTTTCCCTGTAGGTGGCGTTTACACAGGTCATGATTCAAATTACTCATGTTTAGGCGCATTCTGCAGTGATGAATCTCTTCCAGTCTTTTACCACAGTAATAATAGGCAGGTACGTTATAATCAGGAGTAGATAAATAGCGTTTGAAATCGCTGATTGAGTTAGTTGTTTTGATGTTGTCTGGCAAGGTGTTCCACAGGACAGTAGTAGATGGTATAAAAGATCGACAGTATAATTCAGTTTTGCACATGGGGACTCTTCTTTCTAATGGTCTTCTATGATGGTATGGGTTAACATCAGAAGTTAAAGGTGGCAAGAGATCTGATAAGTAATGAGGGCATTTGCCATATACCATCTTGTAATATAAAATCAGTTTGTGTCTGCTCCGTCTTTCTTTTAGGTTACAAAATCCGCTTTCTTTATACAGTTTTTCGTGGCTGGTGCCGCGCACACCACCGATTATAGTCCGAATGGCTTCCAAATGTAGTTTTTCGAGTGCAGTTGACCAGTACTCTGTGCAGTTGTCCCATATGATGTCTGCGTAGTCAAAATGTGGAAGAACAAAAGATTTATACATAGTTTCCAGACTTTTACGATTTAATCTATATTTATAATATCTTAAACAATTAATTAATAAGGTGACCTTTTTTATGATGCTTCTCACTTGGAAGTCCCACTTACAATCATTCTGCAAGATTACGCCAAGGTGTTTATGTTGGTTCACGTTTTCCAAAACAATATTATTAAAAATGATTGGTTCGGTTGGTATATTATCACGTTTTATGTCTAACAGTTCCGTTTTTGCTTCGTTAAATTTAACTTTCCACTGTTTTGCCCAGGTATTAATTTTATATAGGTCTGCGTTCAAAATCTGTGCTCGTCTAGTTGGATCTTCTAAGGACATAGACATGCTCGTGTCATCAGCAAACAACTTTATAACAGATTCAGTATCATTCACAATGTCGTTAATATATATCAGGAATAGCAAGGGGCCTAGAACAGAACCTTGTGGAACACCTGCCGGGATACATTTTAATGCAGACTTAGCACCCTTAATAACAACCGCCTGGTGGCGATTTGTTAAATAATCGTGAAACCATTTCAACAATTGTCCTCTAATTCCTACTAGTTCCAGTTTATATAATAACCCTTTGTGCCAGACTTTTTCAAATGCCTTTGACACATCACAAAAAACAGCTTGAGTGGTAATTCCCATATTGTAATTTAAACAGAACTCGTCATAAATAGAAGCCAGTTGACAACTGGTAGAGTCACCAGGAATAAATCCTGACTGTGCTGGTGTTAATATATCATTTCGCTGTAAAAAGGTGTAAACATGGCTGTGGACACAGCGCTCCATTCCCTTCCCAACACAACTTAATAAGGAAATTGGTCGATAATTGTTACAACAATCTGATGGGCCGGCTTTGTAAATAGGAGTGACATGAGCCGTCTTCCACAAACTAGGATATATACCTTCTCTAAGGCTTCTATTAAACAAATATGTCAGGGGTTCTGCTATGGCGTCAACAGCAGCAACTAGAAGTCTGTTGTGAATGAGATCCGGACCAGTGGCTTTACCTTTATCAAGGGCTTTAATAACCTCTTTAACCTCGTCGACTGTAAGATAAATCTCATTAAGTTCGCTGTCAAAAAAATCAGCTTGAGGCAAATTGTCGTCTGGCGTTTTAAGAACGGAATTTTGTATGAAAAAATTGTTCAGAACGTTAGCTTTTTCCTGGTTTGACTGGTAAATCTTGCCTTCAAAATTAATCGGAGGAATTTCATCAACACCAAGTCCTTTCTTGTCCATAAATGACTTTACCAACTGCCACCACTTTTTAGTACCAAAGGAACCTTGGTCGGAAATGCGTTCGTCTATTTTGAACTTGGCCTGTTATGTTTCAAAATACCAAGATTCCACCTGGAAAGGATTTATCACCAGTCATTATCGCATTTGTGACAGGGGAGGCTACCGCTCCTTTCACAACGGACTCTGCACCCGGGTTGTTGGCCTTTAAAGTCAACACCTGTGGTTTGTAGAGTTCTGTTTGTGATGGGGTCTGGTGGTTTCCGATTGTCTGTATGTTCATGGAAACCTTCGGGTTTGCATAACAGTTTTTATAGGGCTAAGAAATTAGCCCTAACATTTTCAATCCTGTTTGATTGCACTTCGCTTCCCGAGGTGATCGTAGTGTTTCGGCACTCGGTTACATCTGGCGCTTGCGAGCAGGGATGGGACTCGGCATATGTTCAGGTAATGGCATAATATGACCACTGAACATTTTCGTGCTGTTCCCATTCTGCGAACTTGGGATGGACAGTGGTCTCCCGGTTCGGAACTTCGGGACGAAGTTCATTTCAAACGGGGGCGATTGTGACAGGGGAGGCTACCGCTCCTTTCACAACGGACTCTGCACCCGGGTTGTTGGCCTTTAAAGTCAACACCTGTGGTTTGTAGAGTTCTGTTTGTGATGGGGTCTGGTGGTTTCCGATTGTCTGTATGTTCATGGAAACCTTCGGGTTTGCATAACAGTTTTTATAGGGCTAAGAAATTAGCCCTAACATTTTCAATCCTGTTTGATTGCACTTCGCTTCCCGAGGTGATCGTAGTGTTTCGGCACACGGTTACACATTAATAATCCTTTCGTACGCAAGGCCAAAGTTTCTGCACGTGCTTGTTGTTCGTGCTTTTTTCATAAGTAGGTCAATGGAACATTCGGGAAAAATAAAGCGAGCAATTTGTCTCTGTGTTTATGAAGTTTGCGAGACACAAAAAAGTGAAGTAGCAAAATTATAAACGATGGGGGTTGGTTTTATTAACGGAACAACAATCTTCAACGTCCGATAATTTATACCATATGTAAGAGGAGCCAGGAAGTTAACACAAAATAACATTGTCAACAAGACGACTCCCTTCATCAAAGACTTCAAGATTCTTAAAACAACATCGTCCGCGTTAACATAACAATGAACGTCCGAAAACGACCGTTTGGACACTGAATTTGACAAAATTGATCCCGAATATCGAGATGACAGAAAATGAATTTCCAATGAGGGTTTATGAAGCAAGCAGATTTAAGTTACAGTTAACTGGTTTGACTTCTAACCTCGGAATCCCATCATAATCTCTGTTCCACAATGATCGCGCTGACCATTTTTTCAACGACCCTTTTTTACAAGTAAAAACCATTGTTATCGTGCAAAACGGCGAATTTTACCCAAGTTGCTTCGGCAGAACTTCGCGAAGTCTTTTTACCGAAAAATCCGTGCCAAAGCTTCGTAAAGCGAGGTTCGTGAGGTAGACTTCGTGAAGTCGACTTCACCCAATTAATATCAGGCTTTAAGAAGTGCAAATAAGGATATTCGCTGTCCTGTGATTCAATTAAGTGAATTTAAAAGGGGAACAGTTTCTTCTGCTGAATCTCCTGAGAACCAATTCTGTTCATCGTCAATTGTTGATTTACCACTGGTGGGTACGCATTCGTCTAGGTAGTCGAATACGGTTGGAGTCCGGATTTTAATTCTGTAATCTGGCGTGCGCGTGCCCATGTCATGCTAAAATATAGGACACAGCGTAAACAAAGACATAGTCTATTGGAGGATATTTTTTTTTTAAGGTGGATCGCGAAACAGAGTATGCAGCGTGGCGGTTCGCCGGCTTAGAGCACGTGTTGAAAATTTTCATCGACCCGTTTGAATGACTCGCAAGAGAGTACAATGCGGTGGTGGTTGGTAAGCCATGTTGTTGCTGAAAGAGAAAAGAGCACAGTGTTGAAAGTGATTTGATCTTTTTTAAGACAGACACAGAAACACCGGCAAAGCTCCTGACTATTAATGGTTGCAATGAATATTTACGATGGGAGGGGTAGTATTAGTGGTAATATTTTGAAGATGGGAGGGATTTTGTACACGAATTGCAATACTTAGATGTACTACCTGTGCAGAAAAGCGCTGCTTAGATTCGTTTTCGTTGTGTGGCGGAAGTGAAAGAAGTGAAGAAGTAGAGCCGAAAAAAAAGTGTTTAGTTTCGTAATTCGTATCCCGAAACAGAGTATTCACCGCGGTTCACCGCGCCGCGCTTAGAGCACGTGTTCAAAATGTTCATCGACCAGTTTGAATGACTCGCAAGAGAGTACAATGCGGTGGTGGTTGGTAAGCCATGTTGTTGCTGAAAGAGAAAAGAGAACAGTGTTGAAAGTGATTTGATATTTTTTAAGACAGACACAGAAACACCGGCAAAGCTCCTGACTATTAATATTGCAATGAATATTTACGATGGGAGGGGTAGTATCAGTGGCAATATTTTGAAGATGGGAGGGATTTTGTACACGAATTGCAATACTTAGATCTAAACCAACATTGAAAACTCGGCAGGTTTCAAGTAGAAGGGAAGCTACTGCTTCAGCAACCTAACGTTGTTGAATTGCGTAGATTGTTTCCCTTGGCACAGAAGCTGTATCCGCGGTTCACCGCGCCACCGCGCCGCGCCACCGCGCCGCGCCACCGCGCCGCGCCGCGCTTAGAGTACGTGTTGAAAATTTTCATCGACCAGTTTGTAACCGGGGTCCACCTGAATACACCCACCAAATTTGAAGCAGATCCATCGAGAACTTTGGCCGTGCATCGCGAACACACACACACACACACACACACACACACACACACACACACACACACACACACACACACACACACACACACACACAGAAGCCGAATATAGATATAGATGCTGTGTAAAGGTCGTCTTTGCAGACAATACATTCACGATGTACTTGTAATTATTTTTCCTTCATCCTACGTTTTTGCCCCTGAAAACAGTAAAAACAATTATTCGTTTTTGCTCGATAATACATTAGAATTCCTAAAAATCGAACGGATTAGTCCACTAACCGTAAGCGTACCTATGGTTATGAATTTAATTGACACTCACTATATACCAATTCATTTCAAGAATGAGCATAGTAATAGAGCATTTTTTCAACACATCATTGCAAGTGCGTCTTAATTGCAGTGAAGCGAATGTCCCTTGAACTTCTCAAGGTCACAATCGCCAGGCAAGGCGTTTTTAAAAGTATATGTGTACTTTTCATAGGGGGGGGAGGGGGAGGGGGAGCGGGGGGGAGGGGCGGGTGGCCTGTTTTATAAAATGTCACCCATATTATGGACGTCAGCATCAGACAAGGATGTTGATGTTGACAACACAGCCGGACATGATGTTGATAAAAACAACCGGACTTAACATCCCGTCGTTGTAATTCCCAAACCTAATATCTCAATTTTGGCTGTTTTTAGAAAAACACCTTTTTGACAATTCATCGCATCAAATGTGACGTCTTCTTCTTCTTTGTTCATGGGCTGAAACTCCCACGGTCACTCATGTGTTTGCACGAGTGGGTTTTTACGTGTATGACCGTTTTTACCCCGCCATTCAGGCAGCCATGCGCCGCTTTCGGAGGAAGCATGCTGGGTATTTTCGTGTTCCTATAACCCACCGAACTCTGACATGGATTACAGGATATTTTCCGTGCGCACTTGGTCTTGTGCTTGCAAGTCTGCACATATGTTGACTTTGGAGATCGGAAAAATCTCCACCCTTAACCCACCAGGCAGGTGCGGCCGGGATTTGAACTCACGACCTGCCGATTAGGAGGCCGATGTCTTCTCCACTGGGCCACTCCAATAATGGGGTGATATTTTCTTTAGAACAGTGCGATAGCAGCCGTAATGTGTGCTAATGTCAGTTGTTAGTAATATTCAATACAACTGAGAAAATATTAAGATATAGCTTTTATCAAAAGGAGGCATCCAGAATTAGTATATATATATGCGAGGTTTTCTCCATTTGTCACATAACCTTCAGTGGCCCCATATCATATTTCTGAGACAAAAATACGAGTAAAATAAAAATACAACAGCAGAAACCTCGTATCTTCCATGTTATATTATAATTTCCATCAAAGTGTGGCACGAAAACCTCGCAAGTGTAACTGAAGTGGGTTTTTTTTGGCGCTCCCTTGAAACAAATGAAAATACGAGTTTTCTTCTCAAGAACTTTTTCTCACTTTAAAAAGCAGCTGGTGATTCGAGCTTTTCTCACCTCATGGGCAAACAAATAAGGGAGCTAACTATCGTTTTAGTTTCAAAACCACACACATTATTTAAATACTAGGTTTGTGTATTACAGCAACGTAATATTACACAAGTGATGCCAAGGGCTCCCTATTCTGATATATGTCAGCCTGAAAGCAAAGTAGTGTCCTTTCTGCATGGCAGTGATGTATTATATGCTCAGAATTTGTTTGTTTGTTTGTTGGCTTCACGCCCAGCCGACCAAGAAGGGCCATATCAGGGCGGTATGCTCAGGAAGAATGATGTGTGAAATGGTGATGAAAAAAGACAAGGTAGATGTTAGTGGCATTTATTTTGTACTCATCAGACTCTTAACAAAAGTTGAGGCGCGGTTACATTCTATATTCACACGCAGTTTTTCATTTTCTCGCTCACCAAAACGCAGCCCTCACTGGCCGGTTGATTTATTGCAAGAATAATAGTAATACATGTGGTAAGACGGCCTTAAAATCGCAGAACTGAAATTTGGCATGAAGTATTTTTCAACAGCAACCGCGAAACACAACCAACCAACCTTGCTTGCTATTACAAAAAAGCACAACTTGCACTGGTGTGTGTGTGTGTGTGTGTGTGTGTGTGTGTGTGTGTGTGTGTGTATATATGTGTGCTTGTGTGTGTGTTTGTGTGTGTGTGTGCGTGTGTGTGTGTGTGTGTGTGTTCGTGCGTGCATGTGTCTGTTTGTGTGTGTGTGCGTGCATGCGTGCGTGCGTGTGCGTGTGTGTGTGCGTGCGTGCGTGTGTGTGCGTGTGTGTGTAGAAGCGCGTCTCTGGGTCTGCGTGTGCCTGAGTCCGTCTGTGTATTTATGTGTGTGTGTGTGTGTGTTTAACGTATGTGCGTGCGTCTGTCTGTCTTTCCGTAAAACAAGAAAGCGTGGTTGATGGCGGTGTTTGGTATGGCATTCCGTTTGTCAAATAATTATTTGGATACTTTTTCATGGTTTTTTCACCAGTTTTAGCTAAATAATCATTATTTAGAAGCTCATGTGCTAAATAAGTAATTGTTTATAAACAATGTAAAAAAAATTCTGAATAATTTTTTGTTTACGTAAACCATTCATTGTTTACCTAAACAATTCATTGTTTACGTAAATAATTAATTGTTTACGTAAATAATTCATTGTTTACGTAAATAATGTATTGTTTACACAAATAATCACTTATTTCACAAAATAATATTTTTTGGGTGGATAAAGTGAGCAGTTGCTGAATAAATCATTGTTTACCTATATTATGCATTATTTAGCAGATTCGCTAAATAATGAAAACTGCTTTCCCTAAGCAATTCATTGTTTAGGGAAAGCAGTTTTCATTATTTAGGGGAATCAAGAATTGACTTCTAAGCTTCATTTTTTTTTCTTTGTGTATATACTATAATTCAATACAAGGTATCTCCAAACATTATTTATCAGAAAATGTTCGTAAATTTGTTTATTTTACAAGCTGAAATTGCCGTACGAAAAGAACTGAATGCGAAAACAAACAAAAGGTCAAGGTCATGACCGGGAGTGTTTAGTGTTTGCATTCTCTCCCTTGAAGTTGTTGAAAAAAAAGTTTTCCGTCCTAATTTTTCTGTTCTGTCTCAACAAAAACTTTCTCTTTCCGCAGCAGGACCAGGTCCGCCAGACAGAATGCCGCATATGGCATCAGCAGCAGCGCGTGAAAAAACTTCCAAAATGTCTCTGGTTTCAATATTATCGTTCCTTCCTGCTCCCTCGGCCATTTTGAATTCCTTCGTGACGCAAAAATTCTCCGTAGTTTCGAATATGTTTTTACATTTAGTCAAGTTTTGACTAAATGTTTTAACATAGAGGGGGAATCGAGACGAGGGTCGTGGTGTATGTGTGTGTGTGTGTGTGTGTCTGTCTGTCTGTGCGTGTGTGTGTGTAGAGCGATTCAGACCAAACTACTGGACCGATCTTTATGAAATTTAACATGAGAGTTCCTGGGAATGATATCCCCGGACATTTGTTTCTTTTTTTCGATAAATACTTTTGATGACGTCATATCCGGCTTTTTGTAAACGTTGAGGCGGCACTGTCACACCCTCATTTTTCAATTAAATTGATTGAAATTTTGGAAAAGCAATCTTCGACGAAGGCCGGACTTCGGTATTGCATTTCAGCTTGGTGGCTTAAAAACTAATGAGTGAGTTTGGTCATTAAAAATCGGAAACTTGTAATTAAAATTATTTTTTTATCAAACGATCCAAAAACAATGTCATCTTATTTTTCGTCATTTTCTGATTGCAAAAACATATACATATGTTATATTTGGATTAAAAACAAGCTCTGAAAATTAAAAATATAAAAATTATGATCAAAATTAAATTTTCCAAATCGATTTAAAAACAATTTCATCTTATTCCTTGTCGGTTCCTGATTCCAAAAACATATAGATATGAAATGTTTGGATTAAAAACACGCTCAGAAAGTTAAAAACGAAGAGAGGCACAGAAAAGCGTGCTATGCAGCACAGCGAAACCACTACCGCGCTAAACAGGCTCGTCAGTTTCACTCCGTTTTGCACAAGCGGCGGACTACGGTCATTGTAAACAAAATGCAGTGCGTTCAGTTTCATTCTGTGAGTTCCACAGCTTGACTAAATGTAGTAATTTCGCCTTACGAAAAATCGATTAGGGACTGGGTGGCCGAGTGGTAACGCACTTGCGCTCGGAATCGAGAGGTTGCGTGTTCGACCCTGGGTCGGGCCGCTATTTTCTCCCCCCTTTCCTAACCTAGATGGTGGGTTCAAGTGCTAGTCTTTCGGATGAGACGAAAAATCGAGGTCCCTTCGTGTACACTATATTGGGGTGTGCACGTTAAAGATCCCACGATTGACAAAAGGGTCTTTCCTGGCAAAATTGTATAGGCATAGATAAAAATGTCCATCAAATACCCGTGTGACTTGGAATAAAGGCCGCGAAAGGTGAACATTCGCCTAACAGGCTTGAGGTTTGCTGGTCGATGTGAATGCGTGATATATTGTGTAAAAAATTCCATCTCACACGGCATAAAGCGCTTTGAACTTCGGATAAGGCGCTATATAAATAAAGAGAATTATTATTATTATTACGTGACTTTTTACTTTTCTCTTTGAAATGAAACGATTAAAGGAAGAGAAATGGAAAGACAGGCATGTTGTTGGGACATAAACAGAACAGAGAACATAAGGGGAAAAAACTGTGTTTCAAGTCAAGTCAAGTCAAGTCAAGTATTTTATTGTTTTGGGCCCAGAGGTCTTTGAAACAAAGATATAATTTTAACAAAAAAAAGGTAACAAATCAGACAGTTAATAAATGTATACAAATTGAGCGGACAAATACAACAATACTATACAACCAAACAAAATAAATTGGCAATATACACTTCCATACATACAAACAAAAATAAAAGAAAAATAGGTTTAACAAAATCAGGTAAGAGATCAGACAGATAATATATATACATTAAGCGGACAACGATAATATACAGCCGAAATAAATTAGCAATACCATTATGCCATGCATCTTTTGTAAAAACACAAAACAAAAGCATATATTACATACATATATATATACATACCAATAAAGAAACTAGATATAACGCTGACATACTAAAATCATAACGTGGGCTACAAATCTTGCTAGCTTCATTAGTTTTATCTTAGATTTACAATTCATTAACTGTTCATATTTTAAACAATTTGGGTGAGATCGGTAATAAGGACTAATTAATTTTCTTCTTTCAGACACTATACTTTCGTCGGTACAAATGAACAAATAGTGAAACTCATCACCTAATTCATTTTTATCGCACATATCACACAATCTTTCATTTCTAGGAGCATTAAAAAATCTAAGCTGATGTATTGGCAACTTATGATTGCTTGTTCTAAATTTTGCTAATTTAACTTGGAATTTCCTAGGCAAACAAAGCAAATACCTTTCCAGACAAAAATCCTTTTTATACATTCTGTAATTAAAACACAAGCTGTTGGCGTTCACGTCAGTGTTCCATTCCTGCAGGAATTGATCTCTTAGCCTTTGCTTTACAACGTTTTTAAAACCTGAGACGGCAAGACTCTGAGTTGTCCATAAATATGATAGACCCAACTTATTTAACATAGTATTGACATGCGACAACCAGGGCAATTTAACGTTTTGTACATGGTACAACTTCAAATGTAGCTTTAACATTAAACAGGACATCTTATTCGCACCATCGTTCATTTCTTTCATCAGTTTATACCAATAAACCAGTAACTGACATTGTACCTCAATTCTAATTGGATAACGACCAAGCTCTCCGTAAACCATACAGGTGGGTGTAGTTTTATATACATCAAGAAGCATTTTTAAAAATCGCAATTAAAACCTTGATAATATGTCTAATGAATCATATCCCCACACCTCACAACCATACAGCAAAATTGGATGTACACACTTCTCAAAAAGATCCAATTGCACGTCAATTGGTAAATTTAGTTTTCTACATTTTCGAATTAACGAGAACATTGCACGGTTACCAATCAAACATTGACGTTTCATGGCATTATGAAATTTGTTATTATAGTTAAATAGTACACCTAAGTACACATAGTCCCAAACTACTTGGACAGGTACTCCATTCAAGAAAAAATTTGGGATATTCTGTATTTTCCCCCGCGAAAAAACAACTATTTTTGTCTTTTCAATATTTATGCTTAGTCCCCAGTTTTTACAATAACGATCTAGTCCATCCAGGGCTTTTTGCATTTCAACAACTTCAAGCAAGAAAATGCAAACACTAAACACTCCCGGCAGGGAAAAAACTTAATTGACCTTGACCTTTGACTGTGTTTGAGATCAGTTATTTTCGTACAGCAATTTCAGCTTGTAAAATAAACAAAATAATATCCAAACAACAGCTATTTTAAGATAAGAGTGTGTGGAGAAACCTTGTATTCAATTATAGTAATCACTGAAAGACATAAAACTTAGTTTAGAAGCGAATCCTAGAAACCCCTAAATAATGGAAAATGTGTTGGCTAAACAATTCATTGTTTACGTAAATAATTCATTGTTTACGTAAATAATGATTTATTTAGCAACATTGCTGATTGTTTATAAACAATGTAATATAAGTCAAAATAATATATTGTTTACGTAAACAATATATTATTTAGACGTATTTTACATTGTTTGTAAACAATCAGCAATGTTGCTAAATAAATATTTATTTACGTAAACAATGAATTATTTACGTAAACAATGAATTGTTTAGGTAAATAATGAATGGTTTACGTAAACAAAACATTATTTAGAATTGTTTTACATTGTTTATAAACAATTACTTATTTAGCACATGAGCTTCTAAATAATGATTATTTAGCTAAAACTGGTGAAAAAAACATGAAAAAGTATCCAAATAATTATTTGACAAATGGAATGCCATAGTTTGGCGTGTTAAATTACATTTAATAAGAAACGGTATGCCAGGTATGGCAGGTACGGCATATGATTGCATAGCATAGCATAGCATTTTTTTTATGTGGTTGCCCATGGCCAGAGTATTCTTTTGCTACACCTTCTTCCTGAGGTAAAGGTTAAAACGTGAAATCATTAAAGCATTATTTTTCAAGTTTTTTTTTCTTATTCAATGCTGTCTTTTCTCGAACAAGACTGAATAAAGAGGGTGACAAAGACTTTTTCACTGAACCTGAATAGTTCTTTCCAATTGTAGTCGGTCACAACTGCAGAGAAATATAATGATAAGAGTGGGTTGTCGATATTGCACGGCAAATGTGTAAAGCCATCGGGAAAACTCGTACAACGAAATCTCATTATTATATGTTTTATAAAATATCAAAACTTTTTCTTATCATATTTCTTTGAATCATTTGTTCTTACATTTATTTGGTCCCGGAAAGTCGGAATGGTTGAACAGACGTTAAATGCAAAAACCAACTTAGTTTTGTTGTTTTAGATATCCTAATGTTAGCCGATATTTCAAAACTGTAACCAAGGGCTTGATACAAGTCACGGACGGCAATATCTTCTTTTCTTTGAGCCTTTTTAATTGCATGGGTTTAGGGAGAAACGCTAAAAATCAAAGAAACCCTCAAAAGAAGAACAAGTCGCGTAAGGCGAAAATACAACATTTAGTCAAGCTGTCGAACTGACAGAATGAAACTAAACGCACTGCATTTTTCACCAAGACATCGCAGCATCGTCAGTCCACCGCTCGTCGCAATGGCAGTGAAACCGACAAGCCAGAAAAGCGCAGTAGTAGTTGGGCTGAGCAGGATAGCACGCTTTTCTGTATTCCTATTCTTTTTAACTTTCTGAGCTTGTTTTTAATCCAAACATACCCCGGCCGGGGTTCAAACCCACGACCTCCCGATCACAGGGCGGACGCCTTACCACTAGGCCAACCGTGCCGGCCACAACAGCAACGATAACAACACGCAGAAAGAAACAAAAATAAAGAAAGAGACAATTTAGGAACGAAAAAAGAAAAACAAAATCTGCCAAAAAGAAGTTCCACTGTTGCTTTGACTCTTAGTCGACTACGAGAAAGGAATGAGATACAGAGACAGAGAGAAATGGAGAAACAGCCAGGACAGTGAATACATAGACATACAGAGATATTGGAATTCTTCTATAAATAGCTTGGTGTGTGTGCTTGAGGGAGCGGGGGCGAGGACACACCCCCCCCCCCCCCCCCCGATATATTTTATTAAAGATACATTCATTCTCATTCAAGCAATCATACACACCACCTGAGATCAGTTCACGATTTTACGTTGGATACGAGAATCATTCCACGTGGACACAACACACACCCACAGCATGGCTGCTAAAGTGTAAAGTGGTACTTTTTAGTCTTGAGTTTTTACATTTAGTCAAGTTTTGACTAAATGTTTTAACATAGAGGGGGTCGTGGTGTATGTGCGTGTGTCTGTGTGTCTGTGTGTCTGTGTGTGTGTGTGTAGAGCGATTCAGACTAAACTACTGGACCGATCTTTATGAAATTTGACATGAGAGTTCCTGGGTATGAAATCCCCGAATGTTTTTTTCATTTTTTTGATAAATGTCTTTGATGACGTCATATCCGGCTTTTCGTGAAAGTTGAGGCGGCACTGTCACGCCCTCATTTTTCAACCAAATTGGTTGAAATTTTGGTCAAGTAATCTTCGACGAAGCCCGGACTTCGGTATTGCATTTCAGCTTGGTGGCTTAAAAATTAATTAATGACTTTGGTCATTAAAAATCTGAAAATTGTAAAAAAAAAATAAAAATTTATAAAACGATCCAAATTTACGTTCATCTTATTCTTCATCATTTCCTGATTCCAAAAACATATAAATATGTTATATTTGGATTAAAAACAAGCTCTGAAAATTAAAAATATAAAAATTATTATCAAAATTAAATTTTTGAAATCAATTTAAAAACACTTTCATCTTATGCCTTGTCGGTTCCTGATTCCAAAAACATATAGATATGATATGTTTGGATTAAAAACACGCTCAGAAAGTTAAAACGAAGAGAGGTACAGAAAAGCGTGCTATCCTTCTCAGCGCAACTACTACCCCGCTCTTCTTGTCAATTTCACTGCCTTTGCCACGAGCGGTGGACTGACGATACTACGAGTATACGGTCTTGCTGAAAAATTGCATTGCGTTCAGTTTCATTCTGTGAATTCGACAGCTTGACTAAATGTTGTATTTTCGCCTTACGCGACTTGTTTCTTTTTCTTTTTCAAAGCACAACATCGTGGGGCGTTTAACCAAAAAAGGAAGAGAAAAAAACTCTTCGTTTTACTAAAGTTATTTCGCAGGTCGACACAGGTGGTACTTACGAAACCAATAATTTATTCAGCCCCAAAAAGTGCCCCTCTGCACTGTGATCAATCAGCCTGATCAACAGTTGGGTGTGTGTTTTTTATTTTATTTTTTATTTTATTTTTATTTTTTTATCTTTTGTTTTCTTTTGACATGTTTTGCTTCGTTTTAAATACATGTATAACAACACAACAACAGCACCACCAGCGTAAAAAAACCCAAATTGCGTAAGGCGAAATTACTACATTTAGTCAAGCTGTGGAACTCACAGAATGAAACTGAACGTAGTCCGCCGTTAGTGCAAAAGGCAGTGAAAGTGACGAGCCTGTTTGGCGCGGTAGCGGTTGCGCTGTGCTTCATAGCACGCTTTACTGTACCTCTCTTCGTTTTAACTTTCTGAGCGTGTTTTTAATCCAAACATATCATATCTATATGTTTTTGGAATCAGGAACCGACAAGGAATAAGATGAAATTGTTTTTAAAACGATTTCGGAAATTTAATTTTAATCATAATTTTTATATTTTTAGTTTTCAGAGCTTGTTTTTAATCCAAATATACCAACATATTTATATGTTTTTGGAATCAGAACATGATGAAGAATAAAATAAAAGTAATTTTGGATCGTTTTATAAAAAAATTATTTTAATTACAATTTTCAGATTTTTAATGACCAAAGTCATTAATTAATTTGTAAGCCTCCATGCTGAAATGCAATACCGAAGTCCGGCCTTCGTCGAAGATTGCTTGGCAAAAATTTCAATCAATTTTATTGAAAATTGAGGGTGTGACAGTGCCGCCTCAACTTTTACAAAAAGCCGGACATGACGTCATAAAAGACATTTATCGAAAAAATGAAAAAAAAAGTCTGGGGATATCATACCCAGGAACTCTCATGTAAAATTTCATAAAGATCGGTCCAGTAGTTTACTCTGAATCGCTCTACACACACACACACACACACACACACACACACACACACACATACACACACACACACACACACACACAATCAATCAATCAATCAATCAATCAATCAATGAGTCTTATATCGCGCATATTCCGTGGGTACAGTTCTAGGCGCTCTGCAGTGATGCCGTGTGAGATGAAATTTTATACGGCCAGTAGATTGCAGCCATTTCGGCGCATATTTACCTTTCACGGCTTATTATTCCAAGTCACACGGGTATAGGTAGACAATTATTAACTGTGCCTAAGCAATTTTGCCAGGAAAGACCCTTTTGTCAATCGTGGGATCTTTAACGTGCACACCCAATGTAGTGTACACGGGGGGAGGTTCGGACACCGAAGAGAGTCTGCACACAAAGTTGACTCTGTGAAATAAATTTCCGCCGAACCTGGGATCGAACTCACGCTGACAGCGGCCAACTGAATACAAATCCAGCGCGCTACCAACTGAGCTATATCCCCACACACACACACACACAAACACACACACACACTGACACACACACACACTGACACACACACATACACCACGACCCTCGTCTCGATTCCCCCTCTATGTTAAAACATTTAGTCAAAACTTGACTAAATGTAAAAAGCATACACAAAACATACATTCACTAAACGACACAAAATAAATTTGCCACACAAAACGTCTGGGCCCAACTGACACTTTTACATAACTATATTTTCTATTTCATTTCAAATCTTTCTGTGAGGATAATTATACACACTACTTGATCATTTAATCAACACAAAGTCATGAAAAGGCTACTTGACCATTTAATCAACACAAAGTCATGAAAAGGCTACTTGATCATTATTTTAATCAACACAAAGTCATGAAAAGGTTACTTGACCATTTAATCAACACAAAGTCATGAAAAGGCTACTTGACCATTTAATCAACACATAGTCATGAAAAAGCTACTTGATCATGTTATCAACACATAATAATAAAATAGCTACTGAATTATTAAAGCTCACGTTGGTATGAAAATGCATGTAGTTCACTTTGCACTTGACATGTACTTTTCAAAAGAACAAATCAGCCAATCCGCCATGCTAATTCTTGGTGTATGATTTTTAAGAAGTATTCTAGAATGAGTCGACTTAGGTAACAGTTATACACTCATACATACTTTTTATTTTAAAAGGGCCTTGACACTGCTGCTGGTTGTGAATGCGCTATCTAAAAACGAAAATAAAAATCCCAAAACCTTACCGTTCTGTTTTGTCACAATAAAATAAATGTTAACAAGAAGAGCAAACGCTCGATCGAGTCACTTTCGCAGTTCTGAATATTATATGAGGCATCAGATGGACAGGAAGAAATTGCTATTCACAACACAATGAGTCACGTTCACATAAAATTTGAGCCCGGTCACTTTTATAGTTTCCGAGAAAAGCCCAACGTTAAGTTGTGTGTTGCCGAACAGAAAAGGCTAGTTATCTCCCTTGTTTTTCTGATAACGTTCGTAAAAGGCTACAGATGTAAATACTTTGATGTAAAGAATAATCCTACAAAGTTTCAATCACATCCGATGAACTTTGTCAAAGATATAAAATGTCTAATTTTTCCTTTGACGCTGACCTGTGACCTTGAAAAAGGTCAAAGGTCAACGAAACCATCGTTAAAGTGTAGAGGTCATTGGAGGTCACGACTAAACAAAATATGAGCCCGATCGCTTTGATAGTTTCCGAGAAAAGTCCAACGTTAAGGTGGTGTCTACGGACGGCCGGCCGGACAGACTAACACTGACCGATTACATAGAGTCACTTTTTCTCAAGTGACTCAAAAAGGGACCGTAACGTTTTGTTTTGTCAGAATAAAACGTTCCTGTAACATACCTTTCTTGTTTTTTTATGAATGCTATCTAAAAAAAAACGTTTTCTTGTCATGGCATTATTATTTTTACAGCGCACTAAAGACAAATCTCTGCTGTATATCCATTAGATGTATAGTGCAACAGCTTAACGAGGACAGCAGCACGTGTGTGTGTGTGTGTGTGTGTGTCTATCTCTTGTTGTTTGGTTACTAGTACGTAAATCAAGGGCGAAGGATGACACAAAATAATGTCTGTACCTTGAAAATGGAACATGTTAATTGTTACATTGTGACCCTACACCACGGAATGAGTCGCATGTCATCTTTGCATGATTTTCATATCTTTACATTTTCCTAAAAAGTGTTTTATGCTCTATCCAGTGGTAAAAATCGTTTTAGAAAAGAGCGAAAACTGTTTGATTTATAAGCCTGTGACTAAGGTCACCTTCACACTGTTACCAGACACTCCCCGGACTTATAATCCTAGCGCACCGCGCGAGGTGACATGCGACTCATTTCGTGGTGGAGGGTCACATATATTGTCTTCTTAAGACTGAACTCATTGCACAAGCACTCCGAAATAGCTCGCACTGCGACGACATCACGTACCAGCTTAGTTTGACGTCAGCCAGCTGTATATTCAAATCTGCTCAATTACCATGCTCATTTTCAAACTAAGAAATGCTTTAAAGGGGACCTTCCTTCTTGTATACGCTTTCGCGCACATCACCTGTTTTGTCCAGGCTTTTACGTGTGACACAAGCATCCTTCCAATTGGCCACATGGGCTTACTTAAAATCAAAAGCGTGCATCGTTGCTTCCTGTGCAGAGTTGCACTTTTTTTTTCTTTTTTTCCTGAACTGATCTTGCAGATTGACATAGGTGTCATTTAAGAAATCAATTGAGCAAAATATTCCCATGTTGCACAGAAAGCAATTTTTCTCTGTGTGTGTGGGGGGGAGGGGTTGTTTGATCCAAGTGGAGGGATGGTCTTATCTCATGCAAAGACTTGGCCAGATTTGAGATGGTGATTCCAATTGTGTACATGTTTGTTCGTTCATGGGCTGAAACTCCCACGGCTTTTACGTGTATGACCGTTTTTACCCCGCCATTTTGGCAGCCATACGCCGCTTTCGGAGGAAGCATGCTAGGTATTTTCGTGTTTCTATAACCCACCGAACTCAGACATGGATTACAGGATCTTTTTCGTGCCCACTTGGTCTTGTGCTTGCGTGTACACACGGGGGTGTTCGGACACCGAGGAGAGTCTGCACACAAAGTTGACTCTGAGAAATAAATCTCTCGCCGAACGTGGGGACGAACTCACGCTGACAGCGGCCAACTGGATACAAATTCAGCGCGCTACCGACTGAGCTACATCCCCGCCCTGTGTACATGTACAGCAGAAGGACTGTGTCTTTAAGCCAGCCTCAAGCCAGAGGCACGTACACTGCTCGACACGTGCACTCAGAAATGGGTTTAAAAAAAACGGGAGGGGGGGGGAGAAATAGCCCCAAGTATAAGATTCCAAGGATCTGTACTATTAATTTAAGACCTAAAAGGGGGGCGAGGTATAGGCAATTGTTAGTATATTGAGGAAACCAGGACGTGACACACTGACTCATAAATAGACGAAAGACCATTGTGTAACCAAAAACACGGCTTGAAAAGACTGTACTCTCCAGTCGCGAGTTTGAGAGTACTTTTAGATTGAGTTGACAATCTCATCCTTGGTTCGCCGAGAAATGAATTTGCTTCTACACTTATCGTCATATAAAAACTAAACACATACATTTAGCTGTAGAACTTTGTGATGCGGCCAGATATAGTAAAGCCAAGTATATTGCCAGAAAGGTAATTCATTCCCTTACCGTTTGAAACAAAGAGTTTTACTTTTCATCAATCAGTTTTTATGCAGTGTACCGGAGACCTAGGACACCCCCCAAAATCAAATTCGCAAAAGCAAATTTGCAGACACTAAAATACACAAAAAAACAAAATAAGCAAGAGTGACCCCGTTTTTCATCTCAAATTGAAGAACAGCTCATTTTCTACTCATACAAATTGATTTAGTTCAGCTGTTGTGCCTAGCAGTGTTGTTTTGCCATTTTAAAGAAGACAGGTGTCAGCCTCGTCAGAAGCCGTAAAAGGCCTGTTTTGGCGTCATTTCTTGTGGGCTATGTGGGTAAAAACCCTGTTGTTTTAGCATGGCTCATTGTATTGTTTTAAAATTTGACATGAGTATTGATAACACAATTTCTAAACAGTGTGTAAAATATCATGGCGTATTGATGAGTTTTTGGGAAGAACTGGAACTTTTCAGAAACTCAACTCACTCAATGCCCGTCACTCCTGTCAGGGTATGGGCCGCCAACAATGTTGTTGACGTTTCTGTAGCGAAGTCTTTTTTACAGGGAGGGGGTGCTAACCCCACGCCCAACCCTCCTCCTTTTTCAGCCGGGCTTGGGACCGTCCTTTTCAGAAAAGTTTGATTAAATTGTAATAACTTTTTACAGTATGGTTGCAAAAATTCAGCATTTTGCACACTTCAACACAAATGAATATTACAATTGGGGATCAATTTTGGTACAAAAGCAACAACGCGCTTGTGTGGTATGGAAATGTGAACGCCAAACAACAATTACCAAAAACAGGTCTTCCAACATCAAAACCCAGTCCAGCGCAGCAGACTGAACTGGCACGTCACTCACAGCGATAAAAAGCGTGCCAGTTCAGTCTGCAATTAATTCAGCCAAACATTAGTATTCTGCACTGTAAGCAGTCGAGCTAGAAATGTTGGTATGAGTCAATAATTGTGTCCATGGCTGCAACCACGCTCTTATCCTTTGTAAAACCTTGGGTGGATCGGAGGAGAGGGGAGTGGGGGTTACAAAACGGTCAACATTCCAGGGAAGAAACGTCTCTTTCATTAGGAAATGTGTCAAATTCTGTTAAGTTTGTGCGTCTGTGTGCGTGTGTACCTGTGAGTCTGTTCCTGCGTTTGTGTGTTATCTGAGCATCAGAGAAGCGGTTTTTGTCGCCAGTAAACAACTGCAGTCTATTGTCTTTTAAAGTGCGAGCAAAAACGAGAGATTGTTTCAACTTCTAAGTCAGCTGACAGAACGACGCTGGTCAGTCTTCTCTCTGCATTTACGTTTTATAAAACTCTGCCATGCCTTGCTGCTTTCCGGGCAAAGAAAGATTCCAACCATTTCCTTTATACGGGTGGGTCAAAAATACAAAAGAAGTCAGTTTCAATTGCTGAGAGAGCATGCCCAGTCTGCTACGGATGCTGTTTTCAGCAACTGTATGCTAATTTCGTGAGTAGAAAATAATATATGATCATACTTTCTACCCACCCTCCCTCACCCCTTTCTTATTTCTCTCTCTCTCTCTCTCTCTCTCTCTCTCTCTCTCTCTCTCTCTCTCTCTCTCTCTCTCTTTCTATCTCTCTCTAATGAATGAGGGGTAGGCCGGGCCAACTGTGACATTACTCGACGGATTGTTAAGTTTATGACATATAATATTGAAGGGTTGAGAAATGTTTATGACTGTGAAATAAGAGCCTACATTGATTTGAGAAGTTTGATATTGTCTTGCTAGTTGAAACGTTTTCAGTTACCTTTCCGTCCTTGATTTTTCCGTTATATGATGTGTTTCTTTCTCCAAGTTTAAAAGTTTGAGACGCAGTCACTGGGCGTCTCTCCGGTGGTGTAGCTTCAGGGGCGGACGAGGGGGGGGGGGGTTCTGGGGTTTCCGGAACCCCCCCCCCCCCCAGCCCAAAAATAAAAATATTTTTGGGGTATTAATCAGTGACAAAATCTGCTGCCTGAAACTGGTAATGATCATCCTCAGAATGCACCAGATTGCACCATTTTGCATCCTTTTTTTCAACATTTTCCGGGGAGGCATGCCCCCGGACCCCCCAAGCAAGCTAGGCGCTTCGCGCCTTCACACCCATATCTTCACAATATACTTTTGGAAACCCCCCCCCCCCCCCCCATAAAATGAACTGATCCGCCCCTGAGCTTTGTTGGTTAAAAAAGAAATTAGCCATTTCGTCGAAAGAGTAGAAACAGAATACGATAATTGCGTTGTATTAAAATTAACAAAAGAGCTGCTGGGGTTAGAGAGTGATGTATTACTGCTAGGGACATATCTACCACCAGCCAACTCTGCCTATTACAACGAAACTGAAATTTCAAATGGTGTGTCTATTATGGAAGAGTGTATTTTGGATCTTATAGAAAACGTTGGTGATTTGCCCTTTATTTTGTTTGGAGATTTGAATGCAAGAACATGTTCTCGGAATGCACGTGAAATACAGTGTTTTTATGATGCAGATTACTTCAGTGTCTTCCCGTCACAGAACACTGAAGTCGAGGAAGGAGACGATTGTTTTGAAGAATGCGTGCGTGTGTCGAAAGATAAAGAGGAAAATGCCTTTGGTAAATATTTGTTGAATGTTTGTGAGTAATTTGACTTTGTTATTGTGAACGGTATGCAGGATGTTCTTGTTTTTACATTTTGTCAAGTTTTGACTAAATGTTTTAACATTGAGGGGGAATCGAGACGAGGGTCGTGGTGTGTGTGTGTGTGTATTTATCGAAAAAATGAAAAAAGTCCGGGGATATCATTCCCAGGAACTCTCATGTAAAATTTCATAAAGATCGGTCCAGTAGTTTAGTCTGAATCGTTCTACACACACACACGCACAGACACACACACACACACACACACACACACACACACACACACACACACACACACCACGACCCTCGTCTCGATTCCCCCTCAATGTTAAAACATTTAGTCAAAACTTGACAAAATGTAAAAACAAGAACATCCTGCATACCGTTCACAATAACAAAGTCAAATTACTCACAAACATTCAACAAATATTTACCAAAGGCATTTTCCTCTTTATCTTTCGACACACGCACGCATTCTTCAAAACAATCGTCTCCTTCCTCGACTTCAGTGTTCTGTGACGGGAAGACACTGAAGTAATCTGCATCATAAAAACACTGTATTTCACGTGCATTCCGAGAACATGTTCTTGCATTCAAATCTCCAAACAAAATAAAGGGCAAATCACCAACGTTTTCTATAAGATCCAAAATACACTCTTCCATAATAGACACACCATTTGAAATTTCAGTTTCGTTGTAATAGGCAGAGTTGGCTGGTGGTAGATATGTCCCTAGCAGTAATACATCACTCTCTAACCCCAGCAGCTCTTTTGTTAATTTTAATACAACGCAATTATCGTATTCTGTTTCTTGCTGAAAAATTGCAGTGCGTTCAGTTTCATTCTGTGAGTTCGACAGCTTAACTAAATGTTGTATTTTCGCCTTACGCGACTTGTTATTTACTATGTGCATTTGTATGCTGGTGCTTGAGATGTGCTCATCTCCATGAAAAGGGCCCAAGGCCTGCTCATTAAAGTAACACATGTGGCTGTAGCTCAATAATTAATTCATTTTGGTCACTTGTACAAATAATCTCATAAACGTCCTTTAAAGTTGATAGAAGGAGGATTGGCTACAGTATTCGAACACAGAAAAAAATTGTTGGTACGATATTTTCGAGAAAAAGAATTCGTAGGCCTAAACATTATTCAACAAGGCCTTTGGCGTAATCGTCACCGGAAGTCAAGGGAACTCCCTACTTCCGCCACTACTGCCGCTATCAATTGACAAGTACAACATCACTATGTCGTCGCCATCGGTAAGTTTCAAAGGCCGTGCAATAACTTTTCGCCCCTAACTTAAGTCTATTTAGATTTGGGATCCAAAAGTGTTCTACATTATCAAGAAGAAGAAGAACTGGAAGCAATCTGTCGACATGAGAGTGACAGAGTGAGAGTCATTCATGTCACTACCGCAAAAACCGCCCCACTCGCATTTTCTGAGTTTGACGGTAAGAGTAAGCATACTCGTAGATCTTGATAATTATAAAGGGTAACAGCCTTCATGAACTTTGGAGCATAGGCTGTATGCCTCTTAGCTTCTTTTTGCTTTCGATGGGTTGCTTCTAGATCTGTCGTAATCCCTGTAGCACTACATCAATCATTCAATGTACTTGTGGACTTTTGCTCAGAACATGTAAACAGCATAAAGTACTCGGTTGGTTTTTAATTTTCTATTATTCCTTGGTCATCACTTGTTTGATGGATGATGCCCTCCTTCCCTCTTTGCTCCCTCTAGAATCATGTGCAAAGAATGTGACAGAAGAAGACTTTGACTGTCTAGCAGTCCTAACCTAAGTATTTCTCTCATAACCCCACCCATACCCCCAGGTGTGTTCTCATATACATTAGTTTGATGAGAAAATTTGCTAGTAAAAACTGGTTTGGCACTCACAGATGACAAAAAGAGTGGAGAGCTTACCAGATGTATTTCTACATGCTGAAGATACAACTAATTTATTATTGTTGATTTCAGACAAGCCGGAGTGATCATGAAACAGACTCACCTGCACCCCACAGAGGGAGAGGAAGGAGGAGAGGAAGGGGAGGGGGAAGAGGAGGTGGTCAGCCTCAAGAACAAGATCAGGTGTGTTTTCATGTCCATTACTTTGAGAACATTTGCTATTTTGGCTCTAATAGATGAGACTGAAGAGCTTACAATTAATTATATGAAAATTAGTTCTACATGCTGAAGATACAACTATTTTATTATTGTTGATTTCAGACAAGCCGGAGTGATCATGAAACAGACTCGCCTGCACCCCACAGAGGGAGAGGAAGGAGGAGAGGAAGGGGAGGGGGAAGAGGAGGTGGTCAGCCTCAAGAACAAGATCAGGTGTGTTTTCATGTCCATTAGTTTGAGAACATTTGCTATTTTGGCTCTAATAGATGAGACTGAAGAGCTTACAATTAATTATATGAAAATTAGTTCTACATGCTGAAGATACAACTATTTTATTATTGTTGATTTCAGACAAGCCGGAGTGATCATGAAACAGACTCGCCTGCACCCCACAGAGGGAGAGGGAGGAGGAGAGGAAGGGGAGGGGGAAGAGGAGGTGGTCAGCCTCAAGAACAAGATCAGGTGTGTTTTCATGTGTACATTACAGTGAAATCTGTGGTATCCATACTGGTCTTATCCAAATACCCTGTGATATACAACTGGGGAATTACCCAAATACGTATTACTTAGTCTGAATCTGACCTGTGGTATCCAACTACCTGTGGTATCCAACTCTTTTTGTCTGGGCCCCTTCGTTGTTGGATACCACAGGTTTCGCTATAGTTTGAGGAGAAAATGTGCTAGTTTGGCACACATAGATGAGAGAATTGGAGAAGTTACCATTAGATGTAAATTAGTTCTTCATGTTGAAGACACAAATGTTTTATTAATGCTGTTTTCAGACATGTTCCACAAGTAACGAAAGAGGAGGAGACAGGGGGAGAGGAAGGAGGAGAGGAGGACGAGGGGCGACAGCACAGCAGCGGGGCTCTTCAAGTGGCAGGGGGAGAGGTGGTCGAGGGAGGTGGGATGTGGCCGGCATCCCCACTGCGCAGCAGCACAGGAATAACTTGCAGGTGTGTTTTTAATTAATTTGACATTATTATGAGGAGATATGAATAGCAAAGTCTTTCGCATGTATACACAGATAATGATAACAGCACACATGTTTCATTTTAAAACATGTTTGTTGTCTTTACATTATTACAGACTCAGATCCAACAGCTGGATATTGCACAACTGCGACAACTGGCCCTCGACCTGGCTGTTGCACAACCAGGTCTTGTTTTTGACATGCTTGGTAAGTAACTTCTGCTTTATGGTGTTCTGATATAAGTTTGCTCTTGTCATTATTGTGGTATTTTGTGTGAGCTCTCTATGTAGTATTTTGTTTCTGCATTCTGCTGAAAGTATTTTTTCAATGGTTTTGTTGTTGTTGTATACAAAAAACAAAACAAAAAAAATATATTTACATCCATGGTGCATTATTGATTTTTTTTACTTTGACATTGGTAATCATAAAATATGTATCATAAATTAAGAAATAAAAATGCTTTCTGTTGAAAACAGCCGATCAGTCGTCTGTGCCAACACCTGCACCATCACCAGACCATGCAGCCTGGCCGGACTGGTGTGTGTGCCGACATTGTCGGCACATGCCCACACCTGCAGAACGGATCTGCTGCCAGCGCCGCACTCAGTGCATATCAAGAATGCCTGTACGTATGCCCATTTTTTATATAAAAAAGTATTTATTAAAAAAATATTTACATGAAAAAAAAGATAAACACAGTCATGGTCAGATTGTGTACTTGTGCAGGGTAATATAGTTGTATGTAATGATATACAGTGGAACCTGCTAGTACTCATACTATAGTGGACTCTATTATTGTGATTTTCCACTTATAATGAAGAGGGTTTTTTTCCCCCTTGGGTTCTCTCTGTTAGACAAAAATCTAAACTGTAATAGCAAATTTCTTTTAGTGAACGACTTTCCTCTTCCCTTGAAGTTCACATTGGTATGTAGTCCTTGGAGTCCAATTATTATTATTTATTTATTTTTGTATTTCTTATTTTTGTATTTGAAAAAAAATGAAATTTGGATATTTACAACGCGCTTTATCTTTGCTGTGTAGGAAACTAAAAGCGCGGCAAAGGTCGCACTTTACCAGGCGCCCCACTCAAGGCCCAACAGGGATTCGAACCCGGGTCAATGTGATGTGTTGTTACTTTGATGATTACAATTATTATTTCTTTTTTCTTTTGCAGGAGATGAACATCATTTTACATCCGTTCGTGCTACACCTGAGCAGGAGGCAGCGGGTGGACATTTTGGTGTTTGCGGAAGAGGGAGGCGAAGCCGCCTCCAATCGCCATGCTGCCTATCGCCAGTTTGTTTTCTGGCAGCATGGTCGTTTGGGGGCTGGTAACAGGAGGGCTATCCCTTCATGTTGTGTGTGGGCCATTCGGGATACTTACCCCAGTCCCAACAATGTTTATACAGGATACATTCCAGCGCGCTTGCAGTAGATGGGGTAATTGCTCTTGAATACCGACACACAACATGGAGGGATATTTTTCGTCTGTCTCTTCCTCAAGCACCAAAATGTCCTGAGGACTTGGACATGTTTGACTTTTAGTTTTCAAATTTTTAATTGCCTCTCTGTATGGTTGTAACAGCTGTTTGATTGTTTCCATGGGTTTTTGCACACATTACTTTTTGAGTGCAAGAAAAATATTACAGAAACATTTTGTCTTGAAAATGAGAATGTTATTTTGGTTGACTAGAAAATTATGTTAAAATGGTTTCTTCAGCTGAGCTGTTTGTTTTGTACAAGTTTGTGTTCATTTACTTTGTATGTACTAGTATGACTCCACAAGTTAATTTTAATAAATGTATATTTGACCAACAACAAAACAAGTTCATGTGCCAGCAGTGACACAATGTCATATCATGTAAATTATGCTGTCAGATTTTGAAATTGTGTAATTCTGAATACAGAATCTGAATCACTTCCACTTTTTGTAATGGGTTCAGAAAAAGAAACATGATGTTATTGTTTTTAAATTTATATCACACAACAAACACACAATAGTCTTTAGTCATTTTCAAAGTGGTGTACATCCCTTTATCTGCAGACAACAAACAGTTTCTGTCTTTGTTTTTTGTTTTTTTCTTTTCTTTCAGCAGACATACTGTTGCACAATTACCACACCACAACGCACTCATAAAAACAAATGAACAGACAGACAAATATCAAGTATCGTTACCACCATTATTCTCATATTGTTTCCAGGTAAACATGTACAAAAGCCAACTAAACAGATATGCTAAGTCACGCTTGCAGCCACACATAATAAGAATATACTAACACATGTTGTACAAACCCTCAGTCTCTCTCGCACACACATTAGTATCATGAATAAACAATTATTGTACACAAGCAATATTTTCAACTAAACAAGAAAAGAAAAAAAAAACATGATCACCATGTCACAACCACTCCCTCAGTCCCTGCATTGAGAGGTGGGTTGTCGCTGACATTCCTTTAATTATAATGGGAGGTACATTTTCAGCCGAACATTCCAACATGCTCAATTATAATATGTGTTGCAATGTGAGTTTCTTGTGCCTGCAGCCATTCTATGCCGCCTGAATCTAGCCTGTGAAGCAAAATGTAGTCTAAGGCAATTGATATCAATTTGAAGTGAAAATCATACAACACAGTCTCAACTAAAATGATACAGCTTTGGAAACTATTGATAAATGCTTTTCTTGCAAATTTAGTCTGCCAATGTATAATCACAAAGTTATTACTATTTTTCAAAGTTATTATTAAAATCATTATTCGCCAATGTATACAAGAGCCTCCCATCTATATTGGTGAAATAGCGCAATTTAGGGTCCATGATAAGGCAGCAGATTAAATTAAAAAACTAAACACAGCCATGCCATAGAACTATGCGGGTCTATGCATTTTTACTGGTTACCCACACATACAAACATTGCTGTCTTGAAAAGGGCCTTTCAAAAGTCCACTGGTGTCATATTGTTGTACCTCTCCACATGTCAAAAACAACTGTAACAGAACCGCAGACAAAAAGGGAGGTAATAATTATCCCACTTGACACTCTTTCCTTATGTTCTGCCTCCTTTTGGGCTACTACCAGCTCAACTGCTACCGTCATTCAGGTAAAACGAGATTTTTTCTGTGCAACAAGTTCACTAGTTGGAGGTGGGGAGGTTGCTGCCAGGTGTGTTGACAGTCTCCTTGGGTCCTCTTGTGCCAGAGGTTTTTTCCTGTGCAGTGGCAACGGGTCTTGTAGTCTCATCTCCATGATTCGCAGCTTCAGGGCTGGAATGTGGTGGTAGGTCTTTGGGACCTTCACAGGGAATACCGACCAGCGGCCGGTTTTCTTATTGAAGCATCTGTGATACCTATCAACATAGAACAAGAACAATTATGACTAAAATGCTTGACACTAACCCTTGTAATGGCCTTGAATGTCATAATATAACTAAACATGCCAAGGACATGATCATACATCTAGAACTTGAAGCCTGAATTTACATGTTTGGCCTGTGAAAAAAACAAACAACAAAAACATTGCATTGAGTGTGTTTCAATACATGTACTTACTTCTTTCTGCCATCCTTTGAAGTCGCCAAGGGTCGACCAGCATGAGTGTTGTGGTCCATGGCTGCCAACAGAATCCTGGCTTCATAAACCGGAGGTGTGTACGCAAACCTTTTGCCCGCATACATCAACAAATGTTGGTGAAACACCTCCAGGGGGCATGTGCTCCTGTATGTAAAAAGAAAGTATTATATATAATGGTAGAAGTGAACACGCTTATCATTAAATATTTTACAGTGATGTTCTGCTGATACTGTAGCGATAGGTTTTCTTGTTTATTTACCTCACTGTATGATATAAATCAACCCTGTTACAGCGAAATTCTTATATTCACTATAACAGAGTTCCACTGTATAATGTTGGCCAGCACACATCAGTATGAGCACTACAACTCCTGATTTTTACATCGAGTATTAGTAATTACAAAACCACACAAACAAGTTCATACTTGTTGCACCCACATAATCTCCTTTCATGCACACTGTAAACAGTTCCCTGATTTCTCCCTCAATAGTGAGTAATAATAATCTTCTAACCTGTTTGTGATGACCAACTCTGCTTTCTGGATCAGAGTCTGGTCTAAGACCACAGAGGCGAGCTGTTTCACTAGGGCACGGTCTTCCTGAGGATCAAGCCAGGCCCTCCCATCCTCCCTTTCCCCGCCCAGGTCTTCATGGTCGCAGCACCAGGCACCAGCATCCCAAGAATGTATGTTGCAAACATGTTGCAAAACTCCTCGCCACATACCCTGGAATGGAACAGACACATTCAGAAAACTATACATGCCTGATTTTTTTCAAACTATTGAAATTAGTGCATAATTGTGATTGACGTGCTATTATTATTTGTAAATGAAACCGTACAAATAACCAAACAAGACAATGACCAAACAGGTTACCATGAACTTTGTCTTGGTGTCAGCCTTCTGGCAGCAGAACCAAAAGTGGTTCACTATCGAAGGGATCCACTTTTGCAGCTTGCGACCTTTACTGCCTGCAGCAATCTAAGAAGAAAATGCAAATGTAAAATGTAAAGATACACACACAAACAAACCAAAGAAAACATGAGAAAACCAATAAAGCATTCACAATATTTCAAAATTGTATCAAACTATAACACAATTACAACATACGTACCTTGGCTAGCTTCTTGCCAATATTTTTGGCAACATGCCACACATCAAGGGAATGTTTTTTTCCGATCGCCTCTTTTTGACAAAACAAAGAACAAAATATATTCATTTGCAATATCAAATATTTGGTGCATACATTTTTAAAATGTTTGCTAAAATGACCAGCCCAAATTAAATGAAAAGGGCTTAGCAATGCACACATAATACAATGAACAACAGCTGCTAAAGAGACAATAATGGTGACACACTCTAAACTGTATCCCCAAAGTGGGCAAGAGGTATATTATCTTGAAATTAAGCATTCTAACTCACTGCACTGTCCATCCAGATGGGACTGATGTATGTATAGATAATAAATGTTGCATAATAAATTACCGCTAACATATAATTGACTGTTAATCACACACACACACACAAAGGGGGGAAAAGAGGAAACAGAACATACTCATATCTGCAGCTATTCCCACATGGGCATCAGTGACGACCTCATCAACAGTGGTGTCCACCCGTTCACCTTCAAGCACTACCTCATCCAGTGCCCTCTTAAATCCAACCCTTTCCATGTTCGTGGATTTTCGCTGTGTTTCCCGTTTGTCCACACACTGGACAGAGAGAATCTTTGTGGTCTCAGCCTCCATAAGAGTGTAGCTGCAGTACTGTGCGCAATGACCTATTTGAAAATTCAATGCACCATTAAAAAGTAACCATTTATGATGAAACCTGCAAACAATATTCTCTGACCGGACATCAAAATTGCAAGGCTTTTCTAAGCTCAGTTGTTTGTTAACATGGTTACGAGAACACAGGCAAGCCAATTACTCAAGCGCCTAGACTATATCATTCTACATGATGGTAAATAGCACATTCTAATATTCCAATGACTATGTAAAATTGGGGACATGGTATATATTGGGTCATTGAATAATGCAGGTCTGCAATAATCGTACTGACCTGGTGAATCATTGCGTCCATCTCCTGCACACACACACACACAAAAATGGAATGACATAACAAAATAAATGTTCAATAAAAAGTGCTCTGCCGTCACTTGACAACAGGAAGTCAATTTCAGTGGGTTACATGAAAATGTAACTTTTTCTTTCAGTCTATTTCTCAAAAGCAAGCACGCCTTGATACAATGTCCAAAATTGAATATTATGTCCTGCATCACATCATGTTTTGCTTTTGAGAAATAAAATAGAAAATATAAAGTTGATTTTAGACATTCATTTCAATATTATTGTGGGGTTGGGGGGGTGGGGGGTGGGGTTGGGTTAAGTCTACAGCATTGGATACATTATATTTCTGAAATGGCACAACAGTGACAAAGGGGTCAAACATAAATCACAAAAGAACAACAAACACTCACCCAGAACAACCAAATTTTGCTCTGCCAATGAGTCGAAGATGGCTCGTTGGTGGTCCTTCCATGTGTCCTTCACAGCCTTTATGATAAATGGAAAACAAAGTTATATATCTATATTCTTGTGAGTTGGGACAGTCACTGAGGGACACACAAAGCAAGAATTTTGCCTCACAGACTAGACTATGTCAACTGTTCTAGACAACAACAAAAAATGCCATACTTGTTACAAAACATCTGAATACATAACGAGAATGGGTTGCTTTTAGTTTCTAAACATCATTTGTAACTAGGGTGGCCGGTTGGTTCTGTGGTGAACACGATTCCCCAGGGATACAGCAACCCGGGTTCAAATCCCCGTTGGGCCGTGAGTAGGGCGCCTGTATAGTGCAACCTTTGCCGCGCTTTGAGTTTGCTAGAGATAAAGATAGAGATCAATAATAATAATAATAATAATAATGGACATTTATATAGCGCGTTTCTAGACAATCTACTCATAGCGCTTTACAATATTTAAACAGGTAAAAACAAACATGCATAGATATTAACACAAACTGGCAGGCAAACATAAACAACACAACTATCAATATCCAAATTCCATTTTCTTTCCATTTTATACACACACATTATAAATTATTTTTTAACTGTTTTTTAATTACCTGCACCACATAATGTTTCTGGACAGCCTGGTGGAAGGTAGCACCAGGAAAGGGCAGGTTCAGCACCTTCGCCCACAACGCCAGCTTGGCATAATTATTTCCACTTAGGAGGATACATGTGCTGACTAGAAAATCACCACAGTGAATTTTGTTGGGCAGGGTGGGCTGGGCACACCATGTGTGGCTCACATGGCCTTTCACACATTCCTGAAATTCACAGATCAGATTTGAAAAAAACAAAAATGCAAATGACTTTATAAAAATTCAATGTGTCACTGTCAGTAGGATTACTAGGAACATATACATGTACAAACATAATGAGTTGATGAAGCCTAAGTGCATTCTGAAATCTGAACCATCATGCCACATTTAGTGCTGTTAGACTTAGTAGTGTCCAAGATAAATTCAACATTTTAGTTTTTAACGAATGAACGGCCAGACGGACAGATGAACCAGGTGAGTACATAGACTGACTTTTGCTTCGCATGTGAGTAAAAAATAAAATGTTCTCACCCATCTGAGGTACAGTGCTGAGCCTGTGAAGCCCTCCTTCACGGCAGGAACATGCTCACACCCAGCAGTGGAGCATTTCCTGATGCTCACAGCAGCCAGTGCCTTTAGTTGGTGGACAAATGCTAGGCACAGTGTGCTGTTGCAAATGTCCTGGCACTGGTCTGCTGTGGCTATCCTGGTGATGCCTGGTCCTAACTCCACCTCCTCCGCAGTGTCAGCATCACCTGTCTCTTCGTCCTCCTGCTGGCCGTACGCCACCTCCTCAAAGGCCACCTCGTCTGCCTCCTTGGCATACTTTTCATCCCTGACACATAGGAATAAATAAAAAATAATAATAACATTCAGTGTGCAATACAGTCTGATGTAGATTAGACTTCCCTAGAAGAATGAAACCATTTTAATCATTTTACAACATAAATGTATAAATTCATGTATACATTACATACAAATGAAATAGATTAGAATTTGTTTTATTCTTACAAAAGCAACACATTAATAAGAAATGCAAAACATACACATCCATGGTGAGAAAAAAACTGGCGTCTTGAGATTCCAGCTCGATATCATCGACATCAAAGTCGCTGTCATCACCATCTAAATCACCATCACAGGTTAAATCACTGAATTCAACAGTGATGCTGCACAAGAGAGACATTGAAAACAAAGTTAGCATCACTCAAAATAATAATGTAAGTTGTCAACTGACAAACAAGAAAAAATGTGCCTGCAGTGCCAATCTATAATACTACTACATGTATCTCCGAAAACATAAAAAATCATCAAATGACCTTTATTATCAGAATATTCTCATTGTTTGTGTGTGTGTCTTGTTTTTCATCATTATTATTTTCACATGGTTCTTTACAAATTAGCTTTTTTAATAATACTACACTTACTTGAGAGGGTTGACAAAGGAGCGGTCAATGTTCTGCCTGTAAACATAAAAATGGTAATTATAATGTATTAAAACATGCAAACAAGAACTAGATGTACTGGGTAAATCAAAACACCCCTCAACAGTATCCAGTTTCTGTTGACATTACATTTCATTATCTTGAAAAAACAAGAAGTAATAATTGGTATAACTAAACCAGCAACCAACTCAACAATCAACAATAGTAGACACTAATGACTGCCGTCATTGTAAACTGAGGTAACCGGCTGGTGTTGATCTCTGGCCGACAGTTTGCCAACTCAACTCAAATGCAGATAACAAACAATGACAAGCTTACCGTTTTGACCTCATCCCTTTCCCTTCTTTGGCAGGCTGATCAGTCCTATAATTGAAAAAAAAAGTTATTTATAAATATGATTTGACTATTTAACACACCTTGAATCAATCGATAATGTGAACCCACTGGCACTTGTGGAGACGATTTAAAGTTTAGCATTTAGAACTTTGTAAATAGATAGCGGTTTTTGATTTAAACAAGACAGTTATTTGTGCAAGGGAGACAATATACAACCGGTGTAACCAGCCAACCAAAATCAACACTGCACCATGTTCAGTAAATGCACTCACTTTTCAATCTCAAGTTCTGGCTCCTCCTCGAATGGCTCCACACCTGATAAAGGTGTACTGAAAAATGTCAAACAATCAACTCTGACCATCACCTGATTAAAATGTGTTTAAATGCATGAAACTAGCAAACTGACAAACTGAACAAAATCTGAAACCAATCTTCCCAACATTTCTTTTTTAAGTTTTTGTGAACCCCATTTACTGTCAATAAACGGTCTATGAGTATGAGTATCAATTTACAAAGTACATATATATATTTACCACGGCTTGGACGAACTAGGGACAGAGGAGAGGTCGGGGGTGGTGCTGACTTTCGCTTGCTGCAGGAGCTGCCCTGGGGTGGAAGTTTTCTGCGGAGGCTGTTTAGCAAAGTCTGGTCTCTGCACAGCTCTGTTGAATAAGAACAAAAACAAAATCCATGCACTTTGAAATAAATTCGGTTCCTACATTCACTACACCCAGCTGAGCAAATTGGTAAATGTATCAGAGCTCTGTGTAAAGCTGACTTTCACAATGTATCAATTGACACTGACCTGCTTTCAATATCCCAAGTAGAACATCCTGGTTGAGGGTCAGTCAATGCGGCCTCTTGAATCTGTTGATAGCTAAAAGTAAAACATAAAAATAAGTCAGAAGTCAATACAGCGCTAATTGACTGAAAAAAAAAATGAAACGAATGTTCATCTATAATTATCAGTTTACAAAATACATTTACCACGGCTTGGACGAACTAGGGACAGAGGAGAGGTCGGGGGTGGTGCTGACTTTTGCTTGCTGCAGGAGCTGCCCTGGGGTGGAAGTTTTCTGCGGAGGCTGTTTAGCAAAGTCTGGTCTCTGCACAGCTCTGTTGAATAAGAACAAAAACAAAATCCATGCACTTTGAAATAAATTCGGTTCCTACATTCACTACACCCAGCTGAGCAAATTGGTAAATGTACATCAGAGCTCTGTGTGAAGCTGACTTTCACAATGTATCAATTGACACTGACCTGCTTTCAATATCCCAAGTAGAACATCCTGGTTGAGGGTCAGTCAATGCGGCCTCTTGAGTTCGTTCGTACCTAAAACAGAAAAAGAAGTACAGTAGTCAAGAAAGCACTGATTGACTGGAAACAACACTTTGGTTTTGAAACGAATGTTCGTCACACTGTCACTGTAAATTATTATTTGAAAACATGGTACTCAAAGAGAAAACAAAACAAGCAAATGACAAGAACAAAGGAGGAATTTGAATTGAATTTAAACGATACTTACGCGTCCATGAGGATTCTAGAAAGTTCCGTGTCTGCTTTTGATCTGTTGTGAGGTTTCAACAAATGAGGTGTCTTGGCAAACACCTGTCCTCGGAGGGCCCCCCATCGTTCGAATTGGCTGGTCAAACAAACTTTCAATTTCTCCCTCAGCTTTTTCTTTTTTTTCTTGGCCGAAGCCGTGCTTGCAACTCTGGCAACAGGCACAGCAGGTGGTGTAGGAGGCAAACATACTTTTGGAGGCATAGATCGAAGACGATCTTTCACATCTTGAGAAGCCATCTTTGTTTGTAGGGGAAATCCGTTTCCGGTAAATGTTCTAAACATAGAATCGCCTCGCTATACACTGTCACGTGACTGTTCTAAAAATATCACGGCGAAGGGTATGGGTTTATTTCGAAACTATCTTCAATTATTGATTTCTGACAAACTACAAAGATTTGAATAGCCCCAGTTGGTAGAACACCTAATTTTTATACGCTGCAACAGCTGAAAAAGCCTTAAACCTATGGGTTGAGCTCAATGGGAGTCTTTAAAACATTCAGACTTCTCTCTCTCTCTCTCTCTCTCTCTCTCTCTCTCTCTCTCTCTCTCTCTCTCTCTCTCTCTCTCTCTCTCTCTCTCTTTATCTCTCTCTTTCTATCTCTCTCTCTCTCTCTCTCTCTCTCTCTCTCTCTCACACACACACACACACACACACACACACTCACACACACACACACACACACACACACACACTCACACAAATGTATATATTATATATACACTGTAATAAATGTCTTCTCTGAAAAAGACAGATTCTAGCTTTTGTCTTCTGACGAGAAGATGCAGATGTTGCGGTTGCTTTCTTTCTCTTGTTAAGGAAGCTGCTGTCAGCAAAAAGAGGCTTAACCCGTCAGTAAAAATAAATTTCGTCTCTGTCTGCACTGACAAAAAAATCACACAAGCTCACCTCATTAACTCACGCAAACACATACACACACACTGCACACACACACACACACACCATGGCACACACAATCATACACCCGAACACATGCACCAACCCCATCCATCCACAAACACACACACCACAACACGCACACACTTAATTCGCACCCCAACCAACCCAACACACGTACCCACATACAGCCATTTCCTCCAGGGCTGATTAATAGCAACACTTTTTTTTTGACGTGCCTGACGGGAAGACAAGGAGGAAAAGGAAAGTTGCTATTTTATCTAAGCGGATGCTGCTTTCGGCCCACGGATGCTGCATCCGGCTTGAGTGAAACATAATGGAGTGACTGTCATCACCAAGACTAATATATCTCACTCGTAATGTTACACAATACAGAGAGACACAGAGAGAGAAAGAGAGCCTGAGAGAGAAAGAAATAGAGAGAGAGAGGGGGGGGAAGGGGGGTGGGGGTGGAACGGGACAGAGAGGACGAAGGGGCCGGAGAAGACAAAGACAAAGCAAGGCAATGGTTTATATCGTCAGGCCATTGGCCCTTGGAAAGGAGATAATATATATTACATGACAAAATGACAACTTTTTTTTATAAGTACGGCTGAGAAACAATTTTAAAACACACTAATCGAAATCCAAAACTGCCAATGTAACGGATGTTTTCATTAGCAACTGAGTGCAACATCCATAATGTTTCAGTTGACGGGCTACACTAGAACATCATATTTTGTTTCTGTCAATTTCTTATCGAGCAATAAGTTTAGGGGTAAGAGTACTCATGTCAACGACGGTCACGACTTCGTTTTTACATTTAGTCAAGTTTTGTTCCTTTTTTCATGGCGACACTTCGTAGAAACTTCTTCTGCTGTGAACGATCATGTAAACGACCACAGTTACATCTAGGTGTCTACATAGGACAAGAGCACCGTTTCCGAGACACATACCAAAAAAACACAGCAGCCTGCCTGCTTCTTCAATCCTATGCAGACTGGTACTTATTTGTTCTTCTTCTTCTTCTACTACGTTCGTGCATGACCGTTTTTACCCCACCATTTGGGCAGCCATACGCTGTTTTCGGGGAATGTATGCTTGTTATTGTGGTGTTTCTATAACCAACCGAACTCTGACATGGATTACAGGATCCTTCTTGTGCGCACGTGGTCTTGTGTGGTAATGTTTTGTATTGAAATCATTTTCAGATTAACATAGGTGTCATTAGGAAAGTTATACAAAAAGTCCACACTGATTTTGATACGTTTTCAACATGAAAGGGTTCGCTGGTCCAATGTAAGCCCGGGTCTTGTGTGGTACTTTTTCTTTGAATTCGTTTGCACATTAACATAGGTGTCATTTACGATAGTTATTCAGCACAAAAACTTCCACTTTGATTTTGATATGTTTTCAAAGTAAATGGGTTCGCTGGTCCATTGTAAGCGCTGAGCAGATCTGTGGTGGTATAGATAGCCGTTTATACGGGGGGAAAATGTATCTTTAATCTTCATTTTAGACATCCTGTTTTACCTGTAACAATGTGTCAATGTCGTGGTAAAAAAACAACATCCAAAAACAACATGCTTTTGTGTGGGCAATTTTCTGTATTTTTCCAGTTTTGTTGTGAATGTCAAGTAGGTTGCATAATGAAACATGTCTTGGTACAGAAACGTAGATTGTTACACAAGATAAAATTTGAAACGATGTTGCAATGTAGCAGATGGTTGAAAACAGTAATACACTTTGATGCACCGTAGTCGACCCAAAAGTGTTATGGACAGTTTTTACATTTAGTCAAGTTTTGTATGTGTGTGTGTGTCTGTGCGTGTGTGTGTAGAGCGATTCAGTCTAAACTACTGGACAGATCTTTATGACATTTTACATGAGAGTTCCTGGGAATGATATCCCCGGACGTTTTTTTCTTTTTTTCGATAAATACCTTTGATGACGTCATACCCGGCTTTTTGTAAAAGTTGAGGCGGCACTGTCACACCCTCATTTTTCAATCAAATTGATTGAAATTTTGGCCGTGCAATCTTCGACAAAGGCCGGACTTCGGTATTGCATTTCAGCTTGGTGGCTTAAAAATTAATTAATGACTTTGGTCATTAAAAATCTGAAATTGTAAACAAAACAAAAAATTATAAAACGATCCAAATTTACGTTCATCTTATTCTTCATCATTTCCTGATTCCAAAAACATATAAATATGTTATATTTGGATTAAAAACAAGCTCTGAAAATTAAAAATATAAAAATTATGATCAAAATTAAATGTTCGAAATAAATTTAAAAACACTTTCATCTTATTCCTTGTCGGTTCCTGATTCCAAAAACATATAGATATGATATGTTTGGATTAAAAACACGCTCAGAAAGTTAAAACGAAGAGAGGTACAGAAAAGCGTGCTATCCTTCTCAGCGCAACTACTACCCCGCTCTTCTTGTCAATTTCACTGCCTTTGCCACGAGCGGTGGACTGACGATGCTATGAGTATACGGTCTTGCTGAAAAATTGCATTGCGTTCAGTTTCATTCTGTGAGTTCGACAGCTTGACTAAATGTATTTTCGCCTTTCGCGACTTGTTCTTCTTCTTCTTCTCTCTTTTTTATATTTAGTCAAGTTTTGACTAAATATTTTAACATCGAGGGGGAATCGAAACGAGGGTCGTGGTGTATGTGCGTGTGTGTGTCTGTGTGTCTGTGTGTCTGTGTGTGTGTGTGTGTGTGTGTAGAGCGATTCAGACTAAACTACTGGACCGATCTTTATGAAATTTGACATGAGAGTTCCTGGGTATGAAATCCCCGAACGTTTTTTTCATTTTTTTGATAAATGTCTTTGATGACGTCATATCCGGCTTTTCGTGAAAGTTGAGGCGGCACTGTCACGCCCTCATTTTTCAACCAAATTGGTTGAAATTTTGGTCAAGTAATCTTCGACGAAGCCCGGGGTTCGGTATTGCATTTCAGCTTGGTGGCTTAAAAATTAATTAATGACTTTGGTCATTAAAAATCTGAAAATTGTAAAAAAAAATAAAAATTTATAAAACGATCCAAATTTACGTTTATCTTATTCTCCATCATTTGCTGATTCCAAAAACATATAAATATGTTATATTCGGATTAAAAACAAGCTCTGAAAATTAAATATATAAAAATTATTATCAAATTTTTTTTTCCCAAATCAATTTAAAAACACTTTCATCTTATTCCTTGTCGGTTCCTGATTCCAAAAACATATAGATATGATATGTTTGGATTAAAAACACGCTCAGAAAGTTAAAACAAAGAGAGGTACAGAAAAGCGTGCTATCCTTCTTAGCGCAACTACTACCCCGCTCTTCTTGTCAATTTCACTGCCTTTGCCATGAGCGGTGGACTGACGATGCTACGAGTATACGGTCTTGCTGAAAAATGGCATTGCGTTCACTTTCATTCTGTGAGTTCGACAGCTACTTGACTAAATATTGTATTTTCGCCTTACGCGACTTGTTTTCTCTTTTTTTTTTCAAAGTGTAGGACAAACGGACACACCAGGCGGAGGGACACAATGTAGAAAAGACAAAACATTCCCCCTTTTTGACCCGGGGACTGACAAATATTTGCTTTCTGGTCAGAAAAAAGGTGGGGGGGGGGGGTCTTTAATTCCTTTCAACAAGATGAAAAACAACATGTGAAATAAGCAGAGAAACCAAAACAGAAATGAAAAGGGAAAGATGAAGAATCAAAAATTGGTCTCTCGGCGCCTTTTATTGGAGAAAAAACGTAAGTGTCATCATAAACCAAGACGGAGTCCCACACCCCGCCCACCACTAAAATAATGCATGAACATAATAATATAAAGTACATTGCAACTTTCCCAGTGAGTACACGGTAACTCAAAAAGAGGTTAGCTCGAGTGTGTGTCAGGGGTGACATATTGTCACAGAATGCGGGAGGTTGGTTTTTACATTTAGTCAAGTTTTGACTAAATGTTTTAACATAGAGGGGGAATCGAAACGAGGGTCGTGGTGTGTGTGTGTGTGTGTGTGTCTGTGTGTGTCTGTGTGTGTCTGTGTGTGTGTGTGTGTGTGTCTGTCTGTCTGTGCGTGTGTGTGTGTGTAGAGCGATTCAGACTAAACTACTGGACCGATCTTTATGAAATTTTACATGAGAGTTCCTGGGAATGATATCCCCGGATGGTTTTTTTCTTTTTTTCGATAATTGTCTTTGATGACGTCATATCCGGCTTTTTGTAAAAGTTGAGGCGGCACTGTCACACCCTCATTTTTCAATCAAATTGATGGAAATTTTGGCCAAGCAATCTTCGACAAAGGCCGGACTTCGGTATTGCATTTCAGCTTGGTGGCTTAAAAATTAATTAATGACTTTGGTCATTAAAAATCTGAAAATTGTAAAAAAAACACAATTTGTAGAAAACGATCCAAATTTACGTTCATCTTATTCTTCATCATTTCTTGATTCCAAAAACATATAAATATGTTATATTTGGATTAAAAACAAGCTCTGAAAATTAAAAATATAAAAATTATGATCAAAATTAAATGTTCGAAATCAATTTAAAAACACTTTCATCTTATTCCTTGTCGGTTCCTGATTCCAAAAACATATAGATATGATATGTTTGGATTAAAAACACGCTCAGAAAGTTAAAACGAAGAGAGGTACAGAAAAGCATGCTATCCTTCTCAGCGCAACTACTACCCCGTTCTTCTTGTCAATTTCACTGCCTTTGCCACGAGCGGTGGACTGACGATGCTACGAGTATACGGTCTTGCTGAAAAATTGCATTGCGTTCAGTTTCATTCTGTGAGTTCGACAGCTTGACTAAATGTTGTATTTTCGCCTTACGCGACTTGTTGGGTTTTAATGTCCCTTCAGCAAAACCCCAAAACCAACCTCCAGCATTCTGTGACAATATGTCACGCCTGACACACACTCGAAGTTGTGTGGGACAAACATGCATTTGTCAAGGCGTTTTGGTTTTTTTATGGGTATTTTGTGTGTGAGTGTGTGTGTGTGTGTGTGTATGTGTGTGTGTGTGTGTGTGTGTGTGTGTGTGTGTGTGTGTGTGTGTATGTATGTGTGTGTGTAGAGGAAGGGCCTCTAATATGGACCGGCTCCTTATGTGGACCACCTCTTGTTCTGACAAACTTACGGTGCTGGAGCGCTCAAAACAATTCCATTCGATACACTTAACCTCTCTGGATAACTTGCACATGTCAAACCAACTGCGGACGTACAAACCACAAAACTGTTAGCCTTTTTAACTCTAAATGTGTCGCTTAAAACGGACAAGTCTCTGTTCACAGACACAGCTGTTAGCTCACAAAATGAGCCATAATATGACAGCTAAGACTGTAATTGTTACATTTTAGGAGTGTTGGCCTCGTCTGTCTTGCGCAAAAGAAAAATAATACCAAAATCTCAAAGTTAGTCTGTGTCCCCTAATATGGACCACCTTCCACAAATAGAAGAAAAGAAAATTAACGACTGGCTTTAGTCATGCATTAAGAAGCTTGAGAAAAAATAACCTATAACTAGCTCTAAAGCCTTGGAATAATATGAAACAAAAGTCTTGTTCACGTGAAAGTTGATAATTGTCTCTCTGTTTTTGATAAGTGTCTTTAGGTTTTGGTTGTGCTTCTAAGAATGTTCTCTTCGAAGCGATACAAATAAATCTGATGCATATATTTGAATTACTCTTACTCGCAAACTGAGTTGCATCGTATTATTTTGAAGTATAGTCGGCTTTTAACAGTGATCCGTGAAGACGTCTCCGCTGGTCCATATTAGGCGCCCAGGTTCTTAATATGGACCATTCGTGAATTGTTCTGTATTTAATTTTTACTCAATATTTATCAAAGCTAATTCGCTTTAATTACGCCTAATGGTCAACTAAAGAGAGAATATCTACAAAGCACAAAATAAAACTTCTCTGTACAAAAACAAGCTAGTTATCAGCATGAAACAAAAAAGTAGTCCATTTTAGGGGCCCTTCCCCTATGTGTGTGGGTTTGTTGGGTGTTTGTTTGTTGTTGTTTTTGTTTTTTACTTAAAGGCACAGTCATTCGCATGTAACCGATTCGGTTTACTTACTCAGATGTGGCCAGGCTTTTAGATGAGATTGTTTGTTTGTTTGCTTAACGCCCAGCCGACCACAAAGGGCCATATCAGGGCGGTGCTGCTTTGACATATAACGCGCGCCACACACAAGACAGAAGTCGCAGCACAGGCTTCATGTCTCACCCAGTCACATTATTCTGACACCGGACCAACCAGTCCTAGCACTAACCCCATAATGCCAGACGCCAGGCGGAGCAGCCACTAGATTGCCAATTTTGAAGTCTTAGGTTTGACCCGGCCGGGGTTCGAACCCACGACCTCCCGATCACGGGGCGGACGCCTTACCACTAGGCCAACCGTGCCGGTCTTTTAGATGAGATAATGCCATCCCTCCACTTGGACACAAAAACCAATATCAGAGGGGGAAGTTATTGACAAATTTATGTCTGAAAAGCCGCTAGCGTCAGTCTGCAGAATTAGTTATCAAACCCCCCAACACCCACACGCTAACCGTGACATCTTCCCCCCCCCCTCCCTTTAAAGGTCCTTGTCTACATTTTTATACCGAAATCGCCATTTGACCATTAAAATGCAGAGTCTATTATCTACAATTATCAACAATACACCCCCTTTCGATCAGGAAAGACGAAGCCAGTGTAGCCGTTTGAAAATTCATTGCAGTATTCCAGCGTAGTACTCATAGTAGGATATCCTTATTTGGAAAATGCCAAGCGCAAAACTCCTCTCAAATCCCGTGCATTTCGTGCGTTTAAAAAAAGCGTGGACAGCGCTCCAGTGTCAAACTGTTGCTGCACTTGTTTGGGCGTGGCTATAAGCAAAGTGACATGAATTTGATTGGTCAGTATTTTTAGGCAAAGCACATGTTCTCAGCAAACAGAAAACAAAATATTGGAAGCGTGAGTCACGCTACCCAAAAATAAAATCTTTTTTTACATATATTTTTTTTCTATAACTTTTTTCCCCATGGTTCATTCATCATCTGACATAACTTTTTAGCGAAATCTAACCATAAGATTATTGAAAAAAAAGCAAAAATGTAGACGACCACCTTTAAGTTTAAAATAATTTTAAAATAATTAAAAGAAAGGAAACAAATCGAGTGAAACAAAGTCAGAAGCATTTAGTCCATCTGTCGGCCTGAAACTAAAAGATCGACACTAAACCCCCACGAATAGTTATGACGGAGATGTGTGAAGCTTGGCTAGCCGAAACCCAAAGAACGAGACAATTCGCTTTGGTCATCACTAAGCAAGTCGGCTTTTCATTTTAATTCCGATCCCATCTTCAGAATAAACATGACATATCCACTGTTTTTGGATTAAAAAAAATGGTAAGGAATACGATGCAAACCCATTTTCATTTTAATTTGAAATAAAACAAGTCGCGTAAGGCGAAAATACAACATTTAGTCAAGTAGCTGTCGAACTCACAGAATGAAACTGAACGCAATGCAACGCAGCAAGACCGTATACTCGTAGCATCGTCAGTCCACCGCTCATGGCAAAGGCAGTAAAATTGACAAGAAGAGCGGGGTAGTAGTTGCGCTGAGAAGGATAGCACGCTTTTCTGTACCTCTCTTCGTTTTAACTTTCTGAGCGTGTTTTCAATCCAAACATATCATATCTATATGTTTTTGGAATCAGGAACCGACAAGGAATAAGATGAAAGTGTTTTTAAATTGATTTCGAAATTTTAATTTTGATCATAATTTTTATATTTTTAATTTTCAGAGCTTGTTTTTAATCCAAATATAACATATTCATATGTTTTTGGAATAAAAAAATGATGGAAAATAAGATGAACGTAAATTTGGATCGTTTTATAAAAAAAATTTTTTTTTTACAATTTTCAGATTTTTAATGACCAAAGTCATTAATTAATTTTTAAGCCACCAAGCTGAAATGCAATACCGAAGTCCGGGCTTCGTCGGAGATTACTTGATCAAAATTTCAACCAATTTGGTTAAAAAATGAGAGCGTGACAGAGCCGCCTCAACTTTCACAAAAAGCCGGATATGACGTCATCAAAGACATTTATCAAAAAAATGAAAAAAAGTCTGAGGATATCATATCCAGGAACTCTCATGTCAAATTTCATAAAGATCGGTCCAGTAGTTTAGTCTGAATCGCTCTACACACACACACAGATAGACAGACAGACAGACACACATACACCACGACCCTCGTCTCGATTCCCCCCTCTATGTTAAAACATTTAGTCAAAACTTGACTAAATGCAAAAACAAGTCGCGTAAGGCGAAAATACAACATTTAGTCAAGCTGTCGAACTCACAGAATGAAACTGAACGCAATGCAATTTTTCAGCAAGACCGTATACTCGTAGCATCGTCAGTCCACCGCTCGTGGCAAAGGCAGTGAAATTGACAAGAAGAGCGGGATAGTAGTTGCGCTGAGAAGGATAGCATGCTTTTCTGTACCTCTCTTCGTTTTAACTTTCTGAGCGTGTTTTTAATCCAAACATATCATATCTATATGTTTTTGGAATCAGGAACCGACAAGGAATAAGATGAAAGTGTTTTTAAATTGATTTCGAAAATTTAAATTTGATCATAATTTTTATATTTTTAATTTTCAGAGCTTGTTTTTAATCCAAATATAACATATTTATATGTTTTTGGAATCAGAAAAATGATGAAGAATAAGATGAACGTAAATTTGGATCGTTTTACAAAAAAAAATTTTTTTACAATTTTCAGATTTTTAATGACCAAAGTCATTAATTAATTTTTAAGCCACAAAGCTGAATGCAATACCGAAGTCCGGCCTTCGTCGAAGATTGCTTGGCCAAAATTTCAATCAATTTGATTGAAAAATGAGGGTGTGACAGTGCCGCCTCAACTTTTACAAAAAGCCGGATATGACGTCATCAAAGGTATTTATCGAAAAAAAGAAAAAACGTCCGGGGATATCATTCCCAGGAACTCTCATGTAAAATTTCATAAAGATCGGTCCAGTAGTTTGGTCTGAATCGCTCTACACACACACACGCACAGACACACATACACCACGACCCTCGTCTCGATTCCCCCTCTATGTTAAAACATTTAGTCAAAACTTGACTAAATGTAAAAACAAAAGGATTTTTATGAGCAGTTAATTTTTTTAATATTGTTAAGCTTCCAAGCTGAACACACACACACACACACACACACACACACACACACACACACACACTCACACGCGCGCGCGCGCACAAACACATTGACACACACACACACACACACACACACACTGCCACCACCACCACCCTCGTCTCGATTCCCAGTCTATCTAAAAACATCTAGTCCAAACTTGACCAAATATAGCAAAAGGACCTGCCTGTTACTATCAAGTCCGCGCAGCGTCTTTCAAGATTACTCGGTTGTCGTGCTGTCAGAACGGGTCTAGACAGTAAGTTACTGCAGAAGGAGGCAAGTAATGCATATTGGAGGTCGATGACCTGGAGAGCGTAGTGTGTGTGTGTGTGTGTGTGTGCACCGTCAGAGCTTTTCTAGACGGGTAAGTTACTGAATCAAGGCAAGTAATGCATA
>NC_090245.1:51063880-51118880 GCF_037325665.1 Littorina saxatilis | reverse complement strand
AACACACACACACACACACACACACACACACTGTCACACACACATACACACACAGACACACAGACACACAGACACACACACACACACACACACACACACACACACACACACACACAACCTACGACAAAGTCCGTTTTCGTCCGGAGTGCAGGGAGCCTTTATGATTGGTTTCCGAATTGTACCATCGGGATTGACAGCGGGCAGTTGGGAGTGGTGCAGCAATCTGTCACATACATGATACCATCAATGACAGAAAACATAACTACCTTAAACTGTCGCACGTGCTGCGCTTGCTTGTTATTCTGTCGGCCACCTTTGAGGTTGACTGCGTAAGAGGGACAGTATTTCTTGTGAACACGATTCGGCTCACTATCTTCGACCCGGTGTAACACGAGAAAATTACTCCCACGAGATTTTTACTCCGGAGTAAACATTTCGTACGAAAAAGTTACTCCCTTTACGAAAAAAGCACTCCCCCATTACACGAGAAAATTACTCCCCAAGACAGGTGAGTTCCGAGTAAACATTTCGTACAAAAATGTTACTCCCCTGACGAATAAAAAACGAATAAATTACTTCACCCCAACACAAGCAATTTAACTTCCCATGCCAGGTGTGCGAAATTTTTTACTTCCTTGTCCCCTGTTAGTCTTGGTGGTGGAAGGGGTGGAAGGAGGGTAGCGCGACATTCGTGTGCGCGAGATCACTTATTGGCATTATCCCTTCGCCCGCATCCCATTTTTGCGTACGAGATTTTTACTGGAAGTAAATAAAATGGGGAGTAAAAATTTTGTGGAGGGAGTAATTTCTTCGTGCCTTGGGGAGTTCTTTTCTCGTACAAAAAGTGTACTCGAAGTAAGAATTTCGTACGAAATATTTACTCCGGAGTAAATTTTTCGTGGAGTAAAAATTTCGTGTTACACCGGTCAGGCTTTTTACCCGAGATAAGGCCCCCCTCCACCAGGACACATTCCAAATATCAACAGGCAGGATGCTTCCTGTGCAGTTTTTGCGTAAATTAACCCTGAAAAGCTACACTTTGTGTGTCAATCTGTCATAATGTAAGCTTCAGTAACATCAGAGAAAACCTCAACGTTCAGATCACTTTCCTCCGTCTACGGTCAGCCCTCCGGACGGCCAGCCTAACAGGGCGCGTAACCAGGGCTCTCCTGGTTGGTCAGGGGAGTAAAATAAGCAACAACAAAACAAAAACACAAAACAACATGAGAAGATATTCAGCATTTGTAACCTGCATTGCAACTCCTCTCCTCGCTTGGCAGGGTAGAGGAAGATCTCCTTGTACCTCAGGCGTCGACAGAAACAGAGTGGCCCGAGTCCTCTTTTCCTCCGGTCCGTTCTCTTCCTTCTCCCCCTCCTCCTCCTCCTCCTGTTGCTGCTGTCTGCACCCACATATTAAAGGTACTGAACTTGTCAAATCCAGGTGCACGGAGCCCCTGGGGCTTTTAGTCATACCTCAGGCAGCTATCCGTTAGAAGAACTACCAAGTTTCATTGACTTGCACCCAAAGAGTCAAGAACTGCGATTTTTTTTACGAATTAATTTCGTACTCGGTCCCTGCTGGTCTTGACCTATTTTTGGATCTAAATTTAGATCAGGTTGATCACCACATCATGCACAAAAAGACACGTCACTAAGAAACTATGTCGCCGGAATCACTCAGTTAAATCGAACTCCGACCAAACACCACATAATAACTAGGTTAATTTATGCACTCGCGTGAACAAGAAACTGTCGAGCTTCACAGATGTCCTCGTTGGGTAGTTTTGGGTTTGTTTTACTACCATAGGAGGATTTTTGAACTGTAAATGCACTCAGCTGCAACAAAAACGCAAAACGAAGGCTGTGAGCTGCACTGTGCCTTTAACACGTATCGCACATTTGAGTTTTTGATTAACTCGTCAGAGCCTCCAAACCCTGAGAAACCTCCAGTGTAACTATTAGGAATGTTAAGTGCAGCAACTGGTGTTTTCCTGTTGCATTATCTTAAATGTAACGGCACACGCGCATTTAGCTATCTCGAACAAGAATATGTATACATACTTGTTAATAACTTTATTCAGACCAGGAAACAATATACGAGTAGCAGCAACACAGTTATACGAGAGTGTCTGTAATGGCACTTTCAGTGCGGAGACATTTTGATAATTATCATCAGAAACGCATCTGGCACGTTATAAAGGATACCCATCTACTTTCTAGGCTTCCCGTCTCCAACCTTGAAAGTCCAAATAATGGTGTACTCGCCTTTGGCTATTGATTCTGAATATTTACTAGCCACAGCAAACTTCAGCAAACTTCACCAGCAAAGCAACAATTTGTTTCAGGAACTTTACTCGCATTTGGCGAGTAGATGAACTTTCTACTCGCCAGTTACATGTTTCTACTCGCCATAGCGAGTAAAATACTCGCCACTTTCAGAATCTCTGGAGCTTGATGTCGTCAGCAAAGTCATCCCACGAAATCCCACGAACTCTCCACCTACGCCGGTAATCAGGAGGCCCTTGCTCCTGGATGAAAAATGCGTGCACCTTACCTGCTTGGTCATCCTCGTTGACTGGTGGCCCGCAGGGTTCCTCGTCGCCAAAAATTCTCCCCTGTCTGTCGCACATCCGATCAATGTTACAGGCTTCTGTCGGGAAATAACCAACACAAGGACAGCCATTTAGGGTTTGTCTGTCGTTTTTCTCTCTTTTTTATTTTTCCTTTTTCTTTTTTTAGTGGGGTGCTGCTAGTCAAGGTGGGTATCAACAGTTTTTATCCAGTAAAGTTCAATTTGATTTCGTTTTACTCACTTCCTTTCGCCCTTTGCTTACTTTTTTGCTAAACGGGGGGGGGGGGGGGGGGGGAGGGGGAAGGGGGGAGGGGGGGGGGGCTTTGGGTCACAGCAGGTTTTTTTTTGGCGAGGGTACAATGACTTCTTGAGATGGAAATATGTTTCGCTCTTATTGTTCCCCTCTCCCTCCGTGAAAGCGATAGTGACACATTCATGTATACAGATCAACACAGAACAAAAGAGAAAGAAATGCCAAGCTTACTTTCAGATTCCTGGATCACCGAAAAGGATTTCCTTGAAAGAAGCTTACGCAGTTCTTGGTTCTTCTCTCCTTCAGTAAGCTGAAACGAACGAACACACACACACACACACACACACACACACACACACACACACACGCACGCACGCACGCACGCTCGCATGCAAAATCACACACACACACACACACACACACACACACACACACACACAGATCACAGTCTCAACTGTCTAACAGCCAAAAACAGGGTTCATTTCAAAACTGACATCATTTTGTCTTTTTTCTTCCAGCTATTAGTATTACCCCGGCTCTAGTCTTCTTCCCGGCACCACCCACACACCCACGCCTGTATACAGGGGTACACCCGGGTGCATTATTGTTATGAAGCTTTTCGCCGATCTCACGTGATACTCAGCGACATCGGTGAAATTTGATACTTTTCGATCCCCTTTTCTATTGTCCTAAGCCATGATATTCGAATCAGTGTTGCAATTTTTATGAAAGAATTGAGAAATTCATCAAGTCCTCCTGACAAACCGCGTTTTGGATATCTCTGAAGGGAAGCAACGCTGAGGTGAGTCACGCGCTTGGCGCGGGATTGAGCTGTATTGTACTTTCCTACAGGAAATGCACCCGGGCGCATTCCCTTACAGGAAAAACGCCTACAGGAAGTGCGCCTACAGAGAATGCACCCACTTTTGGTCGACATTGACCCCTTCTGCGACAGTAAGCACTGAGCTTTTGTAAAGTATCTAAGACATAAAATTAAAAAAACAAGAAAGGTAAGTTGTTGGAACGTTTGTTACGTTCCAACAACTTACCTTTCTTGTTTTTTTATTTTGAATTTTGGAACGTTGGCAGTCTCTTTGTTTTTGGATTTATTTTATCTCAGATATATTTATACTCAATGGTATTAAGTGACTCACTGAAAGAAAGACAGCAATGATGGTCATGCCGAGAGGTGTCTGCGAGGCACATTGCGAATCCAGCCTGGAAGGTTGGTCAGGGCCGTCAGCCGGCTTCCAGAAATCACGCCGCACGTGCACAAGGTGAATCTGACCAAAACAATGACAAAATATGTGCGCTTGTCGTGAGTGCTTGGTTGTGCAAGTCGAGTATGTTTTCAAGTAATTTAAAAATGACGCCAGATAAGTTGCAGGGAATGAATATCGAAGGTCAGTGGAATCGTGTCGTGAAAAATACATGTTAGTCAAGCACTTCTCTTTGCTAGCAGTTGACAGTCTCATCGTCGTCATCATCATTCCCTTGACTTTTAACAATCATCTGGGGGACGTGAGGGCAGGAGTATATATGAGAATTGTGAGCCACATATTCGCAGCTGGCAAGGTTTCTAGACTGTGAATGAACAACAAGATAACACAAACCTCTCCATCGTAGCGCTTGCCCTGCAGAAGGTGTTCAGAGGACTCACTGCCCGCCTTGCCCGCGTGGAACTGCACGCTTTTAAACACATACAGCGAGGATCCGGGCACGGCACAACTGAACGGCACGTCTTTCAGCACCAGGGGGATGTTGTAGTCTCTCGCGTTTACTTTGAACTCTGGATAAAGACCTAGAGGAGAAGTATTTCCAGCATTAAAGATAAATTAATTCCTTCCGTTTTAATGAGAGATTTTTTTTTTTTTTGGCTGAAATAATTTCAAAACGGACACCGACTTCATCTGCAAAATTCATTCCGGCAACATTATCCCGTCTAAAGCGCTGGGTGGCAGCCAATCTGTTGGTGAATTATGTTTCCAAGAGCAAGGACGTGTTTTTAATCCAAAACGGTATACGCGATAATCTACATGGGCAAGAAATGAATGTATCTTTAACCCGCCTTTGGGACAGAACGCTGAATTGAGGAAGTAAAATCAAAAAGAGAGAGAGAAAGAGAGAGAGAGACAGAGAGAGACAGAGACAGAGACAGAGAGACAGACAGAGACAGACAGACACAGACAGACAGACTAACAGACAGAGAGAGTGGGAGAGACAGGCAGACACAAAGGCATATAGAGTGACAGACAAACAGAGACAAGGACAGACAGATAGATAGACAGACAGACAGGCAGAGACAGACAGACAGACAGACAGACAGACAGACAGAGTGGGAGAGAGAGAGAAAGAGAGAGAGAAAGAGAGACAGAGAGAGAAAATGAGAGAGATATAGACTGAGACAGAGGGACAAAGCAAAAGAGACAGACAGACAGACATGGTGGGAGAGATACAGGGAGGGAGAGAGAGAGAGAGACACACACACAGACATATAGACAGAGAGAGACAGAGAAGCTCGATCGATCGCACCACTGTTTTTCAGCGTCCCCTCTACTTCCATGTCTTTGTTGAGGTACTCAGGCGTAAACTGCTTGGGGGGGCACACGGCTTTAATGATTGGAATGTCGACCGGGGACTGAAAACTTCCTCCGCAACAACGACTGTTTCCCAAGCCCGCCCTCTGCGACAAACATGATAATTTGAATGTCATCAGATAGGGGGTAAGAGGTGTTGACTGCACGCAGGTGGGATTAAACGTTCATTTTAAAATACGCTCAGCTGCTTTAGCAATTACTGGTAACTTTTCTTCGTTGTATTGCATGACCAGGTAAACCTGTAAATGAAGCCAAATGTTGGTTTATTTTTTATTTTTAGGACAGCTTATTTCATCATTTCAATTTATCATACACTGATCACAAGTATGATTTCCCAAGGGCAGTTTGGCAGCTATTTCCTATACCCCTAAGGCCCGGCGCTCACCTATGCACAGGCGGAAGGTATCGTCCACTGGACTACTACTATCACAGAAAGACTACAAGGTACGTCACTCACCTTCGAGTCTTCTGTGTTCTTAGAGTCGCTTCCTGGGGAAAAAAATTGTCAGTCAAGACGGTTTGCCTCTTCCTACAGTCTGTGTAAGGTCAAATAAATACAGTTGAATGATTGTTTGAACTATTATGTGCCTTTAGTTTTCAGCTTCCGTCCGGTGCAGGTTGTTTTTAACCATCATTTGGACGAATCTTCGTTTGCGAGCCGCTAATATCCACTTTGCGTCAAATCATGCATCCGCACCGAATATGCATACCAGCGCTCATTGGTTAATAACAGGATATTCGATGATATTTCCCCGTGGGTAGCTTCCCTTTGCTGCACAATATTTACATATGTTTTAGACCAATGAGCGCTGGTATGCATATTCGGTGCGGATGCATGATTTGACGCAAAGTGGATATTAGCGGCTCGCAAACGAAGATTCGTCCAAATGATGGTTAAACAAGTCGCGTAAGGCGAAAATACAACATTTAGTCAAGTAGCTGTCGAACTCACAGAATGAAACTGAACGCAATGCCATTTTTCAGCAAGACCGTATACTCGTAGCATCGTCAGTCCACCGCTCATGGCAAAGGCAGTGAAATTGACAAGAAGAGCGGGGTAGTAGTTGCGCTAAGAAGGATAGCACGCTTTTCTGTACCTCTCTTTGTTTTAACTTTCTGAGCGTGTTTTTAATCCAAACATATCATATCTATATGTTTTTGGAATCAGGAACCGACAAGGAATAAGATGAAAGTGTTTTTAAATTGATTTCGACAATTTAATTTTGATAAGAATTTTTATATATTTAATTTTCAGAGCTTGTTTTTAATCCAAATATAACATATTTATATGTTTTTGGAATCAGAAAATGATGGAGAATAAGATGAACGTAAATTTGGATCGTTTTATAATTTTTTTTTTACAATTTTCAGATTTGTAATGACCAAAGTCATTAATTAATTTTTAAGCCACCAAGCTGAAATGCAATACCGAAGTCCGGGCTTCGTCGAAGATTACTTGACCAAAATTTCAACCAATTTGGTTGAAAAATGAGGGCGTGACAGTGCCGCCTCAACTTTCACGAAAAGCCGGATATGACGTCATCAAAGACATTTATCAAACAAGAAGAGCAAACGCTCGATCGAGTCACTTTCGCAGTTCTGAATATTATATGAGGCATCAGATGGACAGGAAGAAATTGCTATTCACAACACAATGAGTCACGTTCACATAAAATTTGAGCCCGGTCACTTTTATAGTTTCCGAGAAAAGCCCAACGTTAAGTTGTGTGTTGCCGAACAGAAAAGGCTAGTTATCTCCCTTGTTTTTCTGATAACGTTCGTAAAAGGCTACAGATGTAAATACTTTGATGTAAAGAATAATCCTACAAAGTTTCAATCACATCCGATGAACTTTGTCAAAGATATAAAATGTCTAATTTTTCCTTTGACGCTGACCTGTGACCTTGAAAAAGGTCAAAGGTCAACGAAACCATCGTTAAAGTGTAGAGGTCATTGGAGGTCACGACTAAACAAAATATGAGCCCGATCGCTTTGATAGTTTCCGAGAAAAGTCCAACGTTAAGGTGGTGTCTACGGACGGCCGGCCGGACGGCCGGCCGGCCGGACAGACTAACACTGACCGATTACATAGAGTCACTTTTTCTCAAGTGACTCAAAAAATGAAAACTATGTTCGGGGATTTCATACCCAGGAACTCTCATGTCAAATTTCATAAAGATCGGTCCAGTAGTTTAGTCTGAATCGCTCTACACACACACACACACACACACACACACACGCACATACACCACGACCCTCGTCTCGATTCCCCCCTCTACGTTAAAACATTTAGTCAAAACTTGACTAAATGTAAAAAAAACAACCTGCACCGGACGGAAGCTGAAAACTAAAGGCACATAATAGTTCAAACAATCATTCAACTGTATTTATTTGACCTTACACAGACTGTAGGAAGAGGCAAACCGTATTGAACAATATTTTTCCCCAGGAAGCGACTCCAAGAACACAGAAGACTCGAAGGTGATTGATGTACCTTGTAGTCTTTCTGTGATAGTAGTAGTCCAGTGGACGATACCTTCCGCCTGTGACCTATGTAACGCCGAGAAAATCAAGCGTCTATAGTAAACCCTCGGACTAGTGAACCCTCGGACTAGTGAACCCTCGGACTAGTGGGACGTTCCCGTAACGCCAGCAGGACAGACGACGCACTGCAGATTATTGAGTTAATTTTTTTTTCCAGCCCGCTACACGTTGCGTGAAAAGAAAACAGGCCAAGTACTCGTCATAATACCTATCGCAGCATGTAGTGTAGTGGCGACTGCGCAGATGTATTTTGCCCTTAAAGGCTACCCTCTGCTTCACTTCAGAGTACAGAACATGTCCGACACACTTATGGCGACGATACTGATTGTCCATTTCGGTGAACCGGCTCAGAGTTTCGATCTTTTCCAACGTTTTATATCCAAGATTAATCAAACGCTCGCCCAATCATTGCTTAGATATTTTCATTTCCTGAACTTTTCATGATTATTTCACTCGACTTAGTATAATAACCAAGTTTTGCTTACGGTTTACCGTTACACTTTCAGGCTCTTTGTCGTCTGCTTCTGTCAAAGGAAGATAACTCTCAAAGTGTGTCAGTTCTATCATGTCTATTACCTCCTCGCTTCTCGAGCTCCTCTTGTCGTTAAAGGCACAGTAAGCCTCCCGTAAACCATCACAGATACGGTCAGGCTTTTACACACAGTACAAACACCCTTTCATTTAAACACTCACCGATTGAAAACATCCTAGGTGCCCTCCGTAAAGAGCGAACAATTTTCAAAGAATTTATTTTTGCGTGGTTTATCTTACCCCTGAGCCATCGTGAACCCGTGTGATCCAGTTTCCCTTTTTCAAAAAATGTAGTCGTCAGTTAGTCATTTGAATGCGACTCGATGTGAGCTTATTTACAATAGCACGTTTTTATGCACGAAACAAACGGCTGTGGTTCACAAGAACTCTAGCGATGGCTTTTGACTGTTGAGAGGAACGGCGATATGCATAAACCGTCGTCTGCTACGACCCTTGCGTGACTCCTGCTTCCGGGCTTTTCATTTTTCAAACTTTCACAACTTCGAATTGTACTGATCTTGTCTTGATGAAAAAAGAATTCTTTTATGATTAAAGAATGTTTGTGTAACAAGCTGTCAATTTATTATTTAGATTTTAAAAGTTAGGTCTAGCGCAAAAACGCACCTGCACGGTCCAAAAACATTATGAGACCCGAAGGGAAGTAACTCATGTTTGACCTGAGTTCAGGATGGGTCCAAATCTGCAAAATTAATTCTTTAAAAATTGCTCGCTCTTTACGTAGGGCACCTAGGATGTTCCCGTTTGGTGAGCGTTCAAATGGAAGGGTGTTTGTACTGTGATGGTTTACGGGAGGCTTACTGTCCGGGCGTGATTTCCGGTATCATAACAGCCGTCCAGCACCAAAACGAGGGGCCATTGTTGTAGAGGACCAAGTCCACGAAAATAAATTCTTTGAAAATTTCTCACGCTCGACAGAAAGCAGCCAGGATGTTCCCGTTCGGTGAGCGTTCAAATGGAAGTATGCTTGTACTGTATGTAGACGCTCGGGGAGCTCTGTGATGGTTTACGGGAGGCTTACTGTGCCTTTAACATCGATGTTTTCTCTTTGACATTTGAAGATGAGTTTCAAAGCATAAAATGTATTGGAAATAAAACATGACATTTTCAATAACCATGAGATACAGAACCTTCAAGCGAAGTAGGGATATTTTGCTTCTGCTGTTCTCCATTTCATAAGTGAGGAGTTTGGCCTAACGAAGTCGTTTTTTCTTTTTTATCTGTATCACTAGAATAACTTTCCTCTGGAAATGCTCTGTTTCTTTGTTTGTCTGTTTGTTTGTATGCTTTTTTGTTTCTTTGTTGTTGGATAGTTTGCTTGTTTGTTGGTTGGCCTCTCTTGCTCGCGTAACTGCCATCAGGAATGCTAAACTCAATAAATAAATTAGTAAATAAATAAATAATCAATAAATAAATAATTAAATAAATAAATTATTAAATCAATAAATGATTAAATAAATAAATAAATAGATAGTGTTGACAGGCGCAGAGGTCTAGTAGATAAGATATCGGCCTCCTAATCGGAAGGTCTGAGTTCAAGTCCCGGCTGCAGTCGCCTGGTGGATTAAGGGTGGAGATTTTTCCGATCTCCCAGGTCAACTTATGTGCAGACCTGCGAGTGGCTTATCCCCCTTCGTGTGTACACGCAAGCACAAGACCAAGTGCGCACGGAAAAGATCCTATAATCTATGTCAGAGTTCGGTGGGTTAAAGAAACACAAAAATACCCAGCATGCTTCCCCCGAAAGCGGCGTATGGTTGCCTGAATGGCGGGGTAAAAACGGTCATACACGTAAAACCCAACTCGTGCAAAAACATGAGTGAACGTGAGAGTTTCAGCCCATGAACGAAGAAGAAGAAGAAAAAGTGCTGACTTTTAAGAAGCCGCCTTGGCTCTCTCCATCCACTGAGTCAAATATCCTGTTGAGGGGGTCCACACAGGCCCAGTTGGTTGGACCTAAAACAGCAGGCAGCAAACACACAATGAATGCTTTGTTATGAGTGTGTGTTTGTGTGTGTTTGTGTGTGTGTGTGTGTGTGTGTGTGTGTGTGTGTGTGTGTGTGTGCGTGCGTGTGTGTGTGAGTGAGAAAGTGTGGGGGGAGTTTTTTTCAACAACAACACCATCATCACCGATCCCTTGCCATCACCATCTCCACCACCATCATATCCTACCCAGAACTGACCACCCACTGACCGAGGCAAGATGAGTAGCCATAGTGGAAGCAGTAGCCCAGGCTGGAGTCACACTTCATGAAGTCGCGGAAGTAGGTGTAGCCTTTGCCACACCGGGGTGCCTTTCCCACGCTGCCCAGCGGATTCTTCACACTAGCGGAGGGGATGAGAACGGCGAGGACCACCCACAACACACAGGCCAAGGTGAAGAGGATATGTCCGAGCTTCGCTTCACCCTCACCATGTGTCATGGCTTCATCTCGCTACCACCCCAACAGTGGCACTCTGCTCACTTGAACAGCACGATGGACTAAAGGATATGATTAAAATAATATTCGCAATTAACTCATATCGGCGAAAAAAATCACAGGGCTGGATCGGGTGTGTGTGTGTGTGGTGGGGGGGGGGGTCTGGACCCCACTCCACCCCCTCCCCAATCCCCCACCCCTCTTACCTGGCAAATGTACCTTTTTTTAATATTTGAAAAAATACCACTTTCAAATACTGAATTTCAACACTCCACCCCTCCCCCGTGTTGCCAGCCCTGCCTCTTTTTTTGAAGCCCCTCCCTTTCAGTTTCATACACGAGCCATGTATTACGTACTATATTTTCAAAAATGCTTGCCTGATATATTATAGGGCCATTTGGTGAGGGTGTTCTTTTATCAAAAGGTAGTAACAACAACAAAAAGACTTCTGGATGTATGTGTATACTCACGGAGTTAGCTGCTTATGCCAATAGTATGGCTAGAGATTCGAACTCGATGATCACGAACTTACTTCTGCAAATACTTCCGGCCGCAAGGACATCTATAATGAAAGCTACAACTACATCAGCAATATCAAATTCCAAGCTCAATGCTTCCGAATTCAATCCTGGCACACTTTCTTTCGCAAATACAGCTGAAACATTACAGTTGTATGCTCAAAAGAAAGCTGCTGGATGAGCTCCGTGGACGCGAGACTTATCTGACCTTACAACTCGTAAATTTTGACGTCATGCTTGATGACGTCATACAAAGGGGTGAATTTATTCCAGAAGCCGGTGTAACACCGCGTTCTGACCCCCACCTGCAATGGGGCCCCGGAGGCCACTTTGGGACACCGAAGTGGCCCCCAAGAAGACCACCGGTGGGATTTTTTTAATTTAAAATAAAGAAACACATATCAAAATATTAAAACCCTGAGTCCAAAAAAAATCACATGTAAATATTAACTTGAAAGAGTTTTAACTTAAAATTTCCGTTATGTTGCTTTTGAAATGAATAGACATTTTCAACATCAAGCATCTTAGAGGTGCGGGTACAAGAAATGTTGCAATAATGTTTTTGGCAGAGTTTATACCTTACGGTGTATGCAACTTTATTCTTGACTCTGTGTTAATGTGCATTGTTAACAAGTTTACGTACTGGCACTTATGAATCCTGTTTCTCTTTGTACTTTGTTGTTGTTGTTAATTTTGTTGTTGTAAATATGTACTTGTAAGAGTTTTAACTTAAAAAATTCGTTCCGTTGCTTTTTAAATGAAAAGACATTTTCAACATCAAACATCTTAGAGGTGCGGGAACAAGAAGTCGCTAACATTTTTGGGACGAGTTTATACCATCACGGTGTTTGTAACTTTTTTACATAACTTTTTTTTGTAGGTTTACATACAGGCACTTCTGGATCCTGTTTGTTGTTGTTGTTGTTGTTGTGTTTGTTGTTGTTGTTGTTGTTGTTGTTGGGCACAGACACAAACACGAACCCACGACTTGGGACTTGACAGTGTTTGAATACTGCACTCTTATCCCCGCGGCCACTCTGCTCGCTTGAAAGTTGAATGAAAATTAGTAAAGATATAGTTTTCAGTGAGCGAAGGTTCAAACGTACAGTCGATTTCCGTGCAGCTGAGGAGCAACACAAGGGAAGTAACAACCGCATCGTGGTCCCCTGAGTGTCTGCAGTAACATCCCCGTACCAAGATGAAATGTGATGTGCAAAGTGTCTGCGACCCTGCATCTTTGCTCTCGTGCGTGTTTGTGTTTGTGACACACACACACACACACTCACTCACACGCACATGCACACACACACACACGCATGCGCACACACACACACACAGTGACACACACACACACACAAGCCACCCCCACCACCAACAATAATGTCAAAGACTGGCAGTGTCTCTCAATACGTAAGGCTGAAATAGGACATCTGTTTTGAAAACCTCATCCCCTTTTTCTACATAAATAAAAGGTAAATAAGCATACAAATAAGCAAGGACTGGGTGGCCCAGTGGTAACGCTCTTGCGCTCGGAAGCGAGAGGTTGCGAGTTCGACCCTGGGTCAGGGCAGGTTAGCTTCTTCTTCTTCTTAGCGTTAGCAATTTTCTCCCCCCTTTCCTAACCTAGGTGGTGGGTTCAAGTGCTAGTCTTTCGGATGAGACGAAAAACCAAGGTCCCTTCGTGTACACTACATTGGGGTGTGCACGTTAAAGATCCCACGATTGACAAAGGGTCTTTCCTGGCAAAATTGTATAGGCATAGATAAAAAATGTCCAACAAAATACCCGTGTGACTTGGAATAATAGGCCGTGAAAAGTAGGATATGCGCCGAAATGGTTGCGATCTGCTGGTCGATGTGAATGCGTGATGTATTGTGTAAATAATTTCATCTCACACGGCATAAATAGATCCCTGCGCCTTGAGTCCGAGTCTGGAGATACGCGCGCGATATAAGACTTCATATATAACATATAACAAAAACGCTCCACTCCAACCATATTCCGTGTACACTAAGGCAACAACCCGGCCCAACAAAATCTTTACTTCCATCCCCATTTTGAAATGCCGCAACAACAGACTTCCAGAACTATAACACAATCATATGTGTTCTCTGTTTGCATGTCTGTCCTGTGTTTTGTCCCCCAATATAGCATATTAACTCTACCTTTCCCAAGATAGGCCAATTGGTCCTAAGAGGACGTTAAAACTAATTAGTCAGATTCAAGAAAGATATACAAAGACAGATTCAAGAAAGGTATGCATAGTCAGATTCAAGAATGATACACAGACACTGAGACAGATTCAAGAAAGATTCACACAAAAACAGATTCTAGAAAGATATACAACAGATTCAAGAAAGATACACAAAGGCAGATGCAATAAAGATACATAAAGATAGACTGATTCAAGAAAGATATACAAAAACAGATTCAAGAAAGGTACACAAAGACAAATTCAGTAAAAGAAAATGTCAGCAACAAGTTATTCCATTCAATGAATTCCAAACCAAGGGAAATGCACGCTCTGTGATGTTTATTTACACAACATGAAAATATGACTTGCAAGAACATGCTTCACAATATCACATACATAAATTAATATGCAAGACAATTCTAGTTCTAATGAAACATACAAAAAAATATACCCCCAACCCCACCCCCACCCCCAAAACTAATAAAATGGCAAATCAGAGGCCTTACCTATCATCTACAGAATTAGTTTTTTTTAATTTTAATCGGAAAAAATCAAAAGCGCCATTCTTTAAATCTGAAAATATCATATCTTCAATGATTATATTTTTCACATTCAGGTCTTTTACAGTACATGTACAAACTTATAACCTACATTGTACAGAGAATTAAATCACCAGATGTAGGCAGTAACAGATAGTAGAGTCACCATGTAATTTAGCTGATCTTAAATACTGAATTATTCATCCTAATCACAAGTCATAGTTGTTTTTGTTCACATGCAGTCACAAACAGACTCTACAACACTATAACAACAACAACAAATTGAGCAGTGAATCAGATAACCTGCAAGGTCAGTTGATATCAAAGCAATATATGTACATCATATAATATGCTCGCCTACGGTCCCTTTACTATCTGTGACGAGGGTTCATTCCAAGAATATTTCTTCCCTGAAACACAAAAAGAGTTTTGCAATGCAACTATAAAGCACATGAAAAAACAAACAACCAAACATACAAAGTTGTTTTTCAAGGAGCACTTGTTTGCGGAAGTGAGGTTTCATTGTACATTCTCCTCACATCAAATGTTTTCTTTCTTAAATCCCCGAAAAATATATTCAAAAGTACATGTAACACAATATACTTTTTAGCTAATTACTACCATACAATATTCCATAACAAGAAAACAAAACAATACTGAGTAATGGTGATGAAACCTTATCAAGCATTTCGTTAACTAAACTTAACTGCTGTATTTTATCAGGTGTACGATGAGAAGAGAAATGAAAACTAACAAAACTGGAGGGGAATTCTATGCTTTCTGTGACCTTGGTTCAAAGATTCATTTTGGTGACAGTAAAAAAAAAAGTATTTGATTTGTGTCTTGCCTAGAAGTCATCAAACCATAGAACCATAAATAAAGTTCTAAAGCTACAAGGTAGAAAACCATTTGAAAAAACTCATATACATGTTCCACTTCTTCCTAGAACACCAGGCATGGGAATTCCAAAATAGAAAAAAACTCTGAAAATAGGCCGAGGTCCAGGGGCCACCTAGGCCCCGGCGGGGTACGGGGACAGAGCCTCGTTTGGGGGACCAGGGAGGCAAAGTCCCCCGGAAGGAAAACTAATTTTAGCATTTTAGACCAATATTTTGACAATTCCAATGCCTGAACACACAACAGAAAAGAGAACAAGAAAAAATTGCAGTCACACTTTGTAACTTACCATAATACACATCCCCCACAGTCCCTCTGTCATTACTGTGCTCATTTGAGAAGACTGAAAATAGAAAATACAAAATAAAGCTGTGGTTTTTTCTGAAGACAATTGAGAAAGTCTTTAAGCAAATCTTTAAGTGATTATAAAGTGACTTTTCTCGAACCAGCACTGCGCAAATATTCTTCATGGCAAATTCATAGTGCAAGTACAATTCATTTCACCTTCTGGCACAGGTACAGGGTGCAATGTATTGGTACATGTAGTTTCCAGTATTTTACTATAGTGGAACCTCCCATAACGACCCCTTGTAAGAGCGACAGCTTCCGTTTTCTGACCAAATTTCTGTGCACGGATGCCTTTCACACTGTAATTAACCTCCGAATGGCGATGCCCTCCATTTTTAGACAACTGACCTACTAACAAAGGGTCAATAACAACTCTGACCTTTTTAACCAAAGTTCATAATTAACCAGCACACGCCCCTCATTAGTCATGGATCGAGGACAGAACATCAGGTCTGGTAGTCAGTGGTGCGTGCAAAGTAAGTCTTGGTCTGCTAGTCGGTCTAATTGCTTAACATCTCCCCTGCAGGTCTTTACTATTGCTTGCGCCTTGGTTTTGACTGTTGCAAAATATACCGGCCTTCAGCTGACCCCGCCCAAGCCTTTGCTTTCAAATTTGAAAGAACCGCTCTCGGATCAGGGTAAGGGGAGGGAGAGAGGGGATGGGAGTGAGAAAGTACGCGCAATTCGAAAAACAACTCAATAATGAAAACATGGATGCTACCCAGAGACCAGTTTTATTTATATGTTATGCAGTTTGCGCTCGATGATACCCTTTTCTTTTAAAACTATGCAGATGGGAGCCAAAATTCCCTGGCAGTGATCGCTAAGCATGTGTCTTTTTCTAAACTCACCTGACCTCAAGCCAAACTCATGTGACCTTGGTCAAAACACATTGTAAGCGATCACTGCGGCCCAGCGATCATTGCCACAATGAATCGTGAACTCCGATAAATATCATCACATTAAGCGCACACTAGATAACATACACATCCGAGTTAGATGTGGGGTTCATGCTTCACTTTGAAAAGCTTGCCTCTATGTCTGTTGTTTTGCCTCGCTTTAACAAGCTTCCTTCGATGTCTGGGACGCTAACTCTGCCACACCGCTCGATAATCCTGACAGAGTTATTTCCGGAAAAAGTCTATTACAGAAAATTTTGAAAACGAGGGGATGGTCTTAAAAGGGGGAGTCCACGCTAACTAGCAGCAGCTCTTACATTTCTGACAGCCTTGCCAAAGGTCTGAAGGTTATCCAGGCGACGGTCCAAGAACTGCCAAGTGTCGCTCTTGTCTTCCGTCCTATCCTGCAGCATGTAGATCTCTGTGGCTTTGTAGACACCAGCCAGTGACACTCGTTTAGTGTACCAGTTGAACTGTTGGGAAAAAAGCAAACAAAGCATGCAATGAAAGACTTCCCTCATAAATCTAAAAATGTATTGCATCAGATTTGTGTGTAACATTAGGATCCTACAAAAATCTAAAAAAATCAGCTATGTTCGGGGAGTTGGGGTTATACCTGCCATGTTGAGAATTGTAACTAAAACTTGTCACGCCACCATTCCCCCCCCCCCCCCCCTCCCTTCCCCTCTTAAAAAGATAAAGAAAAAAGCTAGGCATATACAGAGGTAAGGTCTAACATGGCCTTTTGAACGCCTCTCAAAAGCGACCACCTGCCCACAACAAGTTTTTCTTCTATTCACCTTGCGATAGCGACCATGTGTCAATAACCACCACTTTTAGGTTTAATTGTAATCCTTAGTTGTCAGTGACCGCAGAACAGATCTTCATGCTGAATGAAACTCAGGCACTGTGAGCACATACTGAAGAACAAACTACAGAAAGAGCAGCATCATGGAACTCACGTCAACAGAGCGATCTCCAGCGTAGTACCAGATTTCATCCACAAGGTTTGAAAGGTTGGTCCATGACTCTGGAGCATTTTGAGGTAGGGCCTGAATGGCCATGGCTTGTGACCATGTGTCGATGTACGGTAGAATCATCGTCAGTCGCGTTTCCACTGCTTCCCTGACAAACTCACGCGTCTTGGGCTTCCTGATGCACAACAGACACAGAAGGAATGGTAGCTTAAATAAGATTCTGTAGGTTCTCTTCTTACCGTCTTTACATGCAAAGTTTAATTAACAGACATCTGTACTGTAAATAAACACACACAATTAGTCTTTTTCTTCTGCATTCAAATGTAGCACACAGTCAATCTATCAGATACAAACAAATAAGATCTCTGGAATTTTGATTTTAGATTAAATTCAGATCTACCATGATGTAAAGCTCAGGAACTGCGATAGCCACCACTCCTTGCGTGTTTACTATCACAAGAACAACTGACGTTGTAATAAAAACTCTAGTCAAGAATGTTGCAGTTCTGTTCACAAACGGAGGTATCTAGAATGTTTACCATTAAAAGGTGGTTATGGGACAGGATTTGTGACTGGAGTGACTGCATATATAGCTCCACATTGTTACATTTACCAACTACACCCATCGGGCAGGGATTAAACTAAGAAACCAGTCCAACAATGGAATATAAAGTGCACACTCACTCCTCTCCCAGCTCTTTCACTTCCTCCGCCAGTTGTTCCGCCAGTTCCTGATTGCATGTGGCATAAAAGAAATGCACCAGCTCTGCACCTCCGCGGGGAAACATGCCGTGGGAGATGGAAGGGAATCCCTCCTTTTCTGCACCTATGTAAAGAAAATTACAAAGAAGATTACAAAGAAGATTACAAAGAAGACTACAAAGAAGATTACAGGACTACAGGGATTCATCTATGCCAAACCACTTCCTGGAGATCAGGAAAATTAGCGATGGTTTAATTATGTGTGGCCAACAACTCCAGCTGCACATGGTTCCTTCCCGCTTTCCCGCCATGAGTTTAGGAGTAGAACCTAGAACTGAGTGTATGCTGTTTATCAACACATAAAGAGTACAACATTTTTACATTAATGATTTGAATGCAAAGAATTACAGGATGCAAGGTATTCAAGCTGATACTTGATCATGCAGCCTATTCAGAAAATGATTTTCCAGAAGACCATATCGTCGATGTAATTCACAAACCTCTTATCTCAATTTTTGAGGTTTTGGAACTAAAACAATAGCAGACCTGTTTACCCTAAACCCAAGGCAAGAGTACTTTCCCAAAAAGTTGAGTGTATTTTTCAAAATGTTGGTGTACTTTACAAGCAAAGCCATATGGACTAGGGAAAATGTACGCGTGGGTGCAAACGTGTTTGTGTAAGAATAGCATGTCTTGTGAACACCTTCAGAATTTAAATCCTTCCAATACAACAGGGATAAAACAATTTTATTTACCTGTCAGTTTATAGCATTATAACCAGTGTCTTCCAAACAGATTGATAATGAAAAGATGAAGTTCGTGAAATAACATCTGCGGTTGACAGTGGCAAGTTCATTTTTACAATCATCTCAGAAAACATTGCTTCAGCACGGACTACAGCCTTTGCTTCTAGCAGGATTTGCTTTGCGGGAATGAACTTCATAATTCCTTGGCAGCTTTCAGCGGATTTCTTTGCAGCAACCTTGTCCAGGTGAGTTTTGGAACTGCAGTGTCGTTCGATGTCGATGCATGGGCAACGGAGAAATCTGATTTACAATACTTGCAGTGTGCATGACTTTTTCCCACAGTAGACTCCACAATTCCTGGCTCTTTCTTCTATTTCTCCAAGAAAATCTGCTGCTTCTGCTGTTTAGACTTGGTACAGTCATCCGAAACTGAAACATTTTTCCGCTTCATTTTGCTACGATTGTCCAGACGATTGCACGTGCCAACAACTGAACGAGGTTTCCACAGCTGAAGACTCGCTGTCAGGGTTATCTCCCTTAGACCGAAACCGTTATCAGTTGTACCATCCCGTAATCAGCACACCAACACCGGAAAACGTATTCTAGACTTTTTCTTAGTCGTATTTTGTGCGTGTGTCGCGTATTGTCGTAGTCAGCTCCCCGCCGGGGTTGAAGGGGATCCAGGGGGCATGCAAATATGAAGACATTCTTCACATCTGCGATGTCAGGTCTCCCAGGGTATTTGTATTGGCCCGGTAGTGTGGTTGGATGCATGAATGTCACTGTGACAGTGTCACCAGTCAGGTACTGGGTCTGCCAAGTAGCCTGGATACCATTCAGTCTCATACGCCACAGCCACCCAGTCATGCTGCGCTGGCTTTTGGCACTGGACGGGCACTGGTGGGGCACAAAGCTGCTGCAGGGAACTTTCACTCCCCGATCCTGAAGTGGAAGAGGAGCTCATGGAGCACGATGAGGAGTCAAACTGGCGTGCTCTCTTTTTGGCTGTAGCCACCAGTTTTCTGGCAGACCTTTGCTTTGAACAGAAAGTTGACTGGTTTTCTAGTTTTTGTGCAGCTTTCTTCTCCTTCCAGGCCTCCTCAACTGCACGTTCTTCGAGGCGCTGCTCCTGTTCTTCTTGATCCCTGTGTCGATTTCGCAAGAGGCGACCACCTTTCCGAGCTGTTGTCCACAAAGAATCGCGTTCCTTTGGTTTCTTTGATGCTAGCCAGTCCTTCAGTCTGTTCTTGTTTTTCTTCAGCATCAGCAGAGTACTGTGGAAGTGGAGAGTTGCATGTCGTCTCCTGTTCTGGCTAGCATCAAGAGAACCAAAGTAGCGTTCACACGCCAGGTTGTTTACTTCGCTTCCAGCAACGCGTTTCACCTCTTGCTTTGACAGACCTGCACATCGCCCATCTGGCATGGTTTCAGCTGCAGGGCAATGCAGTTCTTGATCCCAGTGAGGATACCCAAAAGGGTGACACAGAAGAATTCCTTGTCGGCTGGGGCAGAAATTGCAGACTCCCAAAAGGGACTTTCCTTGTTGGGGGGGGAAGACAGGAAAAACAGAGGCATCATCTTTGCTGAGAATATCATCCGGCTAAGTAAGCCAGTGCTCGACGGCTGAAGACAGGGGCTGGATATATTCATACACTGAAGATAGCTGATATCTCCTTACTGACAGATATATCACAGTGTGGTCCAGTTATCTTCATATACACAATGGCAAGTGCCTGCAGCATAGCACACACCCGAGGATCTTCCAGGTCTTCATGCACAGAGCGAAGTTTCAAGTTCTCTGACTCCGGTTTCTGCATCATTGCTAGAATGTCATCTCTATAATGATGCAAAACTGCTGCGGCAGATTCACATGTAGCGTTGAACCTGTTGTCTTTGAAGAACTGGATAAGTCCCGGACTCCATTCTTCTCATCCCCCATGGGGCCGAGCAGTTCACATGACATCCTTGTGCATCTGACTTGTGCAAAATCGTAGCCATACCGGTTGTAAACAGAAGACTTTTCCCTCCTTAGCTTGTGTCCTGCTTCTTTCAGTGGAGTGTCTTGCTTCCGGAACTCTTTGTTGGCGTGGTACACAAACCCCAGCAAAGCATGAGCCATGCAATGGAAACTGTCGACATTTGTGATTTTGTCATCATCAACTTCTGATTCCTTTAAGATATAGGAGCTTTTTATCCAAAGGAGTCATCCAGAAGTGGTGTATATATACGAGGTTTTTTTATGCAAGCTAAAAATACAACAGCAGGAACCCCGTATCTTTCATATTATGACATAATTTTCGTCAAAGTGTGGCACAAAAACCTCGTAAGTTTAACTTGAGCGGGTTTTTTGGCCACTCACTTCAAAGAAATGAAGATACGTGTTTTCTTCTCAAGAACTTTTCTTCACTTTAGAAAGCAGTTGGAGCTATGAGCTCAAGTTAAACTGGTAGCAACATATAACAATTAAACACTCTCTGGCTGAACGCATTTTTTTATGATTATGATGCTCACATTACACCACACAACACTTCAGCTTCTTGCACACAACATTAAAAAGTGGCAGCAAAAACTGTTCTTCTGCTTTGTCAACAATACCTTCAGCCACTTGCTTTTTCCCATTTGTGGGAGAATAGACACATTTGTTGATGATAATAACCTACCACAACAATTTCTACCACTTATCTTTCAGATCATGTCTTTTTCTGGTTAAACCCTAATAAATTGTCTCCTCTAAATATAGCCCAAATTAATTCCCTCTGGTAAGTGTGGTTGAACCCCAATTAATTTTCTCATCCAAGTGGGTTGAACCCCAATTAATTTTCTCATCCAAGTGGAGGTTGAACCCCAATTAATTTTCTCATCCAAGTGGGTTGAACCCCAATTAATTTTCTCATCCAAGTGGGTTGAACCCCAATTAATTTTCTCATCCAAGTGGGTTGAACCCCAATTAATTTTCTCATCCAAGTGGGTTGAACCCCAATTAATTTTCTCATCCAAGTGGGTTTAAACCCCAATAGACGAATACCAAAAATAAGTCAGTCCAGTTTGTATGGGTTGTGAAAGAGTGAATACTCTTGGTTTTAGTGAGACAAACAATCCACAGGCCAATCACTAGCCAAGGGTGTGTCTGAAACATGTGGACAAGGAGCATGATTGGATTACTTGTCTCACTAAAAGGAAGAGTAATTACTCTTTCACAACTCATATTTCAGAACATCGTCTATTAATTTCTCTCTACATGGAGATAAACCATAATAAATTGTCTCCTCCAAGTGGGGTTGAACCCCAATTAATTTTCCCCTGTATACAACAAAGTACATGCGCAACATACCTGCGGCAATGGCTTTTCTTGTCCAGCCATACTGGTGTACAAAGGGTAGAGATGCTCGCAAGATTTCTTGGCGCGTGTCATACTCTTCTTGTGCTGCAAAGTCAGGGTCATGGTGACCACCAGTGTGCTCCCGTTCCTCATGCCTGAAACGTGGTACAATCATGATGTAGACACTTCATGTTCAAATTCAAAAAACCGGGTTACTTGTGAACAACAGGCCATATAGGAGGAAGGGGCGTTAAAAACCAAGAACCAACCAACCTGTTTTTCTCAAATTTTCGGCAGTCTTGAAAATCAATCAATGAGTCTTATATCGCGCATATTCCGTGGGTACAGTTCTAGGCGCTCTGCAGTGATGCCGTGTGAGATGAAATTTTATACGGCCAGTAGATTGCAGCCATTTCGGCGCATATTTACCTTTCACGGCCTATTATTCCAAGTCACACGGGTATAGGTAGACAATTATTAACTGTGCCTAAGCAATTTTGCCAGGAAAGACCCTTTTGTCAATCGTGGGATCTTTAACGTGCACACCCAATGTAGTGTACACGGGGGGAGGTTCGGACACCGAAGAGAGTCTGCACACAAAGTTGACTCTGTGAAATAAATTTCCGCCGAACCTGGGATCGAACTCACGCTGACAGCGGCCAACTGAATACAAATCCAGCGCGCTACCAACTGAGCTATATCCCCGCCCCAAAGGAGAAAGGAGTTTCACTGCACCAATTTCCCCTAAATAAATATTAACCTCCTTCTCCTCCCTCTCCATATGCCCCTGACTTACGTGTACAGTAGTTACGCAATGGGACAGTTTCCGATAAAGAATACATGAGACAACTTATGTCAAGTTGTGAAAGGTACTGCTGTCAACAGTCTAATCATAAATTCAAGAAAGTGATGCAATAAATTCTTTACATGTACACTGACACACAAAATATGTTAATGAGGAAAACAGCTCATAAAGTATCTTGCTGCATTTACGAACAGCCATGATTCATGTTCAAATGTGAGTTTCCTGTCGCACTCTGACTCATTAATGCACAGCAGTTACTGGCCCAAGATCAACTTTTCACTTCAAACACCTTTTGGGATTCAGGAAACCATAAAAACTGCAATACACTCAGTTCGTACTCTGTTTGTGCAATTTCCAGTGTTGTTCCAGGCCTCAGTCTTTGGTCATTTAGGCATACTATTTTGATCTGACGAATTCTTCTGACCCTAGCTTCTAACCCCAGGCAGGTCGAATGTCCGACAGTTTTGACACGACAATTTTCTGCGGCCACGACATTTTGACTAATATTTATTTTGACTGTTGTTGTGTGTTGAACAACACTGAATTTCATTTTCAAGCAAAATTTAATTAAGAAATGAATTACTTGTTTTTTAAGCTTCCAAGCTGAAATACAATCCCACAGTCCAGACCAGGTCAAAGAGTGTTTGACCAATTAAGTTTCAATTAATTCAATGGAAAATTAAATTGCAACAGTGTCGCCTCAACTTTTTTTCAAAAGCTAGATACATGTACATCATCAAAGACGTGTGAAAAAAAAGTGAAAAAATATGTGTAGGGATATATGACAAAATCCACATGTAATCTGTAAAGCTTCATAATCATCTGTCCAGTAGTTTTTCTGGGAATGGCTCTCCACACATATGTACAGTATACACACACACATACACCATCAACTCATCTCGACATCCAGTTCATTTAGTCAACTACTTACTAAATGTTTAAAAAACAAAAACTGAACACTAAGAATCTATGAGCCAATGCTAAGATCCTGGCACATAACTTCTTGCATATTTTACGAAACAACCATTCTGTCCCTTGTAAATCACAAAAGTTAAATAGCTGATACATTCATCTAAACAAGAAGGGACGGGGAGTAGAGGAGACACCTGCTTTCTCTCCCATGTCTTGCACTACTTAAAGCCGCAGTTTTGAAAGAATGTCTGCTATGTGCTACAGCGACTCCTTCCTACAAGTCTGTTATCATTAGTTATCAACACCCAGCTTCCCTATGCCCACAGGCTAATTTACAGGCCGTCTCCAATTTCACACGAAGACACGAAAGTGAACGAAACAGTGACTTCCCCTTTTTTCTTGGTCCAGTAATCAGAGATACCACCATACTACTGCTTATCTAAACAGCTCCAGAGACTTGTTGGATAGAGGGTGTGAGTGTCAAGTCAAGTCAAGTCAAGTCAAGTTTTATTCCGATAAAACCCCGTGAGGGTACATGGAAAATTAAAAAACACAATAAAAACACATTTCATTCAACACCAAATAAAAGGAACTAAAACAAAAAGAAATCAGGCTATGTACAGAAAAGGGAGTTGAGGGGTGAGGGAGAGCAAAAACAATACAAGAAACAATTCAACAATAATAATAATAAATAATGATAATAATAATAATAATAATAATAATAATAATAATAATAATAATAATAATAATAAAACACACAAAGTAATTACATACATTTCTTTACTATGGGAAATGGGGGGAAGGGGGAGGGGGGGGGGGTGATGGGTGAGTTAACATAAGGACAAAAATACTATTACAAACAACACAAAACAGATAACGGAGTATAAAGCTAAAAGAGAATTAAATTTTACTCGCTTCTCAAACAGTCCATGACAAGTGTCATGAACTTTGCGAGTTTTAGCAATAAACTCTTTTTTGTAGTGGAAAAAAGCTCTCTGAATTTAACTGAATTGGGGCGGGCATAATAATAGCACCGTAACAACTGTTTTCTATAATTGGTAAAAAAAGGACATACAAAAATATAATGGAACTCGTCCCCAAGGTCACCTGATGAACATTTGTGACAGATTCTGTCTTGTCTGGGAATACTAAGAGTCCTACCTTTTTGTATAGGCAATTTATGATTCAGTGTTCTAAATTTTAAAACAGCGTTTGCTAAATTAACCGGCAGGATGGACAAGTACTTTTCAAACTCAAAATTCTCTTTATACATTCTATAATTATAATAAAACTCATTGTTATTTATTTCTGAATGCCAGGTTTGGACAAATTGGTCTTGTAGCCTATTTTTCATCAGTGCTTTGAAAGTATTAAAATAACCACCATCCGTTACATTATCGATAGTTTGATTGTGCCAAAAATCACTAAAGCCTAACTCATTTAGAACACCATGGACAGTTGCGCATCTGGAGGTCATTAATCAAATCTTCGTACTCGCAGAAAAATTCCTCCCGATCTTCGCTTTTAAAGAAATATGACCCTTCACATAAAACGTCTAAATATTGACCTGATTCGCCTTCCTGTCAAACGAATGCAAATTATGAAAAGTAAAGCGTGTCAAGGTAAATTTCAAATATTAAAAAAATGCCCTCATGTGTGAGTTATGATTCCATGCCCAAGTATGTCAGACGGCTGTTTCCTGATTATTGTACATCATGTTAAAGCCTCAGTACAAAGGCATAAATTAACAAATTAAAGCAAAATTTATGTGAAACATTCCTCGAGTCGAGTGCTCGACTTTACTCTCCGATTTCTTGAACATGCTCTGAAAAAGCAGGGCACTTAACAGCATGTGAGGGGTTGAGAGTTAAGGTTACAAACTGGAGAAAGACACTAGAAACCAGTCCCCACAGGAAGGTCAAGAGTGTTGTATTTGCCACAAAAAAATATACCAAGCATATACCAAGTGTAAAAAAAGCTCTTTTTATTGCTTTGGTTTTGCTGCTTTTTTTTTTTTGCAATTTCTTTTCTGTATGGGGTTTTGGGGAAGATGGGTGTCCACTGGTCATTTGGTCATTCACTTGTTCAAACTTTCACCACTCTAAAAGTAAACATGGACCAACGTTTTGAACTGCACTAAATATTCCATTAAAAACATCATTATTCAACCATTGGCTGTGAGGCAAGCAGTAGGCTGTGAGGCAAGAGAGAGAAGCATGCCTTTCCATACCGCTCATTTGTGTGATCAGTTGTGTCCCCTGTATTAGTCCCGGCAAGACAGTAACAGGTCTTCGAAAAGTTACGTCTCTGTCCCCGCAGTAACTGCTGCACACCTGAAAAATACAGAACATTTAAAAATGTTATTCAGTATTAATGCAAGCAGACTTTAATTTAACACTGTAAACTACAAGTTATAATGCTTCTTTTTTCTTCTTTTTTTTAGGGGGGCGGGGGCATTTCAGCATGAATGTTTCATGACGAGTTCCTTGATACGATAAAATCCCGTGACAGAGTGCTTTTACAAAATAAAACACTGAGTAAGCAACAACAAAATTAAAAAGAGAAGAATACAAACAACAAAATCTCAGCATTCAGGTTAAGAAAGGCTTTACAATGAAGGTCTTACAAGTTACAAGGAACATTTTCATGTTCTTTCTTACTGGGAAATGAAATCACTGAGTTGTCCGCAATAGCATCAGATATTAAGCCCAAAAGGGACAAACAATCAGGTATGACTAGAAAATTCATATTCAATGACAATGTCTTTTTTTCTAAAATTCTCCATCTGGTGGTCATGCACTTTCCTTGTTTTCAAGTATGTGGTCAATTTTAAGGATATCAAGGATAGAGAGAAAAACGTCAAATTCATACAGTTCACATTTTTTTGATACCGTACATTGTTGTAAAAACATACCTTATACCTTTCACTGTACTATGTTACCAAGTCAAAAATATAGAAAAAGAGAGGAAAAAGAAATGGAGAGATGTGTCTTTGCCTGTGTGTGTGTGTGTGTGTGTGTGTGGCTGCTTCACACCAGATCATGTTTCTCGGGATTGTTCCAGCCAGAGACTGGTGATTCATCTGTAAATAACCTGCATTTTAACTCTGTATCATTTTGCCTGGTCCAGTCCATCAGAAATATAGTGCACTTTAGTCCCTCAGACTCAAAGATTGCTGTTTTGTTGATGTTTTTTGTGTGTGCAAAATACATGTAATAAAAACTGCTTGTCTTGTTTTTGTGTGTTTCTGTATTTTGACAATGTGCACATTTCCTTACTTAAAATAAATGCAAGCTGCTGAATTGTTCAGGTCTGATTCATAAATTGACACTTCACAAGATTTCTTCAAAAATCTTACACCTAAATATATACGGAATCAAATGCTTGTGCAACAAAACACACATATACACACACTCTTACTAGAACACACACACACACACACACACACACACACACACACACACACACACATACACACACACCAAAAAATACAGATTAAAGTGGGTTCAAGGCAAGGAAAAATGTTATTTATACAGCTACAATTAGTACAAAGCAAATATATGTTTTCCTTTGGTTTCGGCGGATCATCCATTGTAATCTGTAAAGACAAAATTAATGGAACACAAAGTCCTCTGCAGGAAAATCGATCCATTTAAGACAGAATGCACTCTACTTCATACAAATCCAAATGTTTGAAACCTGTTCGAGATCTAAAGCACTTTTTAATGCTTGATATTTCCCCCCTAAAGAGGTTTGGCAGGTCGAGCTGTAAGCTGAAATAAACTGTGAGCTAGCTTAAATAAACTTCACTTTATTTTATTTGGTGTTTAACGTCGTTTTCAACCACGAAGGTTATATCGCGACGGGGAAAGGGGGGAGATGGGATAGATCCACTTGTCAATTGTTTCTTGTTCACAAAAGCACTAATCAAAAATTTGCTCCAGGGGCTTGCAACGTAGTACAATATATTACCTTACTGGGAGAATGCAAGTTTCCAGTACAAAGGACTTAACATTTCTTACATACTGCTTGACTAAAATCTTTACAAAAATTGACTATATAAGAATAAGAAGAATAAGAATAAGAATACTTTATTATCTCATAGAGAAATTCAAGAAACACTTAACAAGGGTAAAAGGAGAAACAGAATCCGTTAGTCGCCTCTTACGACATGCTTTTTTAACTGCAATCAAAATGTTTCTGCCTCAGAAACTCATTTACATTTTTCTAGATCAGCCTTGAATGATTCTCAACAAAATACATTTCTGCATACAGAGTCAGAGAATAAAATGAAACGCTCTCACTGTAACAAGACACGTCAATTCTCAAAAGAACCTTGCTAAGCTTTGTTTTTTTTCTGATCAATGATCTCAGACAGCCTGGCTAACACACACTTCATCATGTCAAAGGTCGTCAGGGCAGAGTGCATCACATTCAGCCGCTGATCCTCGGTCATGGGAGGTAACTGTGTGCCTGCCACACTCACTGTGGCAGCGATGTCCTCCCCTTTTCGGGGGCGCCTAGCAGCTTGCTTGTTGAGGTTGTCAAGCTCCAGCTTATAGTGACCCTCAGACATGTCTAGACCTGTGCGAAGAGCGGAAAAGTACTCTTTCTCCAGCAAGGGAAGCATGTCCCACACAGCAGTGTGGTTGTCAGAGTCTCTTAGCACCAAGTAACGAAGCAAGTTCAGGGTTGCCATGATGAGATCCGACTGCTCCAGCAAGTCTGTGGCTGCTCCTTCTGGTAGTTTTATGGCCAGCTGCAGCAGTTGCTTCAGTTTGTCCTTGAAGAAGTAGAGAGATCTATTATTTCTATCATCCACGGGTTTCTCTTCTCCTGAAGACTTTAAAGCAGCTCCAGCCTTATTTCCGCAATGCGTTTTTTCAACATCCAGTGTCCTTAGTGCAGTGTCAATATTGTTCTTGATTAGACCGACAACAACGCCCCTAACTCCAGCATGCTCACACGAAGCCAGGACCGACCTCATCAGCTGGTGACAACCCTTGCAGTCCAGTTTGGCGAAGAAGATCTTGAACACTTCCAGCCCAGAGAAGCGGAGTTGGCGAATGGGGCAGAACCTCATGACGATAATGATGGCATTGACCACAGGCATGACGTTGTCATCATCCAACGTGTCCACATCAAGGGCCAGATCCTCCATGAGATCCAGGTAGAAGGAGAGAAGGGAGAGACCTTTGTAGACAGCAGTGTGAGCAACGTTGGTGAGGAGAGTGTGGGCGTAGGGCAGGTTGGCATGGAAGAGGTGAGGGACGCTGTGAGTCTTGGGCCAGCGCTCCTGTCCCAGCCACTCCACCTGTACCAGGTAGGCAAGGGTCGCTCCTGACAGCTGTGACAGCTCCTCCTGTACTTCTTCGCTGTCCTCCCCTTGTGCAGCTCCTGACGCTTTCAGCTCATTCTCTGCATTCTCTGCCTCCATGTCTGTGTCTTCTACTTCTGCCTTCCCTGATGAGCTCTTCTTGTCTTTGCCCTTGAGGCCAGAATAGGTGGTTTTCCCATCAGCAGGATTCTGCACCAGAAGGCCATAGAAGTTGCCCTCCACTTGAGTGAGGCACTGCACCAAAGTCTCTGCTATCTCCCTGCTGTAGGTCTTAGGGGAGTTCTCCTTGCTGTTGTAGCGCAGATCCAGAAAGACTAGAGGGTGTTCTAGCAGCTGCAAGAGGTGTTTTCTCAACACTCTCCTCTCCCACTGCCATCCTTTGCCATCCCCCTCAGGGCCCACTCCTTTCAAGAAGGGTTGCATGAAATCCAGAAAGGCTGGAACTACATTCAGGAATCGGCGCACTGTCTCATCGCTTTCAAGCAGCTTTGTCTCTTCTCCTTCCAGGTTCCAGTTCTGGGGGGCAGGGATCCCTTTGACGTGGTCGCCAAGCGTGTCCAGGGCCAGCTCCAGCGAACGTCCACGCTTGACCGGCAGCTGCAGCAGGGCGTTCTGCAGACAAGGCAGCAAGGTGATGAAGAGAGCATCGTCCTGGAAGCCCTCTATCTGCTCCAGAAGGGCCAGCACCATCTCTTTGGGTTTGCCATGGCGAGAGAAGTGAGTGAGGCATCTGCGCACTGTGGTGAAGAACCGAGGCATCTCTTCCAGGTTTTCTGTGGTCAGACATGGTGCCAGTAGTGTCGTCAGCTCCCAGAACTGCTCAGGGTCTGGCAGCCTCTGCTCCAGTACGTATGCCTGAAGCGTCCTGCTGTCCTTTGCTGTCACACTCTCAGCAATTCGGCCAAGCAGCTCCTCTTTATCTTCCACGGGGGGGATGGCCAGATCCGTCTCCATCTCACAGGCAGCATCCTGAATTTGTTGCAGCAGTGACATCTTGAAATCACTCACTGATTACAGTCAGTTTGATGGTTAGGTTCCAGATCAGCGTAGTTGTTCCACACTCAAAGTCCTGAAAAGTATGATGCGGGTTGGTGGTTAGCTTTTCCTACAACCCCTTCAATTCCAAGTAAATGCAGAACTACCACAGAGACCACAAGTTAGAAGATGTGTTTCCAGTGACACAATAGTGTACTGCATGTAGCCACCTGAATTGTAACGGTTATCAATCTTTCAAAGAAACCCAAGGAAGGCCCTTAAGTATTCATTCATGAATCTACAAATATAAAATAAAGAACATAAATCAGAAAAATTCGGGCAGCAGCGAAAAGCCTTTTGGATCTTTTCGCTGTGACATCAGAGTGACTGGAAAAATACCAAGGGCATAATGTATCCAATACATTTTTGCAGTCCCACTAAACTGAAAGGCATAAAATGCCCGATAGTCTTTAGCCGATAGCATAGCCTAGTTGAATAATGTACTGGCTGGAAAGAGTGAAAACAATAATGATCAGGAGAAAGAAATAACAACACAACAACACCTAACTCATATCCCAAGCTGCCAGCATTACATTTACAAGCAGGACAATACCACCAAACATAACGTATCTGCAGTGATAAATAATTTACATGCTACAAGTGTTTTTAACAGAATGTGACAAACTTGCAATGACATACAAAATGATACATCAATGTGAAGAATGTACAGCAATTTGATTTTCCTAAATTAGTCGGTATTTTAACAAACCAATGATACACAGACTGATGCCGACATAACTTTAGCCAGCAATTATTTACAATATATTAGAAATGTGTCATGATAAAATTGTCCAAAGACAAACTGGTAAATCAGGGGAAGAACTCAGCTGATAAAAAATCTCACGAACAATGTACATGAGAATATGTGCTCATAAGCTTGTGTAAGATATATCAGACAGTGAGACTGAGAGTGTGTGCTATATATGCAACGAGTCGTGTCATAGGGTACTTTTGGAAAACCAAACCTGAAAGGATTCGTTAAAAACGGCAGAAAACAGTACATATCATATGAGCCATCGCAGACCCCTGCCCGTCTGGGTTGGCAAAACGTTGCTTCATCTCTCCTCACCACGTCATTAGTTTTGACGTCATGTCATGCGTCATATGTTCATGGTGTCTTTGCCCAGTCTCTTCACTTTTGTTGGCAAAATCTTGGTCTCAGTTACAAAGACAGTCAGTCCGGCAAGCCCAGTCTCTCTCTCTCTCTCTCTCTCTCTCTCTCTCTCTCTCTGCGGGCTACTAAGTCGTGTAATCTGAACGCGTGCTGCGTGTGTGAACATACATACGTGTGTGTATGTGTGTGAGTGTAAGCTCTCTCTCTCTCTTTCTCTCTCTCTGCGGGCTAATAATAAGTCGTCTAATCCGAACGCGCTACGTGCATACATAAGTGTGTGTGATTTTTTTAACCACTTCTGTCTGAACAAGGGCCAAGCATATTACATGTATTAATGATGATGCATCTGTGTGTACTGTAAACAATGTTGTGCTCCTTATTAAGACAACCAACACCTGCTATAGTTTTTGAAAACCAAAACTTAAATGTATTAAGAAAAAGAAGCTACCTGTTTTCTTGTGTGTGTGTGTGTGTGTGTGTGTGTGTGTGTGTGTGTGTGTGTGTGTGTGTGTGTGTGTGTGTGTGTGTATGTGTGTGTGTGTGTGTGTGTGTGTGTGTGTGTTGATCATGTTTCTTTTCATTACCATTTGTGCCACTGTCAACTTTAAAAATGCATCGTGTACGTTTTGTTACAGTGAATCTATTTCTCAGTACGTGCATTTTTTATATACAGTGAATCCGGTGATGCAACTTCTCAGCTCTAATTTTATGCCGTTTCAAAATGTGTAAAGACAATGTGATGTTGTTTAGAGACTGTTGTGAGTAATTTCCATTTCCTTTACATCTTCACTACCTGGTACCAACTGCTGTGTTCTGGTGAACCCCCAATTATATTCATACATGTGCACTACACTACACACTCCTATGTTCTGACATTGACATTCACATTGTGTAACATTGGTACTGCTGATTGCAGAAATTGTTTTCTACTTCACATTTACTGTGTACACGCATTAAATCATGACTTTGGCTAACACCTTACAATGAACTCGCTAACTGTCTTTGCAGTGCGAAACAAAAGCTGCAAACATGAATGTAAATTACCAGTTCTTGTGAACAGTTGCACGCAGACGATAACTCGGGACGCCATGTTGCAATGCCGGTGCAAGGGAAGTAACGCAATAGTGATTGCCAGTTTCAAAAGTGAGTTATCGTTCCTGTTATATGGCAAAGCCCTGCGGCTTGCCGCTTGCCGCTTGATACATTTCCTTCAAAATGTCTTATCTTTTTATCTTGATGGTACTAGACTCATATCAACTGTGTAACTTAGATTTGGAAGGCTGTCATTTAGTGTTTACCAAGATCACGTCTTTTAGGTAAAGCGGTGTCGTCTAAAAAAAACATGAAAAGAATTCAAAGGGCTGATTCTGCTGTGCCGCTGTTTTTACATTTAGTCAACTTTTGACTTTATGTTTAAGACACGTTTTAACATGGACTGGGAATCGAGACGAGTGTGTGTGCGTGTGAGTGTGAGTGTGCGTGTGAGTGTGTGTGTCAGTGTGTGTGTGTGTGTGTCTGAGCCGGGTCTCTCTCTCTCAGTCTCTCTCTCTCTCTCTCTCTCTCTCTCTCTCTCTCTCTCTCTCTCTCTCTCTCTCTCTCTCTCTCTCTCTCTCTCTCTCTCTCTCTCGCGGCCTCAGTGTCTGTCAGTCAGGCTCTCGAGTCTCCCGGCCTCTCCGCTCCGCTGTCACTCTCTTTCCGAGTCTACTTCGCTCTCTCCCTCTCTGTCTCTCTCTACTTCTTTCTCTCTCTCTCTTTCTCTCTCTTCTTGCACACAGACACACTTGCACACACACACACACTGTGACACACACTGGCACACTGTGACTGACACACACACACTGACTCACTCACGGCCACACAAACACACACACACACACACTTCTCTGGAAAATGTGTGAGCAGACATCCTGACTGAGCCGGGTTTAATTAGTCTGCACCTGTCTTATACAATTTTGCATCCGTCTGCTTATTCGTGTAAATTGATAGTTCATGAACAACTCGTTCGAGACGTGTACGTGACGTCTCATGTTGAGCGAGCAGATACAAGGGAGACTATAAAACAAAAACCGGACTTTTCTAAACACTAGTTGTCTCTCTTGGTCCGTTTTTCTATCAATGTCACTGGTCAGTGTCAATTTTGACACTTGAAACGTGGGTTCACGTTTAGACAATCATTGTACGTGTGGTTTTGTGTGTGTGTGTGTGTTTGCGTGTGTGTGTGTGAGCGTGTCTGTGTCTGTTTCTGTGTCTGTGTGTGTGTGTGTGTGTGTGTGTGTGTGTGTGTGTGTGTTTGCGTGTGTGTGTGTGAGCGTGTCTGTGTCTGTTTCTGTGTCTGTGTGTTTGATCATAAAACCATGATGTTTTTGTTTTTTCTTAGATTAGTGGTTTGACTGGCGGAGTAACTGGGAACGAGTGTGGGAGTGATTGCAGTGTAGTTAAGTGAGTTAACTTGGTTAAAGGCACAGTAAGCCTCCCGTAAACCATCACAGAGCTCCCCGAGCGTCTACATACAGTACAAGCATACTTCCATTTGAACGCTCACCGAACGGGAACATACTGGCTGCTTTCCGCTGTCGAGCGTGAGAAATTTTCAAAGAATTTATTTTCGTGGACTTGCTCCTTTATAACAATGGCGCCTCGTTTTGGTGCTGGACGGCTGTTATGAATATTCAATACCGGAAATCACGCCCGGACAGTAAGCCTCCCGTAAACCATCACAGATACTGTCAGTTTTACACACAGTCCAAACACCCTTCCATTTGAACGCTCACCAAACGGGAACATCCTAGGTGCCCTACGTAAAGAGCGAGCAAGTTTTAAAGAATTAATTTTGCAGATTGTCTCCAACACTTTTTGGACCCATCCTGAACTCAGGTCAAAAATGTGTTACTTTCCTTCGGGTCTCATTCTATCGATGTAAACTGGCCATAGCCGTGGATCGATGATTATCAGTCAGAATGTTTTTGGACCGTGGTGCGTCAGTTTTTGCGCTAGACCTAACTTTTAAAATCTAAATAATAAATTGACAGCTTGTTACACAAACATTCTTTAATCATAAAAGAATTCTTTTTTCATCAAGACAAGATCAGTACAATTCGAAGTTGTGAAAGTTTGAAAAAAGAAAAGTCCGGAAGCAGGGTCACGCAAGGGTCGTAGCAGACGACGGTTTATGCATATCGCTGTTCCTTTCAACAGTCAAAAGCCATCGCTAGAGTTCTTGTGAACCACAGCCGTTTGTTTCGTGCATAAAAACGTGGCTATTGTAGATAAGCTCACATCGAGTCGCATTCAAATGACTAACTGACGACTACATTGTGAAAAAGGGAAACTGGATCACACGGGTTCACGATGCCTCAGGGGTAAGATAAACCACGCAAAAATAAATTCTTTGAAAATTGTTCGCTCTTTACGGAGGGCACCTACTAGGATGTTCTCAATCGGTGAGTGTTTAAATGAAAGGGTGTTTGTACTGTGTGTAAAAGCCTGACCGTATCTGTGATGGATTACGGGAGGCTTACTGTGCCTTTAAGTTAATTAAGTTAATTAATTTAGTTAAGTTGGTTAAGTTAAGTTAGTTAAGTTAGTTAAGTAGATAGATGTGTTTGTTATTCATATGTTCACCAGGACTTGACACTAATTCTGTTTTTCTTCAGTCTACAGATTTATATTGTTGTGCTTAGATGTTCATCTTAAGCAAGGCAAGCGCATATGAGCCCAGCTGACTGGTTGAGAAACGGAAGGACTAGGACTGCAGCCAGCCACATCATCTGCTCATTGGCAGTTCCATGGCAAATTAGTTAGCGATTAATTAATTTGCCGAGTGAAGGGGAGTACTAGTTTGGCTAAAAAAAATATTCTTAGATTAGTGGTTTGACTGGTGGAGTAATTGGGAACGAGTGTGGGAGTGATTGCAAGGTAGTTAAGTTAGTTAAGTTAGTTAAGTTAATTAAGTTAATTAAGTTAATTAAGTTAATTAAGTTAGTTAAATTAGTTAAGTTAGTTAAGTAGTTAGATATGTTTGTTATTCGTATGTTCACAAGGACTTGACACTAACAGCTGACTGGTTGAGGAACATCACTTGGAGACAGACGGCAAACTGATTAGTTAGCGATTACTTAATTTGCCGAGTGAAGGGGAGTACAAGTTTGGCTAATTTGTTTTTTCTCTTAGATTAGTGGTTTGACTGGTGGAGTAATTGGGAACGAGTGTGGGAGTGATTGCAAGGTAGTTAAGTTAGTTAAGTTAGTTAAGTTAGTTAAGTTAGTTAAGTTAGTTAAATTAGTTAAGTTAATTAAGTTCGTTAAGTTACTTAAATTAGTTAAGTTAATTAAGTTAGATCAGTTAGTTAAGTTAGTTAAGTTAGTTAAGTAGTTAGATATGTTTGTTATTCATATGTTCACTAGGACTTGACACAAAGTAACGTTATGAATACGAGCTCGTTGGACACGCACAGAAGAAAATAATGCTTCAGCAAACAAATCCAATGATCTGAGTGCCATCTCGATCTTTTCTTTGAACACAACAGTAGAAAGCAAAATGGGACAGCCACAATCAAACAACACACATCAGGGCTTTGTCAGGAGCAACAATAACCAGAACTTCACAGTCCGCATTAAAGGCTGCCATATTCGTAGCGTTAATTAATTAATTCATATTGTTTACATGTGCCAATAATGTTATAAAACTGTACCTAAGGGGATCTTTCTTTCTTTTTTTTATTTGGTGTTTAACGTCGTTTTCAACCGTTCAAGGTTATATCGCGACGGGGAAAGGGGGGGGGGGGATGGGATAGAGCCACATGTTAATTGTTTCTTGTTCACAAAAGCACTAATCAAAAAATTGCTCCAGGGGCTTGCAACGTAGTACAATGATATGACCTTACTGGGAGAATGCAAGTTTCCAGTACAAAGGACTTAACATTTCTTACATACTGCTTGACTAAAATCTTTACAAACATTGACTATATTCTATACAAGAAACATTTAACAAAGGTAAAAGGAGAAACAGAATCTGTTAGTCGCCTCTTACGACATGCTGGGGAGCATCGGGTAAATTCTTCCCCCTAACCCGCGGGGGGTACCTAAGGGGATATAATAACGATTGGCTGTAGCTTTCGAACACAGAAAAAAATATTTCAGTATTGCAAAGTGGTGTTGATAGTGTCGAATGTAAACAGAACAGTCTCAAACGCCATCTTTGGTTTACGAAACGTCACAAAGTGACGTCAACGGTCTAAAAATAGCCCAAGTCCTGGAGAACTGTTGCTAACCAATGCAATAAAGAATTAATTATTTCTCGTAATTGGTAAGGACTTCAAACCTAAAACTTTGCAGGAAGCTTAATTTATACATCCCCGCAACGATGGGAAAATCCCTGGAAGTAATTAAACTAATTAAATAGGACTATGTCAGCCTTTAAACCTATTATCCATAATTTAAACAATAACATTGTTAAAAATTCCAACATTGATTTAAAAAACCGCGTCCAACAAAAACAGCAACATTAACAAAGCAACAACAGAAACAATAATAGCAACAACACAACAACAATACGAACAAAACATTGCTGGCATCTAAAAACTGTTCAATTTGTGGAATAAAGTGGAACCCCCATTTTAAGACCTCCAAAAATCTGTGAAAATCAGGTTTTAACAAGTCGCGTAAGGCGAAATTACTACATTTAGTCACAGAATGAAACTGAACGTAGTCCGCCGCTAGTGCAAAAGGCAGTGAAAGTGACGAGCCTGTTTGGCGCTGCAGCGGTTGCGCTGTGCTTCATAGCACGCTTTACTGTACCTCTCTTCGTTTTTACATTTAGTCAAGTTTTGACTAAATGTTTTAACATCGAGGGGGAATCGAAACGAGGGTCGTGGTGTATGTGTGTGCGTGTGTGCGTGTGTGCGTGTGTGCGTGCGTGTATAGCGATTCAGACCAAACTACTGGACCGATCATTATGAAATTTGACATGAGAGTTCCTGGGTATAATATCCCCGAACGTTTTTTTCCTTTTTTTGATAAATGTCTTTGATGACGTCATATCCGGCTTTTCGTGAAAGTTGAGGCGGCACTGTCACGCTCTCATTTTTCAACCAAATTGGTTTAAATTTTGATCAAGTAGTCTTCGACGAAGCTCGGACTTCGGTATTGCATTTCAGCTTGGTGGCTTAAAAATTAATTAATGACTTTGGTCATTAAAAATCTGAAAATTGTAAAAAAAATTATTTTTTTCTAAAACGATCCAAATTTACGTTCATCTTATTCTCCATCATTTGCTGATTCCAAAAACATATAAATATGTTATATTCGGATTAAAAACAAGCTCTGAAAATTAAATATATAAAAATTATTATCAAAATTAAAATTTTGAAATCAATTTAAAAACACTTTCATCTTATTCCTTGTCGGTTCCTGATTCCAAAAACATATAGATATGATATGTTTGGATTAAAAACACGCTCAGAAAGTTAAAACAAAGAGAGGTACAGAAAAGCGTGCTATCCTTCTTAGCGCAACTACTACCCCGCTCTTCCTGTCAATTTCACTGCCTTTGCCGTGCGCGGTGGACTGACGATGCCACGAGTATACGGTCTTGCTGAAAAATGGCATTGCGTTCAGTTTCATTCTGTGAGTTCGACAGCTACTTGACTAAATGTTGTATTTTCGCCTTACGCGACTTGTTGTTTTTGGAATCAGGAACCGACAAGAAATAAGATGAAATAGTTTTTGAAACGATTTCGGAAATTTAATTTTAATCATAATTGTTATATTTTTAATTTTCAGAGCTTGTTTTTAATCCAAATATAACATATTTATATGTTTTTGGAATCAGGAAATGAGGAAGAATAAGATGAACGTAAATTTGGATCGTTTTATAAAAGTCAAAGACCAAAGTCATTAATTAATTTTTAAGCCACCAAACTGAAATGCAATACCGAAGTCCGGCCTTCGTCGAAGATTGCTTGGCCAAAATTTCAATCAATTTGATTGAAAAATGAGGGTGTGACAGTGCCGCCTCAACTTTTACAAAAAGCCGGATATGACGTCATCAAAGACATTTATCGAAAAAAAGAAAAAAACGTCCGGGGATATCATTCCCAGGAACTCTCATGTCAAATTTCATAAAGATCGGTCCAGTAGTTTAGTCTGATTCGCTCTACACACACACACAGACGCACACACGCACACACACACACACATACACCACGACCCTCGTCTCGATTCCCCCTCTATGTTAAAACATTTAGTCAAAACTTGATTAAATGTAAAAAGGAGGGAGTCTCCCCAGTGCTATTCTGTATAAGACATTTGTTTGAAATACTGGTCTCCCATAGTCAAAGAAATATGGTCACACAAAAATGAATATAACTCTGAACAATTTTTTTCCTCAAGTAATAAAAACAGCTTTCAATACCAGAATGAGGTGGTTACAGTTCAGAATTCTTCACCGAATAAAAGCAGGCATATATTGTTGAACATACAAAGCTCTTGCTTTGTTTATTTGGTACTATTTAGTGTTCATCTGCTTCTATCACGTCCTTCTGTCATTTTGAAAGAAAAAATTGACACATGAAGCTATCTATGTGAAGATTTAATTTGTTCGAGTTCAAGTTTCTTTTCGACTTTTTTTTAACATTTGCTTTATTTTTACTTTGAACTTTATGTTATGGAAATTGGAATCTAAAGAAAAAACACACGAAAACCAACAACAAAACAAAACATACAAGATAAAACAAAGAAACAAGTATTGAAACATGCAAAATCTCTGTCTTTTTATTTTTTTCTGGTGTGTGTTGGAGTTATTTTAATGTAATAACACGAGGCCACTGGAACCATCAAAACACTGATAATCATTACGCGAAGCTGTCTTTACTTCATTTGGTGTGACACTGTGTAGATGCCCAAAAGTTGGGGGTGGGCGTTTACTAGGTACAGTACCCTGTGCAGAATCTGTTCCTCGTGAAAAATAGCGGTATGTGATCACTGTGTATGAGAATGGTTGTAGGATTTGTTTCTGTGCAAAAATGGCTATACCCTCTCTTTCTCTGTGTCTCAGACGTGTTCGTGTGTGTGCACGTGCCTCGCCAGAATAAAACATGGAAACTAACCACAACAATCCCTTTCTCTTATAGTTTTGGAACAAATGCTCATATAACAAATGAAAATGATTAGTCGAGATCTGCTTCGCATATCAAGCATTACGGGCAACAGCGCGTGTGTCCAAACAAAAATCAGAAACTTGCACACACTGAAATATCATAATTGTAGTCAGTTCGGGGTTTCTGGACCCCCCCCCCCCCCCCCCCCCACTTTTTTTTTTTTTTGAAGGTGTCCAAGGGGAAGTTTTGAGGGCCCCAAAGGGTTTAAAATCGTGATCGTGATTGGCGTTTTTTTACCTTTCTGTGACCGTGATTGCCGAAATTTCCATTTCTGTGATCGTGATGGGACTTTGCCCGTGATCCGTGATGACAAAAAAATCAAGTCTCGTGATCGTGATCGTCATTTGTTTTCGAGATTGTGATGGGCATTATTGCAAAGCATTTTATTTTCAACGTACATTATTCACAGCTGTATCACTCTATGATCCTCTATTCGTCAAGGAGCCAATCCCGATTGAAGGGAAGCAACAACACATTCAGAAATATGATTTTGACAGCGATTGCTTCCCTTTAAGAGAACCAATCACACACAAAAAATCCAATCAGAAGGCAAATTGCAAAAGTCTGCCAAACATCATCCAATGGAGTCAAATTCGAATTCGAAGATCAAAAATGGCGCGCATCGGTACTGTCATCGAACTTCTGTTATATTTTGTGCATTCAAGCCAGACCAAAGCAGGCGGCGAGAATGCCTTCCGCTTGGTGGAAAGGTCAGGCTACGGGTCGGTCTTTCCGAAGACGAAATATCAAGGTATGTTGATCTATGTTGCTCTATGACAGTTCTGAATGTAGGCAAAGATCTGGAAATTTGTTCAAGATCTTTGAGTTTGAGTGAGATCATTGACATTGTCGACATTGCCACGTCCGGCTGTCACTCGCTCAGTGTGACCTCGACTGGCTCGAGATCGAGTCTGCGTGTAGCCAAAACCGAAACTAGAAATTTGTTTTTCATCCCAGCAACGTGGACACGCTTGGCATAGATTCTAGTTGTCGCTTCTTTGCATTAAGCTTGGATTTATTTTAGCGCATGTAAACTTTAATATCAACAATGGGTTAAATTCAGAAACAATGGCGGGGAGACGTGCCAGTTTGGGTCACTTGATCCTCATGTCAAAGACGATCAAAGTCATGTTCGTTGGGGATTTTGTCAGGCATGCTACTTTTCCGGTAATTGCCGAAAATCCGATAAAGCCGTTTTCAAAATCCGGTAAAGTCAAATTTATTCCGGTGAAGTTGAAAAATTTCCGCAAAAACGATCCGTGTGAATATTGCGCAACGCGACCGGGCGCCGGTCTCAATGAAGCCAGCGCACAGTAGTGTTGTTTTCACCAGTTTGGAGGTGTGTTGAATGGTGGTGGGGGGAGGCTAAAATGGGATTTTTAACAAGATCACAACACTATTACAGCCCTGAAAATGATGCCCAGAATGCACCAGATTGCACAGATTTTAACCGTTTTTTGAGAAAAAAAATCCGGGGGGGCATGCCCCCTAGTTGGCTCGCCTGCAAAGCAGGCTCAGGCTTGTGGCTTCGCCACTGGCACTGCGTGCTCCTTTCAGGTAAAACCATTTTTGGCCTGTAGCATTCCTGTTTGTTTTTCAAGGCCATGAAACCAGGCGATGGTGTACCTCAAATTGTATGGCAAAGTTGAAAATAAAGAACCCATCACCCATACATGTACTTTAATTTCAATCCATCCAATAGTTTTTGAGAAAATGGGTTTACAAGATTTAGCTCTGAAAATGTGAAATTGTGCAAGTATATATATTCATGTGTGTGAGTGAGGGTGTGGGAGTTGAATGTGTATGAGTGGAGAGAGAGAGAGAGAGAGAGAGAGAGAGAGAGAGAGAGAGAGAGAGAGAGAGAGAGAGGGAGAGGGAGAGAGAGAGAGAGAGAGAGAGAGAGAGAGAGAGAGAGAGAGAGAGAGAGAGAGAGAAAACAATGAAACCAACATTATGGTTACTGATTACAAATCATGATATGTATTTCTATGTGTGCATGAAAGAGAATTAAAAAAATAATAATAAAAAAAGTGCAACAGTTCTCACTTTGTGTTGAATAAACAATAGATCCAGAGGAGCGAATTACTGTGTGGTTGTGTTTACTTTGACACGTGCTTTCTGTACATGCAACTCAGTTTTACCGTGACCGTGATTTGCCACTGGTGTTCGTGATCGTGAAAACAAAAATCAAGGTAACTGTGATCGTGAAAGCTAAAATTTCCCTTCCCGTGATCGTGATGATACCCCCCCTTTGGGGCCCTCAGTTTTCTTGGCTCAGATTGCACCAGATTGCTCCATTTTCCTTGTTGTTATCAACTTGAACATTTTTCGGGGGGAGGGGGGGGGGGGCTTTGCGCCCTCAACTAAACGCTTCGCTTAGTAGATCTGTCTCTAAATGAAATTTGGACCCCCCCCCCCCCCTTAAAAATGATGTGATCCGCCCCTGGGTGGGGGTCGATACTGGACGCTTACAAGGTAGTTTACTATCCTTAGCGGATTATGACTTTATTCAGTTATTCTGCAGAAAAACAGAAATGCTGGAGAAAAACTGTTTGTTTCTGCAGCATTTCTGCATAATGTCATCTTTCGCGACCGTCGCGATATAACCTTGAACGGTTGAAAACGACGTTAAACACCAAATAAAGAAAGAAAGAAAGATCTTTCGCGAGAGCAACGTTTTTTTCTGCAGTAAAACAGTTTTACTGCAGTAAAATTGAAATCAAGAATGCTGCAGTAAAACGGTGATGTTGTTTTACTGGAGAAAAACTGTTTACACTTTTTCTTCAGCATTTTGGCATTATTCAGTTATTCTGCAGAAAAACAGAAATGCTGGAGAAAAACTGTCTTTTCTGCAGCATTTCTGCATAATGTCAACTTTCGCCGAAGCAACGGGTTTTTCTGGAGCAAAACATTTTACTGCAGTAAAATTGAAATCAAGAATGCTGCAGTAAAACGGTGCTGTTGTTTTACTGCAGAAAACCTGTTTACACTTTTTCTGCACCATTTTGTACTGGCTCATTATAATGTTGGAGCACGCGAGCCCCCCTCTGTCGAGAGATGGACTCATCCAGAATTACCAATAGTTGTGCGTGACTTGAATGTATTTTGTCTGTCTGACTTCCTTTCCGCCGGAAGTTCAAAGTTTCAAATTCAGAGGCTAAAATCGACCCTAGGGAGAATATGCACGATATTTAGAACTCGGAGTGTGTAACCTATATAATTATAATGCCCTTATGCTACACGCCTTCTGATTGGTACACTGCAGAACAAACTATTATACTATCCCAGGGGGCGACGAATACAAACGCCTACTTTACAAGGTCGTTCGTTTTTCTCCAGAAAAACTGTCACAGACTATTCTGAAGAAAAAGTTAATCGCAATAATGCTGCAGAAAACCAAGTAAACATTATGCTTCAGAAAAACTGTTTTACTGCAGTAAAAAAACGTTGCTTCGGCGAAAGATGACATTATGCAGAAATGCTGCAAAAAAGACAGTTTTTCTCCAGCATTTCGGTTTTTCTCCAGGATAACTGAATAATGTCATAATCCGCCAAGAGCCAGTACAAAATGCTGCAGAAAAAATGTAAACAGGTTTTCTGCAGTAAAACAACAGCACCGTTTTACTGCAGCATTCTTGATTTCAATTTTACTGCAGTAAAATGTTTTGCTGCAGAAAAAAACGCTGCTTCGAAGAAAGATGACATTATGCAGAAATGCTGCAGAAAAGAACGGTTTTTCTCCAGCATTTGTCTTTTCTGCAGAATAACTGAATAAAGTCATAATCCGCTAAGGATAGTTTACGGTACAAGCTGATGCACCTAAGTATTTCGTTACAGGAAAAGCGCACCTAAGTATTTCGTTACAGGAAAAGCGCAAAGCATAACAACTAATTTTCATCATCTAGATAGTAGTCATACCAGCTAACCGAAGTACAAGAAGGAGATAGTCATGCCCGATTTTAGCAACTTACGAACACAGATCCGGTGTAGGATCCGGTCCGGTCCCCCCTCTGAAGTAGTCCCCCGGGGGACCAATTCGTGGCAAAAACTGCTCTATAATGGTCCCCCCTTAGACATCCAGCCTCGTTTTCGACTGGTCCCCCTGGGCGATTTTGGTCCCCCCTCGCATCCAAAATAGGCCCCCTCTCGAACTGGTCCCCCTCTTTTCTAACCAATGTAGAGCTATGTCAGTATTTATATTTAACTTTATTGTTACAAAACTTTATTGTCCCCACAGGGCCATAGGAACAGTTGTTTTTTTAATTTGTTTTCCGATTTATGTGCTTGTTGTTATTTTTGTGTGTGTGAGATATATTTGTTTGGTTGTGTTCTTGTTTCTTTCAGGGTTTTTATTGCATTGGTTCTTTTTTGTTTCTGTTTGTTTATGAGATGGTTGTACCGAATACTGAACATTAAATATTACTAGAATTTCAAACAATAAATAAATAAGTCAATCAATATTCTCTCTCTCTCTCTCTCTCTCTCTCTCTCTCTCTCTCTCTCTCTCTCTCTCTCTCTCTCTCTCTCTCTCTCTCTCTCTCTCTCTCCCCCTCTAAGGGGGGACCATTATAGAGCAGGTTTTGCCACGAATTGGTCCCCCGGGGGACTACTTCAGAGGGGGGACCGGACCGGATCATACACCGGGAAAGTTGACACATTTTTTCGCAGAAAGGAGGTAAAGAAGCAGGTAAGAACTTTGCCAGTCCGAAGCCCTTCACTGCGAGCATATCTTTGCAGTTGCGGTACATCCGTGTACAGTGTATATATCCTGTTGTCACTGAGCTGGGCTTCTTATTGCAGACTATCAAGATCGTGCTTGGATTTTTTGTTTTATGTGTGACAAGGGACTTTTTTCTGTTTGTAGTTGTTTTGTCTTTTACGTGAGGATATTGTTTAAACACGTTGTAAAAAGAAAAAGTGAAATTGATCTTGACTCGAGGTGTTGTTCGCACAGCGCAGTCGGCTCTCTGTGTCTGTGAATGTGTTTTCCCTGGTCTTTTTTCCATAGACGGAGCCGGTAAGTGTGTTTTTGTTGTTTTATGTCCATTCTCGATTAAATTAGTTCCCTAGTGCTACCCGGCATAGAGTTCCTCTCGTTTACTTTGTATTATCTCTGTCTCGCTGTTTTATCTCTGTGTCTGTGTCAGTCTGTCATTCTCAGTGTTTCTGTCTCCGTGTGCCTGTTTGTCTGTTTGTCTCTTTCTCTCTCTCAGTCTCCTTTTTTCATGCTTTAAAGCTCTCATTCGAAAAAACAAGCTTGGTAGACGTTGACTTTAAAACCGGTCCTGTGGATGTGTGTGTGTATGTGTGTGTGTGTGTGTGTGTGTGTGTGTGTGTGTATGTGTGTGTATGTGTGTGCCAGTGTGTGTGTGCGCGTTGTGTGTGTGTGTGTGTGTGTGTGTGTACGCGTTTTCAAGTGTGTGTGCCACGTGTGTGTGTGTGTGTCTGTGTGTGTGTGTGTGTGTGTGTGTGTGCAGGGGCGGACGAGGGGGGGGGGGGTTCTGGGGTTTCCGGAACCCCCCCCCCCCCAGCCAAAAAATAAAAATATTTTTATGGTGCATTTCTTTATTTTACATTGAGTTTCAATTTTTGGGGTATTAATCAGTGACAAAATCTGCTGCCTGAAACTGGTAATGATGATCCTCAGAATGCACCAGATTGCACCATTTTGCATCCTTTTTTTCAACATTTTCCGGGGGGGCATGCCCCCGGACCCCCCTAGCAAGCTATGCGCTTCGCACCGTCGGCGCCTTCACACCCATATCTTCACAATATACTTTTGAACCCCCCCCCCCCCCCCATAAAATGAACTGATCCGTCCCTGGTGTGTGTCGTGTGTGTGTGTGTGTGTTAGTGTATGTGTGTGTGTGTGTGTGTGTGTGTGTGTTAGTGTGTGTATGTGTGTGTGATGGTGTGTGTGTGTGTGTGTGTGTGTGTGTGTGTGTGTGTGTGTGTGTTGTCTGTCACGTCTGTCTGGATGGATGGATGCGGGATGGATACAAGTTCCCCCAGTTTATATAACCGTCACCCCCAGAACCCCCGCCCATATCCCAGCGTTTTTAACATTGAAGTATGACAAACGTTGTTATTCCACTCCTGGTTATATCTTTCGTCGACTCTCCTCTACCCCCATCCCCGCACCTACACAGAGCGGCATATACCGAAGGTTTTCAAGATAAACTAGTAACTAACTTCTTGCATAAAGCTTGGCGTTTTTGGAACTAATGAAAGAAATTGGGCGAATTTTGTAGTTGATGGGGTCTTAACCAATTAAAAGGTATTTTTCAAGCCTTTTGCTTTTTTTTTAAACGTTCCTTCTTCTATTTGTTCTCTCGTTTCCTGGGAATGCATATCCAGTCACTAAATATCACATTATGTGTCACCTGTGTACAGTACATGTGCGCTTTTTTTTTAACACAAAAGGAGAACCCAGAACCCGGAACGAACAGCTATTGTGGACATCCTGCTTGAATATCCCCCCCCCCCCCCCCCGCTCCCCTCCCCGCAACGTGTATTTTAAAACCACTGTGTATATAGCCCCTTATCCCTTCCCTTTCTATGTTATATATATATATTTTTTTTTAAGTTAGTCCCTCTTTAGCCAGGGCTGGATGTAAAAAAGCAGACCACTGCTTTCATCTATTACCCTCATTAAATAGAGAATTGTCATTGTCATTGTCATTGTCACTGTCATGTCTTCAATGCCGCGGTTTAGGATTTGCCGTGCACTGTGTCCGCCATCAGCATGAGTGTTGATTGGTTCATGTTGTCGGGGGTCAGGTACACGAACTTATGCACAGATGACTCGAATGAATGAAGTGTTGTCTACATGTGCCGCTATCCGGGTTTCAGCTGTGTTCCCGACAAAGCTTTGCCTTCAATAAAAGCCGGTTTTATGTAGATCTGTGTAGTTATCCTACTGCGACTGAGGTCACCGTGTTTGCCGGTGTAACACGAAATTTTTACTCCACGAAAAATTTACTCCGGAGTAAATATTTCGTACGAAATTCTTACTCCGAGTACACTTTTCGTACGAGAAAAGAACTCCCCAAGGCACGAAAAAATTACTCCCTCCACGAAATTTTTACTCCCCATTTTTTTTACTTCCAGTAAAAATCTCGTACGCAAAAATGGGATGCGGGCGAAGGGATAATGCCAATAAGTGATCTCACGCACACGAATATCGCGCTACCCTCCCTCCACCCCTTCCACCACCAAGACTAACAGGGGACAAGGGAGTAAACATTTCGTACACCTGGCATGGGAAGTTAAATTGCTTGTGTTGGGGTGAAGTAATTTATTAGTTATTGATTCGTCAGGGGAGTAACATTTTTGAACGAAATGTTTATTCGGAACTCACCTGTCTTGGGGAGTAATTTTCTCTTGTAATGGGGGAGTGCTTTTTTCGTAAAGGGAGTAACTTTTTCGTACGAAATGTTTACTCCGGAGTAAAAATCTCGTGGGAGTAATTTTCTCGTGTTACACCGGTGAAAAACAAGGTGGCTTATATTCACTTTTGGCCCGTGTAACCTTCAAGCAGCAATCCTTTCGTTTTCGTGTAAGTTTCGTTGGCTGAGCTTATAAGTTAGAAGGGGGGGGGGGGGGGGGGTGGGGGACACAAGTAGGATGCTGTTAGGTAAAAATTAGAAAAATGAAGCACTGTACATACATTTCTAACAAAAGGTAGCCTTTTGTCAGATGAAACAGATAATCAGGGTATGATGTGTATTTGTTGGGGTGTGTGTCCCTAAAATTTTTATTTTATTTTTTTATGTATGTTCCCCGCCCAGTCCTCGTCAATTTTGTTTTTGTTGTTGTTTGTTTACCTGTCAGGGACAATCATAATTATGCCCCTTGGTTAGCTCCCTGCCGCAACTCTCAACCGGCCTCTCAAACAAATAGAGAACGAAATAAAGAATGGAGAAAGACAAGAGAGGGAGAGAGAAAGCGTTGGAACTGGGGTTTTTTTTTTAAATCTCACACTGAATGAGTGTGTGTGTGCGTGTGTGTGTGTGTGTGTGTGTGTGTGTGTGTGTGTGTGTGTGTGTGTGTGTGTGTGTGTGTCCCTCAAATTATTTTGTTATGTATCCCGCCTAGTCCTCGTCAGTTTTGTTTTGTTTTGTTGATTGTTTACCTGTCAGGGACAATCTTTCACGCATTTGTCGCTTGTCCTAGTTTGATATGAAAAACTGTAAGTGTCCGTTTGTGGTATTTGCCACGATTATATGCAAATCAGTGACCTAATGTGAATTTATATGGTCGATTATTCCTTGCAACAATAGTAACTTCAAGTGTGTGTGTGCTCTTCTGATTTCAGTGTTGCAGCACTGAATGATGGCGGACGAATCCATGACATGCTGTACGGTGGAGACACCTTCCCGCCTGATGCTCTTCTACCCTGACTCCACCCCCTGCGCCCTCATCACCCTCCTCCCCACTCAGCCAATCAGCAAGCCCGTGGGCCAGCACGTGACCATGGGCAGGAGCAGCACGGCCGACATCCGGCTGAACGACGAACGCATGTCCCGGCTGTACGCCTCGCTCTGGCATGACGGGAAGGACCCTTTCGTCTTCCGGGTCAGCAACCTGAGCGAGCGCAAGATGCTGATGGTGGACGGTGTCATGCTGCGCTACCAGGAAGAGGCCGAGGTCAAGGACGGGACCTCGCTGACCTTGGACTTCCTGCAGCTGAAGGCCAGGGTGTGTGGCGGGGACTACGTTGCCTTTTCCTACCAGGTCAGCTGTTTGCTTTTTCATAACAGTTCGTATTTTTAAACCAAAATCATCATACTGCCAGTGTCCGCAGTCGCAGGGCACTGCATGTATGCGTGGGGGTATGAATGCCTAACCTAATTAATTTAGTCTTTCTACAAGACTATACGTACATAAATAAGATATCCTTTTACCTATTTACATTTTTGTTTCATTTTTAGAAGTTTTTAACTTAAAAGGTGGCTCTGAATGTTACCATTTTTATTACATTGTGTACGAATTAAAGGACATGAATATTCTTTATCATCAGGTCAGTTTCGTCAAGAACGTCGTCATCAGTCCGCCCTCAGTGCCGCCGGCTGCTCCGCCGCCTCCCGATGGCAAGTGCCTCATGCCTCCTAGGAGAAACAGCGTGTCTGGCAGAGACCTGTCCTCCGTCTTCTCCTGCTCGGACACTCCCCACAGCACGTCCCTGGGCACGGCTGAAGACGTGGTCAATAAGCTGCTTACTTGTCTTCAGGCCGCCAGTCTCGACTCTGGCCTGGGTGCCAATATGAGCGTCAAACCCAGGACACCCTACCTGGACGCCACCCGCCGCCAGGGAACGAGTCTGGATTCTGGGATGGGTGCAGGCTTCAGCTTCCCCCCTGGAGCGACTGGTTATGCTTCGTACGACCGTCGTTATTCAGAAGATGTTGGGGTGGAGTATGAGCTGCCTGAGAACCTCAGCACCATGGGGCTGGGGGACTCCTCTGTGGCAGAACCGCCCAGCGGGCTGTCGACCGTCAGCATGCCGCCCTCAGTGTACCACACAGGCAACAAGCTGTCCCTCAACATCCCGCCATCTCTGGTGCACACTCCAGGTGCATCTGCGGAGCTGACCGCTTCTACGGCACCAGCGACCCCGCAACTACAGAACAACCTCTTCCGCCTGTCTTCAGCATCACACGCATCCGGTCAAGCCGCGCCTCAGCAGCATTCAGCAGGGGGAAAACAGTGCGCAGCTTATACGACCACATCACCACCACCACCACCACCACAACAACAACAACAAAATCAGTATCCATACCAGCTCTCTTCCATCTCACCACCAGTCTACAACCAGCTCGCAACAAGCGCGAAGAAGGATTTCTCTTGCTGGTTTAACTTGGAGACAACCTCCACGCTTAAGCCACAGACCCAGAAGGGGGAGAACATTCGTCCACCGGACCTCCCAGAGATCGCTCAGAGAGTGCAGGACGCGCTGGTAGACTCTAAGAAGAATCAGGTCTGTTCTGCCTGTAGCTGTCGCGGTGGCGGCGGCGGTAGTGGTGGTGGTGGGACGAGCGTCAACATGGCGGTCGTTATAAAACCTGTGCCGGATATGACGCAGAAGATGGCCTTGGCGGACATGGTGGTTCGCGAAGGTCAAAGACGAGGGTCACCCGTGGAAAATTCGGATTGGGATACGGATGACACCAACATCAACTGCTACATGAAGTGAAGGACAACAGTATGGTACTAACCAAAGAATCTAACCTTCAAGCACTGGCTTAAAAGAGTCTAAATTCATGGATTGACTCAAAGAGTGTACATTCATGTAGTATTAACTTCCAGAATGTACATTCATGGATTAACTTAATGAGTGTTTATTTATGGATTAACCTAACGAGTGTACATTCATGTATTAACTTTAAGATTTCACATTTATGGATTAACTTAATGAGTGTACATTCATGGATTAACCTAACGAGTGTACATTCATGGATTAACCTAACGAGTGTACATTCATGGATTAACCAAAAGAGTCCACATTCATGGATTAACCAAAAGAGTCCACATTCATGGATGAACTTAAAGAGTCTACATTCATGGCTTAACAAAGCAGGGCTCCCCAAGCTGTGAGGCGTAAATGTACGATCCCGTGCGTACCGTTTCGAAACGTCAAAACTCAGAAACAATTCCTACATCATGATTGTACAGACTTGCCTAAAGCTAAACTTGACTGAATGGCCACTAAGTCATCTTTTAAGACAAACCTTGGCTGATTTCATTTTTACATTTAGTCAAGTTATGTCTAAATGTTTTAACATCGAGGGGGGAATCGAGACGAGGGTCGTGGTGTATGTGTGTGTGTATGTGTGTGTGTGTGTGTGTGCGTGCGTGTAGAGCGATTCAGACCAAACTACTGGACCGATCTTTATGAAATTTGACATGAAAGTTCCTGGGTATGATATCCCCATACTTTTTTTTCATTTTTTTTTTATAAATGTCTTTGATGACGTCATATCCGGCTTTTCGTGAAAGTTGAGGCGGCACTGTCACGCCCTCATTTTTCAAGGAAATTGGTTGAAATTTTGGTCAAGTATTGTTCGACGAAGCCCGGACTTCGGTATTGCATTTCAGCGTGGTGGCTTAAAAATTAATTAATGACTTTGGTCATTAAAAATCTGAAAATTGTAAAAAAAACAATTCTTTTATAAAACGATCCAAATTTACGTTCATCTTATTCTCCATCATTTTCTGATTCCAAAAACATATAAATATGTTATATTTGGATTAAAAACAAGCTCTGAAAATTAAATATATAAAAATTATTATCAAAATTAAATTGTCGAAATCAATTTAAAAACACTTTCATCTTATTCCTTGTCGGTTCCTGATTCCAAAAACATATAGATATGATATGTTTGGATTAAAAACACGCTCAGAAAGTTAAAACGAAGAGAGGTACAGAAAAGCGTGCTATCGTTGTCAGCGCAACTACTACCCCGCTCTTCTTGTCAATTTCACTGCCTTTGCCGTGAGCGGTGGACTGACGATGCTACGAGTATAATTATGGTCTTGCTGCGTTGCATTGCGTTTAGTTTCATTCTGTGAGTTCGACAGCTACTTGACTAAATGTTGTATTTTCGCCTTACGCGACTTGTTAGTCTTGCGTGCATAAGGGCAGAGTGAGATAAACAAACAAGAACGATTATGGATGGTGAGAAAGTACTTCCTTATCAACATTATACTCACGCGTGCATGTTTGAAGAGAAAAGAAGTGGAAGTAAACTAGCCGACAGTTGTGTGTTGGTTCTGTGTGGTGGAAAATTGAGACTAAACACGCATGTGGTTTGGTTAAAATTTCGTTTGGTGAGAAATTACTTCCTTATCAACACTTTCACTCACTCGTTCATGTTTAGACAGGAAAAAGTACATGTAGAACCAGAAAGGACATCAGTGTGTTGATGTTGTGTGGAAAATGGAAGTGATCTGGTTGAAATTTGGTTTGGTGAGAATTTACTTCCTACTCAACATCATATACTCACGCGTTCATCATAGTGTTTGGACAGGAACAAATGGAAACAGCGAGTACAGCAGTGTGTTGATGTTGTGTGGAAAATGGAAACTTAGCACGCATGTGATTTGATGGAAATTTGGCTCGGTGAGAATTTACTTCCTACTAAACATTTCACTCACTAATCATGTTTAGACAGGAACACTGAATGGAAATAGCGAGAACAGCGGTTTATCCTACATGCGTGAGAGAGACAACTCATTACATAACAATATCGTTCAAACCACACGTGTGTATATCATTTAAATGAGGTCATGTCAAGCAAGTCTGTCATGGACCTGTTTTTCCACTGCTTATGATGCCAAAGTCACCGAGATAAACGTCATTATACAGAGTAAAGAAGTATATGATTTGGCTGAAATTTGGTTTGCTAATTTGTATATCTCAGAGATGCCTTCCGTCTCGAGTGAACCATTAAACAAACAACTAACCATAGGTCGTAATTGGCAGTCCGAATACTGAAATGATCGATATGCTGTTATAGGCTTTAACGTATATAAAAATGGTCTTCAGGTAATATGCTTGCTATTACCAAATAAAGAACGTGTCAACTCTTAACAGTGAATATGAGGTCTGCTTGCATTGATTGTTGTTAGAAATAATAATAATAATAATAATGCAAACTTTTATAGCGCTATTCTAGAAAAATTTCTACTCTTAGCGCTTTACAATACATACATCGACCAAGCATACTATACACGCACACAGGACCGGACCAAATGAGTTGTAAGGGGGGGGGGGGGGGGTTCCTCCTTTTTGGGGGGGCAAATCAGCGAATTTATTAAAAAAAAATTTTTTTTTAAAAACTGATATATGTGGAGCTATGCGCGTCGTTGTTTTCTTTTCTTTATATTGTTCCGTTGCACAAAGTGGTTTGAATAGCCAAAAAGGTCGGTTGAAGGGACATAAAACAAACAAAAAACCCAACTACCAACCACTTCTCCGTCTACGTTGTTACGTCCCTTGAACATGACCAGAGGTTTACGGAATGATTGCACTTTATTGCTTTAAAATATCACCAACATTTTTACCTCAGATACACTGAGTACATCCTGTCACGGTGCTTCGGCGGCCGTGTGCAAAATCTGATACCTCAATTTGTAATAATTATCTTCCTTGAATTTGAGACACTGTTATTGGATTCTACCTTTTTTCAGCATTATGAAACCCATTCTCCTATTCTTTTCATTTTCATTACTTTATTGTCCCATCGCTGGGAAATTCGGGTCACAGTCGCTTCCTCGCAGTGGAAAGCTAGAAAAAAGATATTATCTGGATCACTTCGCAGGTACTGGACTCCAAACAATACCTTGAATCAAAGAGTGCTTGTGACACTGACGATGTCGAGCGCCTGTGGAGCGCACTGGCACGGTGACCTCAGAAAACATTCGCCCGACTGACCCAGTTTTCTGTTTGTCTGCGTCTCTCGGGCAGAAAATAGCAACGGTTATGTCTGTAGGGTAAGGCCATTGCGGCGCTCAGCTCTGGACAATTCATCGATTTTCCCCCCCACATGAATGCAGCGACCAAACTGATCGACAATTTCAGCATTAATGTATGAGATTCATTTCATTTGAGTATTTTGTGTTAGATGTTTCTTTGCGATCTGATGCTGAAATACAAACATGTAGGCTATCCTTTGTTGGTAAGCGTCACTGAAGAGGAGGCCAAGTAAGTTTACCTTATGCATTGCTAAATAGCAAATTATAATTCCGAAAGGAATATAGAGTCCAAGTCAGTGAATATATTAAACGGATTAAAATAAAACTTGGGGGAAAAACAAGGTTCCGAGTTACGCTGGTGAGATAGGGCATAGACCTATATTAGATATACAAGGTCCCTGGATCAGTAGTGCGTGTGTTTGTGTGTGTCTGCATGCACTAGGTTACGTGTACGTGCGCTCCGGCTTTAGGTTCCACCATTTTTGCTGTCAAGGTCTTCGCGAATTTCAATTCTTCTTCTTCTTCTGCGTTCGATGAGGGCCCCAAAGGGGGGGGTATCATCACGATCACGGGAAGGGAAATTTTAGCTTTCACGATCACAGTTACCTTGATTTTTGTTTTCACGATCACGAACACCTTGACGAATAGAGGATCATAGAGTGATACAGCTGTGAAAAATGTACGTTGAAAATAAAATGCTTTGCAATAATGCCCATCACGATCACGAAAACAAATGACGATCACGATCACGAGACTTGATTTTTTTGTCATCACGGATCACGGGCAAAGTCCCATCACGATCACAGAAATGAAAATTTCGGCAATCACGGTCACAGAAAGGTCAAAAATCGCCAATCACGATCACGATTTTAAACCCTTTGGGGCCCTCTTCGATGTTTCGAATTTCAATAATTTGCAGAAAATACAGATTTCAAAAGAAAAAAATACAGTGTTCTGTCCCATGTCGAATTTCATTTATGTGAACTAAAAGTCTGAGAAAACAGAAATTTGACCTGTGAAGACGGCCATTTTGGGTAAGTTTTCTCATGGATGTAACCTTCAGACGTCCACGTAGGGAGATTCGCTACGGTGTAATTTGGAAACACCAGCAATGATAAACTAGATAATACTCCGTAACTAAGCATTTATTAATTAACTGTATAAATTTAAATAGGAAAACGGAGGTTGAGGCCTGGTCAGTAGGGTGTGTGTGAGTGGGGAGAAGGACGCAGTGACTGATAGGTCATGAAGAAATTATGGTCGTAGTATGTCAAGGTTTGCCAAACACAACGGCGTGCACAAAATGATAATTGTACATTCAAACACTGATTTGTAACGTGTTCGTGTTGTGTGGGGACCTCATAAAAGCACCGAACCGAACTGTTGCCGCTCTTGGGTCGATTTGAGATATTTTTCATGTTTTGCTGTTGTTGTTTTTTGGCCATGAGAATTCCTTAAAATTGACTCAGTCAGCCTTGTCAAACGGAAAAGAAGTACATACAGTTTAGATTTACCCATCCGGCTTGGTAACTAATAACAGGCGCTACGCCGTATGCTTGTGTACCCCCGTTTTTCCGGTTACGAATGTAACCAAACGCCTGTGTTTACTGCATGAAAATGTGATGATTAACAGTAACACACACACACCAAAGAGCTTATACGGAGTACACTCTTTGCACACACACAGACACACACGTACACAGGAAGGAAGGAAGGAGAAAACGACACCGGGCCACACCTATGGAATTTCCCAGACAGCTATGTAAATAAGGAATTTGCACATGTGCATTTGTATTACGCATTCATCCTACTGCAACACTGTTGGAAAGAAAAGTCATATGTGCGTGCTCTTTCTGGGATGTTACTGTCGTGAATTAAACCTGTCCAAAAATACGGGGGGTTCCCCAGCTGTAATACTAGGCTGTTCTCATTGGCTATCAAACGTTTCTCAAGAAATGGATACGAAAATATTTGCCAATGTGTGCTTTGAATGTAAGGTAGGGAAGAAAATGAGATACAATGTATCCATTTCAATGACGCTATCATATCGGCGAAAGAATAAACGCTGAAACCCATGTCACAATAAAGTGG
>NC_090245.1:50926380-51058880 GCF_037325665.1 Littorina saxatilis | reverse complement strand
CCAAAACGGCCATTTCCCACACCGCTTTTAATCCCACCCACTCATCACACACTGCATTCACCGTGCATTCTCATTCTACAGTCTACGTTCACACACAGTGCATGAAAGAAAAAAAAATCCGCTCAATATTACACTGCTGTCGAGAAAACTAGGTCAGTGGGGCAGTGAGTGCCTGAGGCCGAAAGAGGTTGGGTGGAAAAGGGAGGGTAATGGGGTCGTACGGTTTTCAACAAAACATTCAGCAAACTGCAGCGTCTTTTTATGCGTATTTTCTCACACAACGATTAATTTCACAAATGAAGTCCACTCACGATATTTACGTTATCGATTCCAACATTGATACCAACAATGAAATCATGCGCGCAAACGTTAAACAGATGCATGGCAAACACAGAAGATTTAAACACATTCTTCCTTTTCATGAACATTGTGTACGACCGACTACACCTTAAGCGGCGAGTCATAAGAAATTTCAAAAGACCACTAATGGCTAGGACCACCTGCCATTAATATTAAGACCACATTGCGTAACAATGCATCACATCGCCCACATCAACACAAAACGACCCACAACATGGCTGCGGGAAAAGGTATACTCAAAAGACAGTACATGTCAGGCTGACCTAACTACCATGTGGGTTCAAACAATTTATAATGTCCAAGAAATTACTTGGACCATGATTTCTGTTTATAGTCCAAGGGTTTAGTGATGCAGGTTCTGGCAATAAATTCACAACAGGCTCGGGGAAACCCATCTAGAGTGGGGAGCCATTTCATTCTACTGATCTATTTTGAGATCAGTGTGGCATAGAAGGCCAAGGGAGCTAACTTTCTTTCAGGCAAAATTTCACGCTGTGCCTTTGCTTCAAAACTGGTTTGATGGTGTCTGTCGTAATCATTTACATTTCAAAATACAATTCTGAATCTGCATTTATATAAATCATTCTTTGGACATCAAAAGACTTAAAAAGAAGCATTCGATTAGCTGAATTATCCTTTTAGAATACACATGTGAACATATCGGGTTGACTTTTGAATAGGCTCCAAACAAAGCATCATTGCTGTTTTATCTTTTATTTACTGTTACAAATTATGAATTCAACATGTCCAGAAATCAATCTACAATAACAAATAAAACAATGGCTCACAGTTTAATTAATTATTATAAATTCTTCAAAAGCATCAATAGTCTTTATTATACATGTAAATTCTAATTGACATTCAAACCAAAAGTTGAAAGGTAAAATCTCAAACAACTTTAATTCTGATTATATGGACTGGGTGGCCGAGTGGTAACGCACTTGCGCTCAGAATCGAGAGGTTGCGTGTTCGACCCTGGGTCAGGCCGCTATTTTCTCCCCCCTGTCCTAACCTAGGTGGTGGGTTTAAGTGCTAGTCTTTCGGATGAGACGAAAAACCGAGGTCCCTTCGTGTACACTATATTGGGGTGTGCACGTTAAAGATCCCACGATTGACAAAAGGGTCTTTCCTGGCAAAATTGTATAGGCGTAGATAAAAATGTCCACCAAAATACCCGTGTGACCTGGAATAATAGGCCGTGAAAGGTAGATGCAGCACCTAAAGGCAGTCGATCTACTGGCCGATGTGAATGCGTGATATATTGTGTAAAAAAAAAATTCCATCTCACACGGCATTAATAGGTAACATGCGCCTTGAGTCGCCTTGTGTGGTGAGATACGTGCGCGATATAAATCCTCGTAAATAAATAAATAAATTGTCTCTGTTCATAATACTCCCATTCTGCATCGTATTCAATGCATCTGCACCTTGATTACCCTATTAACAAATACAAAAACTATTACAAGTGGATTGCTTGCCATCAGAGCATGTTTCAGTATCCTGAGGAATTATCTCCCTTCACCCACTCATTTCACAGTCCTTATTAGGGATACCCGACTAACTTCATTTCCCTGTTACACCGAACACATCAGCAAGACTACTTATGATAAGCCATTTTATGACAGATTAAATAGCTGGGCTGGACCTAACGTTATGTATCAGAGGGAAAGGCTTCAAAATCAGGCAGGGGTACATGAGCTGGTCAGGCTTTGCCCCCCAGATGCTGTTGAAATTTAGCATTTCAAAGGGGTATTTTAGGTCTCACCTTGAGAAGAAAGGTAAATTTGCCAGGTAAGGGAGGAGGGGAGGGGGGGGGGGCTTCCGGAACCCAGGAACCCCCCTCCCCACTAGATCCAGCCCTGAGAAGTATTTCTGTATTATAACCGCACTCAATAAAATTGCAGCGTAAAAACACCTTCCTTCGGCTGGCCCCTAGACTGTTGTAAATAGTCAGAGAACAACGCCCTGTGATACATAAAGGTGCAACAAAGAACAAAATGAGTGCATCTACAAATTAAAGGCTCTGCAGGTTCTGCCCTGCCAATGAAGTGACTTGCAAGACTGTTGATCATACAACAGCGTGTGTGCATTTCGATCTCATCATTAATGAATTAGTGCTAGTGCTCTGCATCATTTGGTTCTGATTCCGAAGTTTCTATACATGTTTTCACCCCATACATTAAAACAGGTAATAACAGTTTCAACATGCACATGTCAATTATCATCAAATCTACATTGCATGTTGCCTTTCCATCAGGTTAGAAGAAAAAAACTCCTTTATTATCTCAAATTCTAATGGCTTGTCAACAGCATGCTCAAGACATAACATACAACAAAATCATAACAATTTCATCCTTGACTCATAATGTCTGTAATTACCTAGTGAATAAACAAAAATTGGAGAATACATTCTTACTCTTAGCAAGAGAACAACTGTAACGAACAGCTTCACTTGCACAATCTGTAAAATTACCCCCATTTTAAGACTCCCTCCTTTTTAAGACCCGATTTTCTCAGATTTTTGGTGGACTTAAAATGGGGGTTCCACTGTACTGAACTGTTGGCCTGAAAAGTTTTGAATCGAGAAAAGCCTCACTCCACTTGCGACCCGACGGTTAACAGTCAGTTTCTGTGGCTTTAAAAGTTAACCACATTGGGTTGTGTCAACAGTGGATTAGCTCTAGTTTGTGGGCTTCCCTGCCATAAGGACATTCATATGTATTTCTTCCGTAAATTTGCCAAAATGGCCATGAAAGTTTCACAAATTTTAAAATGTTTTCCGCAGTCCTGGGTGTCACCTTTCTTCCACCAAGAAAATGTTTGGTAATCCTGCCAAAATGATGGCAAAGGCTTTGGGAGATTTAAAATAAAATGTCTCGACATGTATTTCTCTCTCTTTCGACTGTGTACAGAGATAAGAACAGCCTCGCTTTCACCTAGATCCTGCCTAAAAACAATGTTCAGACCTCATGTTCAGACTCGGCGTAATGATTCCGAAAGGACTACTTTTTAGCGGTCAAGTTCAGTCGTCCGCATACTCGAAAGTGAAAAAAAGATGAAACGTTTTGCTACAGTATTGGAGGATGAACTGTCGAAGAAAAAAAAGAATCTCATGCCAACCACTACGCAGAAGACTATAGTTGTCCAGAAGAAGTTCTGAAACACGTCACATTCCAAATCAAAAGACGACATTCTATTCTCTTACGTCACTATTCTTGGTTTACGGTACCATTCGGCGGCTTTGCTATGAGAATGCCTTAGTCTTGGTTGGCCGAGACCTTGAGGTGGAATGCGAGTGATTAGGTTTGTTGATTTTGCTCGGAGAAGTGGTCCGTGTTCAAGCAAGTTTCTTTCTTCTTTGAAAACAAAAACCCTAAGACCAGTGAATGTCGAGATATATATGTTAATTGGATCTGTGATCCAAACATGCCTTTTGGTCAATCTCGATGGCAGTTTATTCCACTCGCACTACGGGCTTGTGGAATAAACTTCCATCTCGATTGACCAAAAGCCATGTTTGGATCACAGATCCAATTAACGTATACTGTAACGCTTCACTGACTGCCCACACCAAACAACTTCCCTGATAGTTTCACTGTACTTGGTTGAAGTGGGGTAGACAACAACATGCAGTTGCTTATTCTGAGTTAAAAGATGATGACCTGCTATGGCCTCCTTAGGTGTAACTTCTGTGGGTGAGAAAGTTTCACTAAGTAGGAAAGACGGTGAAAGTTGCTGTCATTCATAATGTCTTTGGCCAAGTTTACTCCTTGACATAGACAACTTGTTAGATTCTTAACTCTTGGTGATGTTGCAAGGCCTGGACATAGGGAATGGACCTCAACAAGAAACTGTGGGGCTCGCTCTACCGACCTGGATCTGACAACCAACTTCGTTGCATCCACCAAGCTGAGGATTTGAGGGATCTCTGTCAAACACTGAAGAAGAGGTGAACTGCTGTCAACCATAGGGGTAGGTTTGTTTTGAGGGTTGGCTCCACGGTTAGCGGAGCAATTCCTTGACATCTCAGAGAAGTGTCCCCTAATGCTTTCTCCCTAGGCCCTGCAGGTATTATACTGTTTCAGTTGCTGTGAATTCCATCATCTTCAAGCAGTGTGATGGTTTCTGCTCTGAAATTGGCTGACAGTCTGTTGGGAAATGGTCATTTGAGTATTGCCTTGCAGTTCAGTGAGGATGCCCCTCCTCCATTTTCAGCTGTCTGTTGATTTCATCAAGATGTTACCCGCTGTGTAAATGTTGAATATATTAGTTTCTTAATCTAAGGGCATGTGGGGTATGTTACAGCAAACACAGATTTGGAGGGGGAGGGGGGGGGGGGGCTTTATTGATGCTAAACAAGAGAATATGAGTCAGTAGAAATACTTACCAGTGGTGACGTGGTTGAAAATAACAGACTCTGCTGCTCGGCCACCGAGTGCCATACACATCCTCTCAAAGAGCTGTAAACACACACACACACACACACACACACACACACACACACACACACACACACACACACACACACACACACACACACACACAAACTTGGTTATTAGTGAGTCATTTAAATGTTTGTGAAAAAGTACTTCAACTAAGCAAGTAGAAAGGAAACAGAAAAGAGAAGAAAGCTTGCAGAAAAACAACAAAAACAAGACAGAAAGCCTAAAAGACTCATAGATGACTGAAACATTGAATGAATATAAGAAAAGTACAAAAGTCAAAACAATCATAAACATGAAATAAACACATTTAACATGAACACAATTTTATCTTGTGTGTCAATTTTTTTTACTTCATAAAAATACAAAGAATTTGGTGTAAGAACCTCTTCAGTTGAGTAGAGCTTCTGGTCAGATGGCATGTACTGAGCAAATCCCAGGGCACTGTTTGTCCTTGGTACGATGGAAATCTGAAAGCGGAACACCAAACCTGGGTCAACTCACACTCAAAACTGGAAAGCATGAGCCACCATCTCAAACTCATCTACATTAACATGCTGTACCAATAGCGCTTCGAACTCAGATGTTCTAAAGGTCTGTTACTTCTTCACATTAAACTAACCTTTCCACTGAATTTGTTCCTGCTCTAAAACAAAACTTCTATCAACTTTCTCAAGACCTTCCTAAGAACATAGTCTGAAGTGATTTTGAGACCATTTTTCATTAGGAATTTCATCTCGAGAAAGAGAGAAACTGAGACAACCACAGACAAAAAATAATACAATGACAAAGGAAAAAAGACCAGAGAAGAAGCCCTGTCAGCTTACCCTGATAAGAGCGTCTGTGTATTCGAGAAGCCAGCCGACCAAGGCATGACCCGACTCATGGTAAGCCACCACCTTCTTTTCTGTTGGTGCCAGCAGTCCCGTCTTCTTTGCCACACCTACAGCAGTCATAAATATCACACTCTGTCAGAAAATTGGTCACACAAGTATTTGAAGCAAAATAACACTGAACATTGTCAGCCATTTTCAAAATCAATTTCAATAATGGAAACACTATACAGGCCTGACACCAAAAAAATGTGAAAAACCTGAAATGCCAGGGTCCACGGCGGGAGGGCCAACAGCCTACTTGGGGGTCTGGGATATGATAGGATGGTACTTTTTGTTGGCATGTCTCCACACTTTAAAAGCGATGGCTTCAGCTGCTTTGCTAGATTATACTCTTTTAAAATACCTCATAATTTTGAAGTGCTGTGCCAAACCAACAGTAAAAAAGCGTTCTCTGAAATGTCAGATGTACGAATAGTGAAATCTCTTGGCAAAGTATTGGAACTGCAGAAGGTTTACAAAATATGCTAAAATTGACACAGAAGGTGCCTACCTGCAATGACACGCTCAGCCGCATACTCAAAATCTGACCCCTCAATGATCTTCTTGCCCTCTCTTGCCGCATGGATGGCAGCCTCATTGCACAGGTTGGAGATGTCAGCACCTGTGTGACAGAAAAAGTGTCACGTGGATTGTAGAGTAAGAAAACAAAAAAAGACAAACATCAACACTAACAAGAATTACTACCCAACAAGCAACAAACAAACAAAACTGATTTTTTTTCACCTCGAAAGCTTTAACAAGGAATATAACTCATATTTCATAAAAGTTCCTTCACTTTTCTTCCACAGCAAAATGTATTTGCATGCTGGGGCTAAAATTTCCTCTGCACAACCGTTACAAAACTAAAATGACATAACAATTACTACTACAAAAAGAATAGTCCTGTGCTGTGTTGGGTATGAAACAAAATAGTCACGTGCTGTATTGGGTGTGTAACAGGGAGGGAGTGCACCTAATGCTGATGCAAATAGAAGATGTCCTGTGCAAGACTAAACAACACAAAAAAGCTTGTGTTAAGACAAAAAATCCCCATGCACAAAATCAACTCCAAACCTACCACTCATTCCTGGCGTCAGTTGAGCGAGTCGAGGCGAGTACACTTCAGGCGGGTCCACCAGTTTCAGCTGTCTCAGGTACAGATTGAAGATTTCTCTGCGTTCAATCAAGGTGGGCAGATCGATCATGATGTGTCGGTCGAAACGGCCCGGACGCAGCAAGGCCTTGTCGAGGATGTCGGCTCGGTTGGTGGCGGCTAGCATAATGACGCCCTCCTGTGTGCCGATGCCGTCCATCTCCACCAGAAGCTGATTGAGAGTGTGTTCCTCCTCACTGTTCGACCCAAAGCCCCTGTAGTAAAACAAACAAGAAAAGGTTAGAGACTTTGATAGCATTTGTGCATGGTGTTCTCCTGCACGGGGCTCTCTCTGCCTTTCTCTCTCTCTCTCCCCCAACAACTACCTGTAGGGTTAAGTGTAAATGAAGGTAGAGTCTGTACATACAGAATCTCTCTCTCTCTCTCTCTCTCTCTCTCTCTCTCTCTCTCTCTCTCTCTCTCTCTCCCTCTCCCTCTCCCTCTCCCTCTCTCTCTCTCCCTCTCTCTCTCTCTCTCTCTCTCTCTCTCTCTCTCTCTCATATGCAGAGGCTGGTGTGAAAAGAATACAGATCTGTCCCCTTTCATTCTACCTCAATCTCTGACTAACATACCCTCCAGTTCTTTTTCGCCCGACGGCGTCAATCTCATCAATGTAGACGATGCAGGGTGCTCGTTTTCTGGCCTCCTTGAACAGGTCGCGCACTCTGGCAGCGCCAAGACCTGCACACACAAATATTACACTTAAATATGATAAATACACAATACTGTCCTTAAGAAATGCAAGGTTTTGATCGTCTGTATATCTTAGTCGGTATAAAAATAAATCACCCAAAAACAGATAGACTGCTAAAGTTCCAACATTCAGAATGAAAAAAAAACAAGAATGATATTAATCATATTCATCTAAATAATTATTTAGATTTTTAATGTAACATGGTGGGTTTTTTTTTTTTATCAATAATCAAACATTCCATTAACCTACAAGTACAATTCTTGTTTTTGTTACCCCATGGAGACTTACCCCCCAGCATTTCCACAAACTCAGATCCGGCCATGGCCAGGAAAGGGACTTTGGCCTCTGAGGCCACTGCCCTGGCCAGCAATGTCTTGCCACACCCTGGGGGGCCTAGCAGCAGAGCACCACGGGGGATCTTTGCTCCAAGCTCCTGGAAGAAAGAAAATAACATGTTTAAATAAAGCGAAAAACAACAACAAAAAACACAACAACAAACATATAACAAGCTGCTAGAAAAAATTAACATCGTGAAAAGAATTATCAAATAATTAAAGGTAGCAGGAACACTTAAAAAAACTTGATTGAACAAAGGGAAAACCCAAATTAAACAAGGAAAAAAACAACATAAAAAGCAAGGTGCTAGAAGAAAAAACAAGTCGCGTAAGGCGAAATTACTACATTTAGTCAAGCTGTCGAACACACGGAATGAAACTGAACGCACTGCATTTTTTCACCAAGACAGTACAGCTTCGTCAATCCCCGCATGAAGGAAATCGCTCACCTTCCACGTGAAAAACGTAGTGATATTGACACGCCAGATTAGCGCGGTGGCATATTGTGCTAAGCAGGAAAGCGCGCTTTTCTGTATTCTTGTTAACTTTCTGAGCTTGTTTTGAATACAACCTATCATATCTATATGTTTTTGGAATCAGGAAATGATAAAGAATAAGATGAAATCATTTTTGGATCGATTTCTGAAATTTTAATCGTAAGACTAATTAATCTATTTTCGTTAATTGTGATCACATTTTAAGAGTAAACATGACATATGTATATATTTTTAGATTCAGAATGTGGTGAAGAATACGATGCAATCAATTTTAAATCTGTTTGCAAAAAAACGATTTTAATGACAACTTTAATTAGCAAACTCATTACCGTAAAAGTCGACCTATAAGCCGCAACTTTTTTTTCCTAAATGGACCCCTGCGGCTTATAAGGCGGTGCGGCTTATGAATGACTTTTTCTGAATCAGTGGAGTGTATCCGACTTCGCTCAGTGACCTAGTTTCCGGAAGTTGGATCGCCGCTGTGTAATGGCCTTGAATCAGCTGTGTTTACCTCAATTCACTCACTCACCTTCTTTCCGGAAGTTTGAAGCATGACAATAACTTACACTCACACAGTAATGGGTTGGCATACACCGGTTTTGATCGATCACAATGCCGAAAGAAAAGTTTCCGAAGGGGATCGTCGTGCAGGTTAACAAGAAGGGGTGGATGGATGAGAAGGTGATGGACACCTGGCTGACAGAATGCTATGGGAAAAGGCCAGGGGGTTTCTTCCGTCGCACTAAAGCTCTGTTAGTCATGGACAGCATGCGTGCACACATCACTGAGAAGGTCAAAAAGTCAGTCACTGCCACCAACTCCATCATCGCTATCATCCCGGGTGGCACAACAAAGTACCTGCAACCCCTCGATATCAGTGTGAACCGGCCCTTCAAAGTGGTGATGAGGGATGAGTGGGAGAGGTGGATGGTGGATGGCGAGAAATCATTCACAAAGACTGGCCGCATGCGTAGAGCAACCTTTGCAGATGTGTGCCAGTGGGTCCTGAAAGCTTGGGATGCTGTCAAAAAGTCAACGATCATCAACGGCTTCAGAAAGGCTGAGATCATCACTGGAGCAGACGACGCGACAGACAACACGACAGCCACTGACAGTGGGGCCGAGAGTGACACTTCCGGTGACTCTGTGCCAGAAGCCATTCTGAACTTGTTCATCTCCGACACTGAGGAGTCCGACTTCAGCGGATTTTCAGCATCAGATGTTGAGTGATTTACAGAACTAACTACAGGTGCTGTGTGCAGGACGAGAGGACAGTTTGATAGTCCAGAGTTCTGTGAATCACTCAACATCTGATGCTGAAAGTAAAGTGCAAAACTGACAAGTTAGCCGGTTCGTTTTTGTGTGTGTGTGTTGTTTTTTCGTTGACTTTCGATGTTTCTTGACTTGAACTTTGCTTCTAGGCGCGGCTTGTATGCCGGAGCGGCTTGTGTATGGATTTTTCTGATTTTTTTTAAAAAATCGGGGGGTGCGGCTTATACCCAGGTGCGTCTTATAGGTCGACTTTTACGGTAATTAAATTTTAAGCCTCCAAGCTGAAATGCAATACCAAAGTCCGGGCTTCGTCGAAGATTACTTGGCCAAAATTTCAACCAATTTGGTTGAAAAATGAGAGCGTGACAGTGCCGCCTCAACTTTCACGAAAAGCCGGATATGACGTCATCAAAGACATTTATCAAAAAAATGAAAAAAACGTCTGGAGATACCATACTCAGGATCTCTCATGTCAAGTTTCATGAAGATCGGTCCAGTAGTTTTCTCTGAATCGCTCTACACACACACACACATACACCACGACCCTCGTCTCGATTCCCCCCTCTACGTTAAAACATTTAGTCAAAACTTGACTAAATGTAAAAAAAAGAGAAAAACAACAACATGAAAACAATTATTAAATAATCAAAGGTAGCCAACAAATTACATTTGAAAAAAAAGAAGAAAGAAAACATCTGATAAACAGGGATTCCACTGTAGCGCAAAGACCAGCTCACACTAAAAACAGTTGCCAGGTCATGGAAACCAGTAACACTAAGATCTAGTAGCAAAGCAATACCTTTATTCTGATACAAAGCAACCATTACATTCAACCATACTTGCAATGGCTGACTGGTTAACAATTTTATTTGAGGTTCTCAAACTTGTAACCAGTAAAATATTGAATATTTCTGGTTAATGTTCTTCTTCTGTCTTCTTCTGCGTTTGTGGGCTGAAACTCCCACGTGCACTCGTGGTTTGCACGAGTGGAATTTTACATGTATGACCGTTTTTACCCCGCCATTTAGGCAGCCATACGCCGCTTTCGGAGGAAGCATGCTGGGTATTTTTGTGTTTCTATAACCCACCGAACTCTGACATGGATTACAGGATCTCTTTCGAGCGCACTTGGTCTTGTGCTTGCGTGTACACACGGGGGTGTTCGGACACCGAGGAGAGTCTGCACACAAAGTTGACTCTGAGAAATAAATCTCTCGCCGAACGTGGGGACGAACTCACGCTGACAGCGGCCAACTGGATACAAATCCAGCGCGCTACTGACTGAGCTACATCCCCGCCCCTCTCTCTGGTTAATGTGAATACCGCAACGTTTCATACTGTTTGTGACTGTCTGAATACACACACAGGTATCCCAGAATTTGATTAACAAACCTATACCTGTGCTGGCTGGCTGTCTGTCTGACTATCTCTTTCTTTCTCTCTCACTCCCTCTCCTTATCTCTCTATCTCTCAGTTTACCTTGGTTAACAAACGTTTTGTGATTGAACTTAAAATCGTGTGTATTGTGAAAGAAAAGGGGCATTGAAGAAACACTGATAGCCTCGTTCAGAGCGTGACACGTCTGACATGTTGTAATGTCATTTTGAACGGACATTCAAGTAACTTTGTGAACATGTACTTTGGGTTTTGATATTTGTGTTTGAATACCCCTCCCCATATCCATCCCCACTTGCAATGGGCATATTGCCTATTCAGCTATTAAACCATTCTAATTCTGATTCCTTATCTCTCAATCACACAGACACAGACACATTTGTCAAGTTCGTCACCCTGCCGAATGTAAGCACACAGACAACATCACCACATTCAATAATGTATGCAGTTTACTGAACACTTCTTCGCAAAGCTGACACATTTTTCTTCTTTCCATATCTTACCTTAAACCTCTGAGGTGTCTTGAGGTAGTCAACAAACTCCATGATTTCGGTCTTGGCTTCAGTTAGCCCAGCAACATCTTTGAAGCTGATACCATGGCCATGTTTGGAGGCCACATCCACCCTCATAAACTTTGCCTTGCGTTCATTGGCCTGCAGTGGGAAAATGCATCCACAATTTAACAGCAAATTAAAAATATTGTTGGAGTTGATCAAATGTGATTTAAGAGTTAAAAAAAAGAAAAAGAAAAAAAAAGACATCGAATATATAGCACTTTTTAATAACTTGATTTACAATTGACCGAAAGTCAGAAAATACATGGACAAACACTAAATTATCTCGAAGAATCTAGACAGAATTTGGCAGGCCTTTAAATACAGTCACACTAAAGACTGGTGTATGAGAGTTTTCTGGGTAAATGCAGGATGTCACAGACCAAAAGAGTGGAAAAAAGACAGACAGAGAAAGGGAGAGAGACACAAATACAGAGAGGGGGAGAGAGAAAGAAAGATAGAAACAAGTCGCGTAAGGCGAAAATACAACATTTAGTCAAGCTGTCGAACTCACAGAATGAAACTGAACGCAATGCAATTTTTCAGCAACACCGTATACTCGTAGCATCGTCAGTCCACCGCTCGTGGCAAAGGCAGTGAAATTGACAAGAAGAGCGGGGTAGTAGTTGCGCTGAGAAGGATAGCACGCTTTTCTGTACCTCTCTTCGTTTTAACTTTCTGAGCGTGTTTTTAATCCAAACATAGCATATCTATATGTTTTTGGAATCAGGAACCGACAAGGAATAAGATGAAAGTGTTTTTAAATTGATTTCGAAAATTCAATTTTGATGATAATTTTTATATTTTTAATTTTCAGAGCTTGTTTTTAATCCAAATATAACATATTTATATGTTTTTGGAATCAGAAAATGATGAAGAATAAGATGAACGTAAATTTGGATCGTTTTATAATTTTTTATTTTTTTTTTACAATTTTCAGATTTTTAATGACCTAAGTCATTAATTAATTTTAAAGCCACCCAGCTGAAATGCAATACCGAAGTTCGGCCTTCGTCGAAGATTGCTTGGCCAAAACTTCAATCAATTTGATTGAAAAATGAGGGTGTGACAGTGCCGCCTCAACTTTTACAAAAAGCCGGATATGACGTCATCAAAGGTATTTATCGAAAAAAAGAAAAAACATCCGGGGATATCATTCCCAGGAACTCTCATGTAAAATTTCATAAAGATCTGTCCAGTAGTTTGGTCTGAATCGCTCTACACACACACACACGCACATACACCACACCCTCATCTCGATTCCCCCCTCTACGTTAAAACATTTAGTCAAAACTTGACCAAATGTAAAAATCGAAACAGTGTGATAGAATTTGGCAGGCACTGAGGTACATGTACAGCGGCACACACAAGACTAATATAAAAAAAGTTTTCCGTATAAATACAGGATGTCACAGATTGAGAGAGACAGAAAAAGAAATGGAGACAAAAAAGGGGAGAGAGTAAAAGAGAGAAAGAGAGACAGACAGACAGACAGAGAGACACACAGAAACAGAGAGACGAAATGAGACAGAGCGAGAAAGAAAGAGTGAGAGACAGAGAAAGTGAGAGATATGGACAGTCAGAGAGACTGATAGATGGCCAGGCAGGCAGACAGTAGAGACAAAGGGGGACTCACAAACATCTCTGTGGGGTTGGGCAGCTGAACGCGACTGGACAAGTTACGTAGCAAGAAGTATCCAGCAATGGCGATGATTCCCAGAAAGATCACTGGCGTCCAAGCACTGCAGAAAGAGAACAGCAAAGTTTGTACCATTAATCACTTCAACATCTTTCGTCTACGTTTAAGTTTTGTTCATTGAAACAATGTCTCGTTTGAGGGTGAAGCAAACTACAATCAAGTGTCCAGAACAGTGATCAGCTCTGACAGAGAGTAAAATGAGAAAATTACAATTTTCTAACAACATCACTACTTTTCTGACAGTGCATCAATAATAGGTCTTTGCTCCGAATCATGCACAACTGTAGTGTCTGCCAAATGTGTTCTGGGATTTGATACTGCAAAGCTGATACAGCCTGCCGGCTGGGCAAATACCTGCTCCTCTCATTAAGTCCCTGCAACTTATAGCTCAGACTAACAGGAAACTTAGCACACAACAAAAGTCCAGTTGACCATGTGCTCAGAGTACGTAGTGCAGGAATATTAAGAATTATACATGTAAAACCATTTCAAGGAATTGCGTTCATTGCAGAATTGCGCATAAATAATGAAGAACCATATGGCTGCACAAGATAGGTCCTGTTTTGCATCAATCTACGCAAACCACTCAAAAATCAGGGAAGCCCCTGCTCTTTTCCCCAAATATTTTGGTTGCAAAAACACGTCGCAAATAAGAACTATGTTACCTTATTGCACTGTGAATACTGTAAAAAGTCTGACCTCTGTCTCTGGTAATGGATGGGTACACCCTGGTCTGGTCTGATGCTTAGCTCAGCCTCTGCCTTGCGTACCTTGTCCTCAAAACCGTCAGGGTCTGGTATCTTCAGTGTGTAGAACCTAGTGTCAACCTGACAGACCAAACAAGCAGTAATCTTTATGCAGCTGTGCTTTTAAATACAGGAAAATATCAAATATTCTTCCACCATTCCATTCTCACTTACATTTTTTTTTTTAGTAGAGGAGAGGGAGGAGGAGAAAACAGGAGGGATTTAGGAGAATCTGGTTTAAATATGTCCACATTCCAGTTAATTGGCCCTCTCAGAATCGTTTCGCAAACTCTGTAAACCTCCACAAATGTTTTGTCACATTGAAATATCTCAACCTCTGGCATTGCCAACAGCAACAATTCTCACTAAAGATCAGTTCCACACAATATATGGAAAGTGCATATGACTTCCTAATCTTTCAAAGACATATCAGTGTGAACTCACCTCTTTTTCTTGTTGAGCTATTTACAAGTTACAAATCGGCAAACCAAACGATATGAAAACTACATGTACATAACATACCCGTTTCCCTTTGATAATTGCTCCCTCTGAAAGCTGTATAATGGCTGCTTCATTTTCAGGACGGACAATAATAGCTTCAACCTGCAATGAAAAAAACATGAAAACATGGTTTTCACCAAACTTGGATCAGATGTAAGATGAACACACATACACTGTCTCTTTCTCCCTAAATATGTCTGATAATGATTGATTATGTCATGATGACAGCAAGCCAGATAAATGCTGGCATCTCTTGCATCTTGTGTGTTCATCCTTAGCTATACTAATCCAAGTGCTAAAACCTGACATGACCCCCCCCCCCCCCCCCCCCCCAATAAAAAGGGCCCATCTGATTTTGCTGTGAAGTCTAATCCCAACAGAGTGGCTGATAAGTGAGCTGTTCACTCCTCTCTAACTCAGTAACTAAGAGCAGAGAAGCACGGACAATCTTCCTCTCAAACATTCTGTTACACAAATAGAACAGCTCTTGTTATAGACTTTGCCGTCTTCTTCAGTTCTCCCACAAAACAATAAATCATTCAGCAGAGTAGTAGTGACCCCTGCTTTCAAACAGAACAGCTAAGCAGAAAGTAACTGACCACCACCAGCAACCGCGAGAAAGTGACCGACAAATCTGGCTTACCTCCCCTTTGGCCAGCATGTCGTAGTAGAACTCATTCCAGGAGATGAAGCGAAAGACGTTGGAATCTTCTCCTTGCCCCATTCGCAAAATGGTGTACACGCCAAATGCCAGCCAGAACCAGAAAATGAGCCGAGGAAGCAGAGGGATCTTTTCATTGGCTGCACACAAAAAAAGGAAGTATTTGTTGAAAGACATAAAAAAATATGTTTTAAATCACATGAATAAATTTCCTACCATTCAAGCTGCTAAATTATTAGCTCTGTATGCATACTGAAGAAAGCTATCGTCAATAGGCGAATTCCGAAAATGACTTCGTCGGGTTTGCATGTGTAGTGGGAGAGTTACCTTTTCTTGCAAAACCTCGGCCAAACATTAGAGGGGCCAATCACTAGCGATGGGAGTGTCGGAAACACATGCTTCTGTCCACCTGTTTCCGACACACCCCTCACTAGTGATTGGCCCCTCCAATGTTTGGCAAAGGTTTTGCAAGAAAAGGTCACTCTTCCACAACCTACACAAACATGACAGAGTTATTTTAAAAAAAATTGTCTATTTGCATGAGAGCAATAAATACATTAGTTATGCACTTACGATTTTCTTTGTCTTTGTCATCTTTGTGATGGTCATCATCATCTCGTCCACTGTCTTGCTGGTTGCCTAGTGGCGTTGAAGTACTGAAGTGTCTGCCTGGAGCTGAAGATTATCAAGTAATATATATATATATGAAAAGAAACAACAAAGAAACAAGGATGCTGCTCTTCAATAGCAAGTACTTACATTTGTAAAGCTTTCTTTTCCTGTCCACCCCCCCCCCCCCACCCCCATCCCCTTTACTTTATTACACTTTACATGTTTTACAGTTAGTTAGCCCTATAATTAGAAAGTACTAGTAGGCCAGCTTTCAAATTTAAAAAAACAAAACAACACTTGGCAAGTTTATTTAGAACTCACTTTTTGACTCGCTCTCTTTGTAAGAAAAAGTAAAAAACAGCTCAGAAGTTAAATCTTTTTGAAATGCTACTTACCCAGCAATCTCACCAGATCCTCTGACGAGTGAACGCCAGACCTTCTCAGAAGTGCTGAAACTGCCTGCAGCTCTAAACGCTTGTGATGGGTGCTTCCAGCCTAAAGTGTAAAACACAGAAGAAATTTGAAAAAGGCAAAAAGTGGGCAGTTGTTTCTTTTGTGAGCAAATTTATTCAACAAAGAGGGTCATGATGGTTCTCTAAAAATCCGCTGTACGCTTGCCGACCTGAAGGGTAGACATTACAGACAAAAAGATGATCTTGTTCTCTTGTGAAAAAAACGCTTTCAGGGAGTTCTTCGACTACTTAAGCACTTCAGTTCTATGTTAAAATATGGAGAAGTTACACACACTAAAATGATTGTATATATCAGTTTGTCCTTCATAGTCTTAAAAATGGCATAGTGTTAAAGAATTACAGTAAGAACATAACCATACGGGTAGACACAATTTACTCAATTACTGTTCAGATGTTCCAGTTTAATTTTGGAATGCTTACAGATCAATCAATCAATCAATATGAGGCTTATATCGCGCGTATTCCGTGGGTACAGTTCTAAGCGCAGGGATTTTTTTTTTTCAAACCTGCACTAACGACCACCTCCTAATGACGGCAACCGGCCCATAACGTCCACATCAAAAGCTCTCGACAACTTTTATTTTATTTTGTACACAGTTCCCTTCTTCATGGAGGACACTTTGTCTATGATGACAACTTTTGGTTGATCCCTCGGTTATCTTATAGACAGCTGTCACTGTATATATTTATTCTATATCAGCAGAAATAGTATTCAAACTTTTATACGCTGAATAAATCTAAACACACACATACAATACATGTATACACACATGTATACACATACACACACACACACAGGCATGCATGCATGCATCTTTAAACATGACAATCTCCTGAATGGCACTGTTTCTACTCAATCCCTGGGATTGTGGGGGGGGGGGGGGGGGGGTGGGAACATGATCATCCAAGGATATGACACTGACAGTTGACACCTACAGTACAATTAATTATATAATCAAAATAGCAGTACCTCTAACATGTTTAGATATATATATATGGAGTGCCTCGGGAACCGGCGAGTCGGTTCCAGAGCCCTCAGGTTCGGGAACCGGCAGTCACCAGTATCTCTTAAAAAAAAAAGTTGTTTAGCTTATCCCCCCTCCCCTTCCCCCCCCCCCCCCCCCCCTCTTTACTTTCCTTACTTTTACTTTGGTCTATTCTTCTTGATTCTAAAGCAACAACAAAGCAGCTTACGAGTCACTCAGTGATTCGGCATTGCCCGGATCACTGAATTCGTCCGCGAACCAAGCAATGTGTGTCACTGGTCCCTAGGCTAGACTGAAGCAGCGTTAGTTATAAAACAAAATGCAGTAAATAAATAATAAACATGGAAACAAACAAAAAACAATGAACACGTTTCATTTATGGCAAAACATAAATCTACTTTATCTCTGACACCTGCGAATGAACCGCATCTCTCGCAAAGGTCAGTCGCTCATCAGTGACCGCGCTGCTGCCAAAATACACGTCTTTCTGAATCCAAAACTGATCATTATCAATCTTCCTCCACAGTTCTTTGAATTGAACAGCGATTAGAAACTCCTCCACAAACACAAAATCACGATTTATAGGGTGAGCAGCCATGTGAGTGTCGGTTCCGAAGCCTGGGGGCTCAAGAACTGACTCACCGGTGCTTCAGCCCCCAGGCTCGGGAACGGACTCGCCTCCAGCCATGGCCATATATATATACCATCATCGTTTACATGCTTCATGATATTCCTATATGTTCAGCCCAGTAAACAATTTAGTGTATATATATCCACCTTTGCCAAAAGACTGTAAGAAACGTTCTGAATCTGTCTATCGTTAGAAATCAGAATTCAAGTGTACCTGTGGTGGACAAAACAGTGGTACAAATTACCCCTTCTATTTATTCATTTCAAATATGATTAGAACTACACACTCTAGTCACCTTGTAAGGTTCCTCTATACACCTGCACTTTGAGCAAAAATCTGTAGAGTTTGGGCTGGTTCTGGTTATGCTGCCAGGTGTTGAGTATTGTTGAACTGAAGCAGACGACAGTCCGATTCTTGCTAGTCGAAGAAGGTTCATTTTCCCTGATGCAGGCAAAAGGGGGCTTCTCCCACATTTCCAGAGTACTTCCATTTTGAATGCGCAGCTTTGAGCAACAGTACGAAATGCAGAATACAGGTGTGTGCGATGTTTAGTTTTTCATAACATTCTGGTTTCGTTATGAGATCAACCTTCGTCTTCCGTCACTTGACCTCGTATGTTATGAAGCGAAAAAAACAAGCATCTGAAAACAGAAAACCTGCTGCGTGTCCAGAAAAAAGGTATTATCCGTGTAAGTTCAAATCTCGACCGTCGAATGACGGGATCGTGTGTTTTTTAAGTCCACAAAACAATGCATGTTTCGTTACACATTTAGTGAGGCTCAGTCCATGAGAGCGGCCATTACTCAGTCCACCAATCATCGACGGTCTTACACAAGTGGAAGGAAGCAAGTCTTCAGAGAATACCAGACCAATCACAGATGGGTTTTACCCCGCGTAAAGTCAAAGCCGAGTGCCCTTTGAAGGTTAGTATACACAAATAAATCAAAATATCTCGATATCTAATTAGAGTACAGCGTCGTGTCAGAGTTCTTATTATAGCTTAATAATTATTCTTCGTAGATAAATGGAAATAAGTGACTAATTTTAATGCCAGTTGACAATACGATACTGTTTTGTGGAAGTAGATGCCACCATCGTCATACTGTTTGAGATGAAAAGCTACGACGACGGTCTTTGTTTTCGTATTTCTTATTAAAATGATGTTTTAAACGACGATTTCAATAGAAACACATGCGAAATTATCAGATGTTCTGCACCATTCCCCTACGTTGACACTTATGAGTGTGATTTACATTATTTTGATCTTAATTCGACGTTGCAAATCGAAGAATGTTATTTGACATGGCGTCGGTGTGGAATCCAGCCTTTTTAGGCCGATTCTTTTTTCATCATGAATTTCTTCACGGATTATCTTATTGTTAATGAATTTTCACAGGTTTTTATGCAATAAAATAACTGCAGTCATGTTATATGAAGCATTCATGAGCGTACACACAACCACGTAAAAGTTGTTCCTGCTCAACTGAACTGCACTTTGGTGCATTTCCTTGCTAACTGCTAGCTAGGCAAACTGACCACTTTCCCGCATTGAACGTCTGTAGCTGTGAGAGCGAGACAGTAGTCGTTGCACTGTGTGTTCTGTGTGTACTGAAGTGGACAACCACAACATTCCAGAAACGATGAAGAGATTCTCAGTAGGAATGATTGTCATCTATCATCTCTTAGGAGCAAGAGTAAGCTTTTTATAACTTACAAATTATACAATATTAAATATAATGTTTCTGCCCATGACTGCAGTGTGGTAGCTTAGTGAGAGCATAGACCAAATAGGATAAATGGTCTATGGTGAGAGTAAGACATTTTTGTCTGTTATATTCACAGTCACTTTGTATGATTCATACTGTTGGTGCTTCTGTCTGATCTTATATACGTAACTTTTTATAGTACTTACTAAACAGACTTTGACACTGACAGGATATATTTTGCTTGTTTTTGTGACAGATTTGGTCAGTCCGTATCTACTTTGTTAAATATCACTATCAGGTTCTGGGCCAAGTTCCAAGAATCTGAAATGTTTTCTGTGACAGCAAGACAGTATATTCCATTGCCTTTGACATAAAGCTTTGCGACTCCATACACACTTATAAATGTACCCGACTGCCAGTGCCAGTACACATGAATCTGTACCAAGCATAGAAGAGTACCAACTACCATATTACTATTATTATTAGTATGTTGTGTTTATATTTAATTTATTAGAAACTTTTAAACACAAGTGTGTCTGTTTTGTGACTATGTCCTTCTCTTGATATGGCTTAGAAAGTTAGACACTTTGTGCTGTCTTTTTTGTGTCAACTCTTGTGCAGGCATGCATGTTTATCCTTCTTCAAATATTTTGTCTGATTGGATTCAGTTTAGATAAGTACTTGAACTGAAGTTAGCTTGATGGTTGGTGGTACTACTACTAGTAGGTTGTGCAAAGATTTCTATAATTCATTGAAACAAGGGTGAGCTTTTGGTATCCATTTTTACATCAGCATTACCTAGCAAGTACTAGCATTACCTGTTATGTGAGGAAAAAGAATATGAATTTGTGATGATTATTGCTGTGCTAGATGCGATGTAACTGTAAAAAAGACAAGTAATAAGATTTAGGTGCTCAGCTATGCTGGTAGTGTTATGTACTACGTATGTATGACCTAAGGTATACTTATTTTGCTGAACCCAACAGACATGGCATATCGACCAGTTTCAGAAAAGTCTCAGTCAAAAGAAGCATTCCTTTCAAGAACAAGTATCGCATGAGGTTTTAACCTAAAATGTGAAGTTTGCTGTTTTTAATCTGTGGTTGTGATTACATTCTTGTAAAACGTTACTTGAAATTTAATAAGCTAGCTATTGTAATTGATCTGTTATGTATTGTGTGCTTAATTATCATTTTAATTTCTCTCTTGGCCTTAATTCTAAGATTAAGAATCCTATGTCAGAAAGGGGCCAAGGAATCGATGTTCTTACTCAGATAGTTTACCAAAGATACTGTGCTCTTGCTTGCGACCATGTCATGTCATGTTAAAATGTCTTATTAGTTCTGTGCTTTCTACTAATTCTAGTGTGTGCGATTGCAGTATTCTCAGGAGTTTGTTTTCATTCTTTCTCGTTAAGTAATTAACCTTAGATTGGAGTTTGAGGCTTTGCCCATTGTATTTATCCATGAGGTATGACTGCCAGTGTTCTGTCAGCCAGGATCTTGATATTTCAGCAGAATAAGACCATGAGATTACTGGTGTTTTACAGTATCAAGTGTAATCCTGTGTGCATAATCAGTGGGATGAATTTGTTAGTAGCTCTTTCATGGCTGTGTGTCACTGTCAGAGCCATACTCAATGACACAGTGTGGCAATTGCATAATATTGCAGTGCCCTGTGACATAAAACAACAGAGGAAAAAAAGCAGGACACTGAGAAGGAGCCAATCCCATTTAATATGTGCAGTCCAGATGACTGACACACACAGTGACGAGCACAGCTAGCAGTTAGAGCAACGTCAGCCGCCACAAGGGGTTTTCGTTGTTATGGAGGTCGCCATTTTCGTCCCATATTCATAATGCTGGCTTGCCTCACCTCACCTCCCCCCAACCCCCCTTCCTGCTCGCCCCTCCCCCCTCAACCCCCATCTTTCCAACTCACCTCTACCCTCGCCTACTCTGCCTACCTTCCCAGTTTTTTGCTGTTGTGGCGTGCTCCTGGGTTTTATCTGGGACGGCCACATTCCTTGTAGTGTAGTTATAAAAAAAACAGGGTACATGTTTGGGGATTGCTAACCGGATTTCTAGAAAATTCTACTGCGGTTTCTTTTCGTCCCACAGATATATTTGTTCCCGGGATCATGATTTCTTCTTAATGGGAGTTTTAAGAGCTGTATGATTTTAGGGCTTTATTTTTAGCCTGGTAGAGAAAGCTTCAAAAGAACTCTATCCCTTTCTTTACACTCGAGTTTTAGGTCGAGGAACATTCACACACACACACACACACACACCAGCCTGCAAGTGCAACCGTGAAGGACAGAAAATAAAAGGTACAATTATGTACACCTGTTACTAATACTTCTTTATTATCTTTATTGCCATGAACGAATCGTTTTCATTATGAAGTGCACATGTGGTTTGTTTCTATTCTGGCGTTGAAGTTGAACCGTATCAGTGTATGGAAAGTGAAATGCGAAACAGGAAGTCGCAGGCCCTGTCTCACCCAGAGCGGCATAGATGTTTCATAAATTATTATTACACTACCTCATTATTTCTATCTGATACACAATGACTGGCATTATTACTGATCACAGTTTTCAGTCTAGTTGGCCCAGAAGGTTTTGTTGCAAGGCAAGGAAAAAAAACAATTTAATAGAGAGAGACACTAAATACATGCTCTGATACAGAGAATTGGGCTGATAAAAAAGACAGTTTTAATAATAATATAATAATAAATGAGCATTTATATAGCGCAACATCATAACTTTACAATTATGCTCTTTGCGCAGTTATGCGGATTGTGCACTGTTGTTTGTGTGTTGTTGCTGTATGACTATAAATACGTGCGTGGGGAGAGGGGGGGGCTGCTAAAAGTGTGACATGTAAGGTCCCGGGTCAAGAGGGCATAAGCCTGTAGCGACAATCAATCATCTGATAAACAGGTCACTCGCCGCGCTCTGATGATAAGTGCATGAGAACTGGTTTGGAAGGTGTTTATGCCTTCTGCTTCATTGCTCTCTCTCTCTCTCTCTCTCTCTCTCTCTCTCTCTCTCTCTCTCTCTCAATCATCTGATAAACAGGTCACTCGCCGCGCTCTGATGATAAGTGCATGAGAACTGGTTTGGAAGGTGTTTATGCCTTCTGCCTCATTGCTCTCTCTCTCTCTCTCTCTCTCTCTCTCTCTCTCTCTCTTTCTCTCTCTCTCTCTCTCTCTCTCTCTCTCTCTCTCTCTCTCTCTCTCTCTCTCTCTCTCTCTCTCTCTCTCTCTCACATACACACACACATACACGCTGTGTTTTTCATGTGTGTGGGTTGTGTGTGTGGTTTTTGTTTTAAAGATTTTCAGTTTTTATCTGGTAGAAATGGAATGAGTTTCCTGGTATGTGTTACACACTCATGGCGGTTTATGTTCCCCGTCTTTGTTTCATATTTCATGGCAGGTTATGTTTCGACTTCGGCAACATCATAGCATAATTAACATCAGGTACATGTATGAATCTCATAATGAAGGACACATGTGTATACCTTACTGGCACAACTCAGCAAAGGGGAGCTGAAGTGCCAGTAGAAAGTGCAACCAACCCTCTTTATCAGTTTATAAGAAATTCAATCTAGGTGATAGAGAAAAAGCTAGAGTGCCCTTTATTACTTAAACATCAAAACATGTGTATACATGTGTGGTTCGTGCAGTGTTTACAGATGTCTTGCGAAAATAAAATCTGAGTGTTGATTTTGTTCCAGCTTGATGGACAGAGTTGCTAATTGGTTGTTGTTTTTTCTCCGTGTTCTTACATTGTATAAGGTCTCACCAAAGAGTGCTTATCTGACTGTTGATTTTAAACACTTGACTATCCTATTACAAATACATAGGTTTTCGCGGCGCTCACATTTTTCGCCAAAGAGGGCATTCTCATTTGACACTTTGAAGCACACACAAAAGCCGTGTAATTTGCATAACTTGTTATGAACAAGTTGATTTACAAGCTGATTTGTGTGTTTCACATTACAAACAAAACATCGTGTATTTTTGACCTAGTTCAAGTATGCTCATGTTTGCCATGTGTTCCCTGGGGACTAATTCCTGGTATTTTCATGTCTGTCTGGAGCTTTATTTGTAGAGGAAGAATATCAGAAGCCAAAGGGCTTGAACTCTTGGTGTTAGATCTTCTTTGGTGTGAAGTGTGTGTGATGAGAAAATGTGTCTTCGTTTTTCTCTGAGGTAGGTAGGACTGGAAGGCTTGCAACAGCAGTTTGGCATAATCCTGATTATACTGTATCATATCATATCAAGCATGAAATCAACTGACAAAGTCATAGTCCAGGGGCGTTGCGTCTCTCGGTGATGAAATGAGTTAGCAGTCAATTAGCAGGCCTTCATTAGCAGGAAGCCGAAGGATGATAATGACAGGAAACAGCAGATGCAGATGAGACCGGATAATGGACATGTGGACTCTTCTTTGTTTGGCCGTAAAGAGCCGTTCTTCTCCCTGTTGTTTGTTTATCATGCTTGTGTGCGTGCACACATAGTGTCGTAGTGGTTTTCAGTTTCACCGCCCAGAAATGTTTCCCCGTTTTCTTTTGCCTACTGCCGCTTTTGTTCACGTCACTGCATGTTGTAGCTAGCTGTGTCGGTATAACGTGTCACGGCTTATAATTCTGTCACTGTCAACACATGTGCTAATGCGGTTACGATCTGGGTTTCCAGTAAAAAGGGTTTTGGCGTTAGGGGGAAGAATTTACCCGATGCTCCCCAGCATGTCGTAAGAGGCGACTAACGTACGTTGCAAGCCCCTGGAGCAAATTTTTGATTAGTGCTTTTGTGAACAAGAAACAATTGACAAGTGGCTCTATCCCATCTCCCCCCTTTCCCCGTCGCGATATAACCTTCGTGGTTGAAAACGACGTTAAACACCAAATAAAGAAAGAAAGAAAGAAAGGTTTTGGCCCGCCCGCTTCTGTTCCCAAACTGAACTCATTCAACTCACGTAATTCGGAATAGCTGCCAACTGTTGCCACCAGATGGGTGTTATGAAAAGGCCATCAATGTTTCATCGGCAGGCTAAAACAGGCTTGCCTACCGTCTTTCTTTAAATCTCCGAACTTATACTCACTAAACAATGAACGAAAGCTGTTATATTCTGAATAAAGGAAAAATTCAGAAAGGCGGGGTGGGGGTAGTAAAGAGTTGTAATATATCTGAATTTAGGTCTCTCTCTCTCTCTCTCTCTCTCTCTCTCTCTCTCTCTCTCTCTCTCTCTCTCTCTCTCTCTCTCTCTCTCTCTCTCTCTCTCTCTCTCTCTCTCTTTGTGTAAGTGTGTGTCAGCACTTTGTTGATCGATGTAGCCATGTTTCCAGAACCCGTGCACAAACCAACGTCGCGGCTGTGTATATGTATCGGATATCATCAGTGCTTTTAAAATCCTCGTGTTTTTTTATCAACAAGGAAAAGTGACAAGCTGCGAGGCAGTCATCGTGTGATTCAGCAATCCACAATTTTCGAGAGACAGAAATTTGAGCTCATTAGCATTGTATGTCGCATTTGCATGAAAGTCGAGTAATTTTATTTACAATTTTTTTTAAAGTCCACGTTGGAGAGCAAGATCCAGTTTCACATTTAGACGTTAAGAATACCATCCCCAGCAGGCGGAGGCTTGGCAGCGTTGCAGGCTTAAAGTGAGTCAAAAATCGATACACGAACAGAGAGACGTACCGAGGAGGAAATCCGAGTACTGGCTGTGGTGAAGGAAAAGCTTCACTGGAGTCAAATGAAAGACTAGTGTAATTAGTACAGTGGGAAAAGAGTGCAATAAAAGGAGGTGGATAATTGGGGGAAAGGGGAGGGAGCGGGGGCAGGTGCAAGGCCGGTTACAGGTTAGGCAACATTAGTCTCTATCACCGTGGTCCAATCGATGACGACGCCATGACTCATTTCAATTTCTTGGCTCGGATTTTGTTTGTTTGTTTTCGCTTCCTCATGGCCACGCTGGCTTGTCAGAGCTGGTTGATCAACTTTTTAAACAATCTGGGATTGTCATTCCCGTGGACACAGGCTTTAAGTGTTGAGAAAAATATAGAAAATGTTGCTTCATCGTCACGGTTCTTTTTATATTCCTGATGATAGTTCATGTCATGAATAATGTAAACTTGCCACTTTCAGTGCTTCACGCAACTGACAACCTTGTGTGTATATGTGTCACCATGAGTGACATTGACAACATGCAAGCGGCACAGAGAACTGTGGTCGGCTGTGTGGTTCATGCACACTAATCTGGCTGAAATAACTATGGAAATAACGATGAACTAATGCGCGCAGAGTACATATCTCTCTCTCGTCGCGGTTTCCTTGACAACCAATGATGCACATAAATCATTCCTCTTTCAGCACACAACATCCGCGCTGAGAAAAGGTTTTTTTCTCCTCGTTTTTTTACTTAAAGTCAGGCTTACACATCTGTATTGTCATTCTGTCCTGTGGGAATTAATCTATCCCCAACTCCGTGTCATTTAGACTTTTCTGTCTTACATATGTTTTATTACTATTATAGTGTTTTAGGGCAAGGTTCTGAGAATTAATCCCGGAAGGTGTGATGACGTAACTTGAACGCGTCTAGACTTTGTTATTTCTGGAAAAGGGAAAATCATATTTATGATTTCCGTGTCCAGATGTTGTATTCATGTAACAGTTAATTCAGGAGAAAATAATGGAAATTGCATGAAGTACCCTAGTAGTAGTAAAAATGTTACGGCCACATTACTGCCCTGCATTTTTAGCTGTTTCCGTTGTCTTGTTTACTCCACCAGTGCAATTTATTTAAACCGGCTGTGTTGAAGGGACTCTGAAACACTCGTTCTCTTTCTTTTGACACTTTTTTTGGGAAAAGATGTAGTGTTGATTGTGTCCTGGTGAACACACACGCTGTATTCTCTGGTATGTGTTTCTTAAAAACTATGAGAATTAAAGAAGCTTCAATGCTGTTTCAGGACTCAACGTTTCAATCGTCTGAGCATGGCTAAAATGACAGTGAGATGGTTCCACTTATTGAGCTCGTTAAAGGTTTTCCTTCTATTACTGATAACTAATGACTCACTACGTCCTCACGCACATGTCTCAAAACCTGTTGGGGACATTAACCGGTAACACAGATTATGGTTTCTGTCAAAAAGCCAAGCAAAATGCTGTTTTGAGCAATTCCGAAACGTGTTGGTGAGGAGGGCCTTTTTAACTTTGTTACGTCAGGCTTTTGCTAGAGAAGGAAATGACCTAGACGTTATGAAGTTTCAGACAAAAGTTTGAGTGAACGCATTGTTATGAGTTCTTGTGCTGGTAAATCTGTTGTAACAACATTTGAAAGGTCTGGGAATGGGTAGATGATGTTTACAGATCGGTTTATAGCCAGCCGCGCTTTCCCCTGCTTTTTCAAAAACACTTCCATTGTCAGTGGTTTAGCCCGAACCCCCCCCCCCCCCCCCCCCCCACCCCTCGGCTCCAGAAATTGAAAAGTGCGGGAAGGTACGTGAGTGCCCATGTGACACTTATATTGTTGCTGTATCGTTTCCCCGTATTTCCCTTTTTTTCAACAACCATGAGATAGTTTGAAAGAGAGGGTATACCATTTATACTGAAAGTAGTATGGGGGGGGGGGGGGGGGGAATTTGGTAAGTAGGTAGATTACCCAGGCATGGGAATTGTCCGCCGAAAGGCAAATTTCCGCCGAATTATTTTTTTTGTTCCGCCGAAAAAGCAAAAGTGTCCGCCAAAAAAATAAATGGGGGAGGCAAAAATGGTTCCGAAAACTGAATTTAATGGCAAACTTGGAGCTCAGATGACACCAAATTGCACAATTTGGGTTCTTTGGAGAACAATTTTTCCGGGGGAGCATGCCCCCGGACCAGGCTAGGCGCATCGCGCGGTCGACTTTGATATTACTTACACATTTTCAGCCTTTTTTACTTTTCCCAATTCCCATGCCTGATTACCGTACATGACATTTTCATCGGTGAAGCCCTGTGATTAAATTAAGTGGATCTCAGCATTTGGTTGAAAGGGAAAATTCAAAGTCCAAAATTTCCGAGAACCCGGTGTTGTTTTTGTTATTCTAGCTTCACGGGTCTATTTATGTCGTAAGTATAATTTATGTCGTAAGTATTGATTGAGGCGTCTTGTGTAAGAGGCTACACACGACTCCGCGCGTGTATGTGTGTGTGTGTGTTGCTTTCTTCTTTTTACGTTTCAAGACTAATGATCTGGTTCGAAAAGATGACGGTGGCAAATGTTTACGTTGTACACCTTCTGCGTGTAATGTGTGACTTTCAGTTATTTTCAGATCTGCCTAGGGTGTTTTAATCCACTTTATGCAGGAGTGGTTTTTGTTTTGCGATGCTTTTTTTCTGGGAAGGATTTTATCGATCTGTGCTGGGTGCGAGTGAAGCGCAGCGTTTGAACTTACTTACTTACTTACTGCCTTTCACGCCTGGTGGCGTGTAGGGCAGCGACAAAGGAGCGTTTGAACTGCGTGATGTAAATTCTCATCAGTCAGCTTGTCAAGGGAGTTAAGTAACCCCACCCCAACACACACACACACACACACAAAGTACAATTATCTCTCTCTCTCTCTCTCTCTCTCTCTCTCTCTCTCTCTCTCTCTCTCTCTCTCTCTCTCTCTCTCTTCCCGCAGTGCCCGCAGTGGGGCACTGCGGTTATGAAATTAAAGGCCCCTCCTGTTTTTGGAACCGCAGGAGCTTTCTAGTTTGCTGTTAGGTAGATTTTTGGTTCCTCTTTCCTGTCATGCTCTCTTTTTCTTCATGAATTCTTTTCTTTTTTCTGCCTTCTTGCTCATTCACCTGTATTTTTTCCAAAAATCTCTTCTCTTGCCGCTTGTCTCGCGATTCATGTATAGTTTAATCTGTTAGTGTTCTGATGTAAGTCCAGCAGTAGATAGGTTAAGCCTATTTTAACATACTGGAAACTGGTAATCTTCCAGTAGGTATTAATTTAGTTTTACTAAAGCCTGCTGGGACACAAGTAATGGGTTAGTGCATTTGTAAACAGGAATCGCTTGACAAGTGGCCCCCTTCATCCCCCCTTCCTCGTCCTGATATGGCTCTGCGTAGTCGGCTGGACGTTAAGCAACAAATAAACAAACAAACAAACAAACTCTCTCTCTCTCTCTCTCTCTCACACACACACACACACACACACACACACACACACCTTCTATCTCTCTCTCTCACTCGCTCTGTTGATTTGTATATTTGATAACCAAGGCAAATTGCGCTGGTAAAGCTATCAATGATAATAATTTAATGGTTCGGCTATTTCGGTTTATGAATGTGAGCATCCAAGCAAATGTGTGTGTACCTGAGTGGGCTTGCCTGAGGCTTTGTGATAATAAGTTCGATGTTTTGCATCCCCCGTCAGTCGTTAGAGTAAATGTTCTGTTGTGACTCTTTTAGCATCAAGTTCTTGTGCAGAACAGCCATCAGGTTGATGTCCTGACCTGGCTCTGTCTTTATATTGCGTTCATTCATCAGCCTTACAGAAGTGCTGTATTTTTGGAATGCCTTTCTTTCTTTCTGTAAGTTCTCTCAATCCTGCTCCCCGCGCCTCACACCTATGTCTCTCTTCTTCAATCGTTCAGTCTTTCTTGTCTTTAGTAGTCAATTTATCCACTTGACTATATTCACAACACGGACTTATCACTCCTCTTCGCATGTTTTTATACCTACGTATTTTCAAATACTCTGCAACACATGTAACCCAAATACAACATGTGCCCGTACACTACCGCTTTTTTTTTATGAAAACACTGCTTCGGCCATGTTGATTTTAATCAACCAATTTTCTTATTTCTTCTCTGGTTTGGGTCGGTGTTTTGCAGTTAGGGCTATGAAAAGACGTCAGCATGGGACATATTTTTCGTTCTTATGCAGATGATGTGGTTTTCATTGCCATTGGAATTGAAAGCTGGAGTTTCTTTCTTTCGCATGGTTAAGAGGGGGAGTTTGTTTCATGAGAATCAAAAGCTGGAGCCCACATCCACCCTACCCCCCCCCCCCCCCCCCTCCCTCCCCCACCTCTTCTTTCTTTTGAGCAGCAGTCGTGTTTGATCCCGCAGTACATGCGTGTTTTTGCAAGGAGGTCGCTTGGCACAGTGCTGTCGCCGTACGAATCGATCGTCCAGCTGCTTCGCTCAGTAAATAAGCGACGTTGTTGTTCAGGTCACAGAGCTGGTGGTGGCACGCTAACACACCATGGCACCTGTGTTACGCGGTCCTGCCCTTTCCGCCTTTCTTTCTCCTTCCCTTCGCCCTCGCTCTCTCATGCACACGTCAGGCAGTTGGCAACGAAAAGAATGCATTCATGGACTGTGGCCTTTTTTCTCATTTTTTGGTCTCAGTCGCTTTCCGGTTTGAACAGTTTCTGCTGTGGGGAACAGTAGTTACAGTCTGAGTGCTGTTCTGTTTGTAATGAAGCGTCTTGATAAAGATAGGCCTTGGTGTCTGTCTGTCTTTTAATCAGTGAAATTGTAGTGAACTCACTTTTTTGTTGTTGAGAATCAGTCAATCATAGATAACATTACGACAATGAGACACCGTTAGTTTACACAGGCGGGTCTCTCCAAGCTTTTCAGAACAACCCAAATAGTGTTCTAAGGTAGTCTGTACAAATTCTTCATGCAAACTGTGCCCATATTCTAAATTATTGCCAGGGTGGTCGTGGTTAAAAAACCCGTCTCGTAATCATTGAGAACTGAAAAGCTAAGTGATGGCGAATGACTGCTTGCAGAAGCATGGCGAGAGCAGTAAAAGATATGTATTGTGTAGGTCATCTTTCAGAAGAAGCAGGGCCGGACTAGGCTAAGAGGAGGGGGGGGGGGGGGGAGTTGCCAGTGGTGGTCCAGGGGGAACATTGTGGGGGTCAGGGGGCAAAGCCCCCTGAAGCTGATGGGTAGGTCATATTCTGAGATAGGAAAGTCCTTGCATGAAACGGCATAAAATAAACAATAATAAAAATGTTTCAAAAATAAGTGAGGTACATGTTTAGGCTTGGGGGGGTGCGCAACCCCCATAACCAACCCCCCCCCCCCCCCCCCCCCCCCTCGGCAGTCCGGCCCTGAGAAGCTTTCGTTTCAGTACAGAACTTATCTTGCTTGATTTCAGTTTTGTTCTCAGTCTTTCACGAGTGTTAGTAGTAAAATATGAATTCGCACAGAGCTCCGGAACTGAGGGGCATTGATAGCATGTCAGACGTGTTGCGCAATACACATATTATATATATATATATAGAACAGCTTTTTGTGTTGATTTGAAAGGGTTTTTTGTTGCTTGCCAAGCACTGTGAAAATGCTTGTGCAGGGCGGCAAGCTTAGTTTTTTGTGTTGTCTGTGTTGTTTGACTTTGCCCAGTGCCGTTGTCGACCGGCCCCTGCGTTGCCGCCGTGTTTTCTCGCATCGCCAGCGGGTTTATTGTGGGATTCGTCCTTGACCTTGCCACGCTGTTATTCCTGAGTCACGCGAGGGAGAGATAGAGGGGGCGAGCGAAGTAGAGCGAGAGAGAGGAAATTCTGGAACGCTGCTATCTGCTTGCATACAACATGTATGCACACACTACTTACTCAACAACCGCCATTTCTAGACCTCGTGTGATCTGTCTGTATCTTTGAAAAACGTATGCGTTTAATGATATGCGGGGAAAGGAAGATGAATCTCTCTCTCTCTCTGGCTCTCTCCAGCTCTCTAGCTCTCTCTCTCTCTCTCTCTCTCTCTCTCTTACATATTTTGAACCGCCACTTCTCCGTTCTTTCTCATGTAGATTCTGCTTTGGAAGTGAAACGTGAAATGCGATTACATGCAGGTCTTTTCTGGGAGTTAGTCAAGGTGGTCGGTGAACGCTTCATAAAACCTGAGTACTCTTGAATGTAGGATGTAGAACAAAGAGATGCCAGGAATGTTTCCAGGTACGGAGGTCTTCCACAATTTAATATCGAAAAAGATAACAGATATAATATACTTACTGTATGTTTGAGTCGACACCTTCCACTAAACAGTGATAAACATCTCTCTCTCTCTCTCTCTCTCTCTCTCTCTCTCTCTCTCTCTCTCTCTCTCATGTGGAATTGATTTTGATACCACATGACGCCATTGTACCGAGGGTTTTTGTGCCTACAAGACAGAAGGCTACATGTTTTGGCGAGGTTTTTTTTTCACGCAACATCACATTTTTTTTTTAACTGCTTCCCGTTTTTACATTAGCAAAAACAAGTGTAGTTTGTAACTTACGAAACCAAGTTTGTTTGTTTGTTTGCTTAACGCCCAGCCGACCACGAAGGGCCATATCAGGGCGGTCGAAACCAAGTGAATGAGTCCCGACGTGAGTTGGATTGTTAGCAACGTCATGCGACCCTGTGAATCCTTGAAAAATCGACACACACTGCACTAATGCGTAACCATATATACCCCTGTTTGTTTGAATACAGGTCAATGTCACCACTTTGTTGCATGTTTAAGTTTATCTAGCCTCAGTTTTAGGCCTGCACGAAGATATTTCATAGGTCAGATTTTTTTTTAAATCGCTGGATCACACGGTTTAGACCCTGTGCTTTGTGTGTGACGTGACCCGGGACGCACTGGTGGAGTTAGGGGTGGGGGGGGGGGGGGGGGGGGGGGGGGGGGGGGCATACGGGAGGTTAAAGATTTCGTTCGTTATTCCAACCGGCAAACACGTGTTGTAATCTCAGATGTACAAACTTACTGCTAGTACCTCTTTAAAGAACTAGGAAGCAGAACACATGTACCTCATCTTTTGGGTTTTTGTAAGTACCCCAGAAAACAAAATACGTTGCATTATGCCTCTTCTCACGAGAGAGCAGATATGATACATGGCGTATTTTTCAGTTTTTGCCTCGCGACTGAAGCGTGCTTGATTCGGTTATTCTGACGAATTTGACGGGCAAAAGTTTAAGTCTGCTTGCTGAATGTAAGAGAAGAGGCATGGCCAAACTCAAGGGTTTCTTCTCTGTGTTATTTTCTCCATCAAGTACAAAAAGTGCAGTAGATGTGGTGTACACTCAAATCAATGACTGCTCAAACGCTGTTACAACCAAAACAGTCTTCTTCTTCTTCTTCTTAGTGATAGGTAGCCAACATCAGCATGGTGATGAATAGAGCGTTACATAGGCTTGTCATTCCCGCTTCCAGAAAAAGACAGAAACAACGTGACGAACGCTAACAAGACATACAAGGCATTGAAGCAAAAGAGTTGACAGTGACACTGTATTTATTTTCTCCCTTCTTTGTGTGATTTCAGCAGTGCGAGAGACTGGCGAAAATGACCACCTCTGTAATGATGGATGCCTGAAACGGCAGACCGCCACTATCTTAGTAACCGACCTCGGAGACATCTCACACCATCATCTTCTTCGTCGACCGTTCTTCTTTCGTTTCTTCCTCAAAGATCTTTGCCTTCCTTCTGTTCGTCGTATGGTGTGTGTGTACACCGCAGCCAGCACGCTGTTGTGGTGTCGTGTTTCACTTGGCAGAAAGGAGTATGTGATCAGCGGTGCCGGAGAAAGGTGACAGAGGATTAATGCCGTGCCCGTGTGCCGTCTAATAATAATCATCTACTGCTTTTACTGTGTTTGAACCACCACTACCACAACCTCTACTCTACTACCGTGCTTCAGCCACGCTGTGCCACGCGCTTCCAGTTTGTGTGTCTGTGTGACTGTGACACACAACTTGACTCCTTGTTCTTGTCTTTTCTGCGAGGTTGTTTACCTTCTGTTTCAAGTGAGTATACATTGTATGTGTGAAACTGAAAGCATATATGGGTGAGGGGTGAGGAGGGGTTGTGGGTTTTGTGTGTGTGTGTGTGTGTGTTTCACTAAGGGTTCTTGGTATTTGTGTTTAAGACTATGAGATTCAGAGTAAAACGTTGGGTAATTTCAGTGTGCAATATGATTTGTAAAAGGGCATTTGTTGTTCTGTTCATGGTTAAATGTTATTGGAAGTCTGAAGTAATCTTTGGTTAAGTATTGAACTGTGCCTGTGGCACGGTGCTGAAGATGCTGTTTAAATACATTTGTCAGTGTCAGCTTGTGTATTAATGGGGACTGCATTTTTAAACACTTTGATTTTGGAATTGGAGAACCACAGTGATTCTCTGTGTATGTCTGTGTGCACGTTTGTGTGTGTGTGTGTGGTATGACAAAGACTGTTATGGCTTCCTGTTGGAATAAATCACTTGTCAACAAACACTTGGTTTTATAACCTGTTTCAAGTTTAGGCCTTGTCCTCAATAAGAGTACTAGTAGTATTCTGTTCACACCATTTAATTGTTCACAAACTTCCCTTTTAAGTGGCCATTAGAACATCTCTCTCTCTCTCTCTCTCTCTCTCTCTCTCTCTCTCTCTCTCTCTCTCTCTCTCTCTCTCTCTCTCTCTCTCTCTCTCTCTCTCTCTCTGTCTAGAGCTCTCTCTAGAGCTCTCTCTCTCTCTCTCTCCAATAAGCAACACCATACTCAGAATGTTTTTGTCCATGTATACACAAGTGTATTTGAACCATTTCATCACGCACATCCGAAGATATTTACAGACGGGTTTGGAATGTGTTGCATTGCTACCGTCAGTTAGCTGTACACAGCATGAGGAATGAAGGGTGCATGCGTACCGCAGTGAATTGAGTACGGTATGGTGTGTTGAAAATAACACCCAGGCCGCCATTTTGACCCACAAAGGGTCTTGGGCTGTGTGAAGGCAGGGATCAACAGCTTGCATGCCTTGTTACTGTTACTGTTAGTTCCTCTCTCTCTCTCTCTCTCTCTCTCTCTCTCTCTCTCTCTCTCTCTCTCTCTCTCTCTCTCTCTCTCTCTCACACACACACACACACACATGTATACAATGCAATGGGCTCACGCTGAGCGCGTCTCTATCTCTCGCTCTCTCTCTCTCTCTCTCTCTCGTTCTCTCTCTCGTTCTCTCTCTCGTCTCCCCCCCCCCCCCACCCCCTCTCTCTACAATTACACATACACACATGACATACATCACACTCTCTACTTCGCTCTCTCCCTCTGTGTCTTTCTCTCTCTACTTCTATAGATCTCCCACACACACACACACACACACACACACACAATGGTCTCTTTCTGAGCTCACGCTCTGTATTCAGCTCTCTTTCTCTCTTTATTTCATATCTAGTGTCTAAATAAAGCTGTATGAAGATGGTTGGAAAACTTTAAAGGGTCATTTATTAAATGTGTAATAGGCGCTTGTTTTTTGTTCGTTTTTTGCAACACAGATTTCAGAACAGGTATAATTTCAGCAGATAACATGTCCTCAGTCATGTCATGGTGAGTCATAGTTTTAATGTCATTGTCAGAGGAACTTGTAATTGTGAAGTGATGCATTGTTGTTTTAATTTTAAACTCATAAACAACAACCAATTTCAGTATCAGCCCTGTTTGCCACAATTAGGAATTTGACTTGTAGGTTGTAGTTGTTCATCTTCCAGAACATAATTTAAATTATTTTACAATTTTATTTTTGAGTCACTTGAGAAAAAGTGACTCTATGTAATCGGTCAGTGTTAGTCTGTCCGGCCGGCCGGCCGGCCGTCCGTAGACACCACCTTAACGTTGGACTTTTCTCGGAAACTATCAAAGCGATCGGGCTCATATTTTGTTTAGTCGTGACCTCCAATGACCTCTACACTTTAACGATGGTTTCGTTGACCTTTGACCTTTTTCAAGGTCACAGGTCAGCGTCAAAGGAAAAATTAGACATTTTATATCTTTGACAAAGTTCATCGGATGTGATTGAAACTTTGTAGGATTATTCTTTACATCAAAGTATTTACATCTGTAGCCTTTTACGAACGTTATCAGAAAAACAAGGGAGATAACTAGCCTTTTCTGTTCGGCAACACACAACTTAACGTTGGGCTTTTCTCGGAAACTATAAAAGTGACCGGGCTCAAATTTTATGTGAACGTGACTCATTGTGTTGTGAATAGCAATTTCTTCCTGTCCATCTGATGCCTCATATAATATTCAGAACTGCGAAAGTGACTCGATCGAGCGTTTGCTCTTCTTGTTAAACTTATTTTGATACTTGAACTTGAAGACATAGGTCTTTTTTTTCTCAGTCTAATCTGCTTATGTTAACCATCATTTGTTATGCCGGCCGCTGTTATGGGAATTCCTTTATCACAAACTATGAGTTGTTTTTTCCCATCTGCTTTTGTGTGTGTGCCACTTGGTTTATAAATTATGTGTGTTACCCAGTGTTAGTGTTACTGTGTGTGTGTTGCTTCTCAAGTGAATGAAAAATTGGACACACTTTATCTTTTGCATTTAAGCTTCTTCTTCTGCTTTCGCATTTAAGCAAAGCAGTGGGCGGCTTCCCAGCCTGCCGCACCCAACCTGCCGCATCCCAGCCTGCCGCACCCCAACCTGCCGCACCCCACCCTGCCGCATCCCACCCTGCCGCACCCCACCCTGCCGCACCCCAACCTGCCGCATCCCACCCTGCCGCACCCCAACCTGCCGTATCCCACCCTGCCGCTCCCCAACCTGCCGCACCCCAACCTGCCGCATCCCACCCGGCCGCACCCCAACCTGCCGCATCCCACCCTGCCGCACCCCAACCTGCCGCATCCCACCCTGCCGCACTCCAACCTGCCGCACCCCAACCTGCCGCATCCCACCCTGCCGCACCCCAACTGCCGTATCCCACCCTGCCGCACCCCAACCTGACGCATCCCACCCTGCCGTCGATTTTAGTGTGTCTGACAGCCTGCCTCCCCTTTCCTTGTAAGGTGACACACTGTCACAGTTGCCTGACCACTCTATTGTCTCTTCGCCCTCCATCCTGCCACCCCTGTACTTGCTGAGTGACACACAGTGTCTCCCCCCCCCCCCCCTCCACCCAACCCCCCCCCCCCCCCCATTTCTTTGATGGGGGCCACTCTCCACCCCACACCCACTCACCCTCTTTGTCCAATTTGTCGGTGATGATGATGTTTACGTTAGCAGTGAGGTGACTAAAGACAGAGAGGCCTATAGTCCCCAGGGTGGACATTGGTGACTGAATTGTTTACCCCCCTCACCCCTACACGCCACAACCCTTCCCGCCATAACCCCCCATTTGAGCCTGCTCTTCCCTCAAGATGTTGACGAGGACATGCACATTAGGATGTTGACGGCCCACAATCTTGTTTAGTTTGCTGTGCCAAGATTCGAGGCGATTGTTTGTTCTTATGTCAGTGTCGTGGACGTTCCACATCGCAGGGGGTTATTCACCAGACAGCCAGGTAGACTGGTAATATAGAGCCAAGCTCATCACTTCAGGAATTTCTCTGCAGACTGTTGCATCTTTCAGTGCCATGAAAACGGTTCGCACCGTTATCACAGGCAAGAATGCAATTGCCATGAGCATCCTTACAAACTTTTTGACGTGATGATTTTCCCGGTACAGGACTCTCAGGCCAGACTCTTGTACACTCTTCCAGATCGCCTGAGTGTGGTGAAAATAGCATCCTCTATGTTTCGTTCCCGGAAATTGGTTCCGAATGGCTGGAAGAAAGCCCGATTCGAAATCGGAAATGATTTGTTTGGGGTTTAGTGACACGTCGGTCTCTGCAAGCTTCTCTTTCAGAAGTCCAAAGACGGTGTGCTACGTTTGTCTCCTTTTGTCTTTCAGGAGGCAGTACGCCAACGTCAGAAAATGATCTCTGAAGAGGCCATGGATGGTGAACAACTGCGTAAACAGTGATGGGGCACTTTTAAAGGTTCCGTCCATGAACAGAACATCCATTTCAGACATGAGCTTGACGTTCTCACCAGTAGTCAAAACTATCGTACTTTCATCCTGGTAGAAGACGAAAGGCTGTCCAGATAAAGTGGTTCCAAGGTCACCGGTCAAATCTATTGCATCAATCGTCTTTGGAATTGGGGGCATGTGTGACGTCTAGCCCGATGCACGCACGCACACACACACACACACACACACACACACACACACACACACACACACACACACACACACACACACATATACACACTAAAATCGACATCGCGGCAGGGTGGGATACGGCAGGTTGGGTGCGGCAGGGTGGGATGCGGCAGGGTGGGATACGGCAGGTTGGGGTGTGGCAGGGTGGGATGCGGCAGGTTGGGGTGCGGCAGGTTGGGATGCGGCAGGCTGGGATGCGGCAGGTTGGGGTGCGGCAGGCTGGGATGCGGCAGGTTGGGTGCGGCAGGGTGAGATACGGCAGGCTGGGAAGCGGCAGGTTGGGATGACACCAAGCAGTGTACATTTTGTCATTTGCTTTCCTACGTATCTGAGACTGAGAGTATTAAAAACGTTTTAAAAACTAGACACAGCATTTATGGCATATGAGATTTCATTGAGTGTCACTCCGTGTAAAAACACTTCATCCATCACTCAGCGTTTTCTGTACACAGAAAGCCACGTAGATAATGTATGGTTATGGGAGAGAGTGACATGCATGTTAGTTGTTACATGATTTGAATTTCAAATCACGGGAGAGGAGGAATGAGATGGGGTTGAGAAGGGAGGTTGATAAAACTGGGACAAGTAACAATTAAGGCAGTCCCGTGGGATACGAAGGGAGGGGTAGCATTACAGGTTTGACTGAGCGTCCCGCATTTTATAACCGCGACAAAACGCATGAAATGGCACAGACGCCATGCTGTTCTTCATTCCATTGAGCTATGTACAGTTACTATTCTTTCTGGTCTGTCGAACAAGGGACTAAGCCAGCCGTAACCCGTTCTGCAACTTGCATTGTTTGCCTCGGCCAGGTTAGAGAGAGAGACTTCCTGTACTACACTTCTTACGGGTGTCCAATGTCAGTATCTTAGTACAGGCTACCAGGCTTATGTATATTAAGGAGTTATTGGACTATTACGCTGCAGTACCGAACTAGTGTAACAACTTACGCAGCCCACAGAGAGGAGATTGCGGTTAAACAAGGATCAAGTCCAGTGCAAATTTGCTCTCAGTTTATTATTACTCTAGTTCACGACTGAATTTGTCTGCAGAGACAGAAACTAAAACTAAATATGGCAGCGCTGAAAGTCAGACAAAGGGTGTACTCGCCTTTGGCTAGTGAATCTGAAAATTTACTGGCCAGAGAGCAAACTTTACTAGCCAAACCAACAAAAAATGTCAGCAACTTTACTCGCGAGTAGATGAACATTTCTACTCGCCAGTTACATATATTTCTAGTTCTACTCGCCATAGCGAGTAAAACACTCTCCTGCATGGATTACGTTAGAATGATTTAAGTCTAACTTGGTGCTGTGTTGTTTAACATTAGTATCTGACAGTTTTTCTAAACCATATATTTAACAACAGCAGTGGAACACTGTTCAGGGAGACCTTAGGCAATACAGCCCTTCGGAGTTTCGAGTGCGCATGCGCGGCTAGTCACATTTTTGGCGGCAGGGGGTGCTCCGTTGTACCAAACACACTCGAGATCCATTACGAGGGAAAACTTGAACGCAATCGGCAATGTACCTCTTCTGAAGACCTCGTGTTTGGTACAATTTGCAATCCCAGCATGCAATGCACGGATTTTCTCGCGACGCGAGATTTGCTCTCGCCTGAGACTCCGAAAGGGTGTATTGAGATGAACCGTTTAAGTTCCCCGGTGATATGAATTTTGCGTCTTAGCAAGCACAACAATCAACACTTACATTGTTTATAAACCTGTTCTGTGCAATATGTACCAGAAATTGCTCTTTCAACCTTAGCTTCAGTTTCCAAAGCAGAACCATCCTTTCACCCAGAGGGATTTTTCATCTTTTGCTGTTTATAACAAACATTTCCAGTCAGTGAAGTACTAAAGAGACCAGTGAGAAGCGTTGATACTGATGGCTTGTTTGTATACATTTTAGAACGTTCTGTTAGTCTGGTAAAAAATATACCACAGTACTAGTGTAAATTGTAATATATATGAGAACTCATGGCTAGTTTGTTACTGGTTTTTCTCATGAACTGATGAAGTGATCTGTGTGAAAGTGAAACTCTCCCTAACTCATTTCATGTTCACCCCAGCTGCTTGTTTGCTCTGTGTTTTCTGCAGGTTAAATCTTAATAAAGAACAACACAGTGAAGAACTTCTGTGGAATCAAATTTGAACTCCATGCATTTCATGACTCATGACATTCACTAGTTGGTTTCACAAGCTCTTTGTGTTTTACCAATACACACATGTATACATTGTTCACGAACTATGGCCATGATTTACACTTTACAAATAAGTGTCAGTAGGGGAGGCAGTCCTGCCCCTTCAATCAATTCATCAAAAACAATTTACACTTTGTGACAGTTTAAATTATGTTGAGTATCTTTAGCTCAACATAGTTCCTACTTTGAGTCAAAACCCTTGTGTTGTTTGTTAATAATACTCTGTCTGGTCAGTCAGGCATGGATGAATAAAGTCTGTAACAAACCTAATGCTGCAAGCCTTGTTTGTTTGGACTGACAAAACAAGCAAACAAACAAAAACCAGAATCAGTAATTCAGTAACCCAGCAAGAGTTTGACACTGACAGAACATGTATACATACATGTATGTAGGCTCTGGTTATATGTTAAATTGGTATCCTTGCTGCTTCCATATGTTGCATTGGTCACTCATTTATTGTTGTTGCTCTGTTTCAACTGATGTTATACTTATAGGTCTAGTGATTTCACAAAGTCTGTTCTTGCTCAGTGGCTGGTTCAGCTTTACGGACTTCCCAAATCAGGAGCAGTAACAAACCTAATAATCTACCTTAACAGTACAACAGTATTAACACCCCCAGGAAACCAGCAGACCAGTGGAGTTCAAACCTGGATCAGAGGTTTCGTCTAGCCAGGATTAATCATTGGTCATGATACAAATTACAATGACGGCTGACGGTCTCAGGACCAGTTTATTTGCGATAGATAATGAACAGGTAACAAGCAGCTCAATTTCAACATGATGTCTGTGACCTGCTGCTTGTTTTTGTGTGTGAGAGAAGTCTGCCACCGTTTCAGTGTTAACTATTAGTATTATGATTATGATGATAAATTATCTTCTACAAGTCAAACACAAACTTTCTGTCTTTCTCTCTCTCTCTCTCTCTCTCTCTCTCTCTCTCTCTCTCTCTCTCTCTCTCTCTCTCTCTCTCTCTCTCTCTCTCTCTCTCCCCCCCCCCCTACCCCCAGGGCTGGATGTAAAAAGGCAGATCCCTGCTTAATCTATTACCCTCCTTAAATAATAAATAAAGAATTCTCTCTCTCTCTCTCTCTCTCTCTCTCTCTCTCTCTCTCTCTCTCTCTCTCTCTCTCTCTCTCTCTCTCTCTCTCTCTCTCTAGTTTCCAGTTTTATTACTCAGTCTTTCGGTTGATCAGCTGCCTCTTGCAGAATAATTGCGAAAATCTGTCTGTTTTATTACTGACAGTGTTACTGCTTATCAGTTGATTTTATAAATTAATGAGCTTCTGCCCTTTTGAATGTGTGTCAGTTTCGGGCTAGAGTGAATCATGAATGAGATAGTTCGTTGTGTGGTGATTCTTTTTTTAAGCGTTCCCATTCCCAATTCCTCTTTCAAATGCTACTTCAGCGGCAAAGCCGGTTTGTGTGGCACGGATTCGTAATCTTTTCTGCCTGCCATCCCTAGTGGGAAAATACAAACTCAAAACGGGGATAGTTATTGATTTCTTAGTGGGAGGGAAAGCAGGGTCGGCCAAGGAAAATGGAAAAGCGAGAGAGACAGAAAGAGAAGAGAGACTGGGAGAGAGAAAAAGAGAGCTTGAAATTCAGCCTGCCAGTGCCAGGAAAGGCGAGCTAAATTTAGCCAGACGTTCGAGGGCTGGAGAATTTTGTACAGTACAGTACACTGGGCAAATCATGTACCATTAGGGTTTCCACCGGTCTTTGGAGAAGTGCTGGGCTTGAGCAAAGTAATTATTATAAAGGGAGGTTTTTGTGGGTCGTGTATTATGAATGGTGGTTGAAAGATTGAACAGCCCCCTGCTGTTCACCCTCTCTCTCCCCCTTCTTTCCCTAGAGGTGCACCTGGTGGCAGGCAGGGAACAAAGACCCGAGTTCTGCAAATAAATCCCTTGTGAATGTGTGTGCGTCTCTCTCTCTGTCTCTCTCTCTCTCTCTCTCTCTCTGTCTCTCTCTCTCTCTCTCTCTCTCTCTCTCTCTCTCTCTCTCTCTCTCTCTCTCTCTCTCTCTCTCTGTCTCTCATGTAAGTTATAATATTGGTGCAATCTCATTTGGTCTACAGTTTGATTTTGCTTTGCAGTATTGTATGCTGTATCAGATGACATTGTATGATTTATATACATATTCAACACACTGGAGCTTCTTTGTCCACAGGTTCCCGTAGACATATTTTGCTCTCTTTTTATGGTACACATAAGGCCTAAAAAAAAAATAGGTGTGGTTACGGTAACCCGACCTACCCTATTTTTAGGGGCCGACCCTATAACTTTTTATTACATTTGTAAAAAAAACCACCCACAAAAACAAGAAAACGAGTGCAGAAAACGCAATGAAAGCAAAAGCGCTCGAGTCGCACACTTATTTCCCTGTCAAGTAGGTTTAATTTGTACACATTAGAAAAAAAAATTAAAAAAAAAAAAAAAAGTGATTACCTACCTTCCTACGCTATTTTTTTTGGCTATGTTACCGTAACCACACCTTTTTTTTTTTTGCCTAATGATATATATATATCTATATGTACTTCAAGGAATGACACTTTTGCAAACAGGATTAAGCTGTTTATGTGTATGGCTTTGGAAACACATGGTGGAAAATTATACAAGAACGATCTGCCTAACACATGTATGCATAAACACTTCTTTTGGGAAAACCTGTACACCCTACAGCTTGCCAGTCTAGCTGAAGGTGAGGGGAGGGTTTATGTTCTTGCCTGTGTGTGTGTGGTGAATTTGAATGATTGGGGCTGCATCTTTTCTGCTTGCCTCTGTCTGTGTGTGTGTGTGTGTGGTACCCTCTTTGATCAAACCTTGTTAAGGACGGGTGGGGAACTGTTCCGCACCATTCTCGTATGGAGCGACGTGTTCCGGTTGTAGATAGTCGCTATTTTGTCACTTGCGCTTGATCGCGCGCGAAGGTAGGTTGGTCAGTCAGACCCTTCTCACAATATCTGGCGCACACACACACACACCAGCACACAAACATGCACACTCACACACAAACATATACATACACACACACACACAAACACACTCAAATCCAGATTATGCATATAAATAAGACGTGTTGTATTTGTATATTTTGTTTATATTTTTGTCTAAATAGACAGTTTTAAGGCCGCCAGTTTGTTTGTTTGTTTGCTTAACGCCCAGCCGACCACGAAGGGCCATATCAGGGCGGTGCTGCTTTGACATATAACGTGCGCCACACACAAGACAGATGAAGTCGCAGCACAGGCTTCATGTCTCACCTAGTCACATTATTCTGACACTGGACCAACCAGTCCTAGCACTAACCCCATAATGCCAGACGCCAGGCAGAGCAGCCACTAGATTGCCAATTTTAAAGTCTTAGGTATGACCCGGCCGGGGTTCGAACCCACGACCTCACAATCACTGGGCGGACGCCTTACCATTAGACCACCGTGCCGGTAGGCCGCCAGTAGATTCTTTAAAAATTGACCCCAACCGGAACAAAGAGTAAAGAATAATCCTATCCAGAACAATTTTGTCGTTGTTTTGTTTGTTTGTTTGCTTAACGCCCAGCCGACCACGAAGGGCCATATCAGGGCGGTGCTGCTTTGACATATAACGTGCGCCACACACAAGACAGAAGTCGCAGCACAGGCTTCATGTCTCACCCAGTCACATTATTCTGACACCGACCAACCAGTCCTAGCTAGCACTAACCCCATAATGCCAGACGCCAGGCGGAGCAGCCACTAGATTGCCAATTTTAAAGTCTTAGGTATGACCCGGCCGGGGTTCGAACCCACGACCTCCCGATCACGGGGCGGACGCCTTACCACTAGGCCAACCGTGCCGGTCCGTTTTTTTGTATACCAACCGGAACCAAAACATTTTCCTCTGTATCTTGCAATTATTATCATCAGAGGTACTAAAGAACATGTGAACGTTCTCATAATACCATTTTATTTCGCCTGCAGTACGGCCAATAACAAGATAAGCCTTAGTTTGTCTGTTTCACAGCTTTGCGTACAACCGAACGTCTACATTTCTTACGGGAACGTCCTCACTGAAGAAACGCTCCAAACCGGAATATGGTCTCAATCAAATAATCAAATCACAAGCCAGTCTAAACCTCGCTGATTGCTTTTGTTGCAATGAAAATATATTTTCAGCATTGGTCTCACGCCACATGGCAATCTCTGTGGTCTACACAACTTGATTCACGACAAAAACACCAAAACGTGTCAAAAACAGGCATTTTCGTCACATAAAGCGAGCTTGTTGACAATCTAGACCCCCAAACAACATTTCTATAACATGTAAATGTAGTCTAGCCATCCAACCGGAACACGTCGCTCCATACGAGATATGGTGCGGAACAGTTCCCCACCCGTGTTAACATTATACGAGTGAAACATCTACAGGCATACTCTCTCTCTCTCTGTGTTTTACAAAATTTTAGTCAAGTTTTGACTAAATGTTTTAACGTAGAGGGGGGAATCGAGACGAGGGTTGTGGTGTATGTGTGTGTCTGTGTGTGTGTCTGTGTGTAGAGCGATTCAGACCAAACTACTGGACCGATCTTTATGAAATTTGACATGAGAGTTCCTGGGAATGATATCCCCGGACGTTTTTTTCTTTTTTTCGATAAATACCTTTGATGACGTCATATCCGGCTTTTTTTAAAAGTTGAGGCGGCACTGTCACACCCTCATTTTTCAATCAAATTGATTGAAATTTTGGCCCAGCAATCTTCGAGGAAGGCCGGTGTTCGGTATTGCATTTCAGCTTGGTGGCTTAAAAATTAATTGATGACTTTGGTCATTAAAAATCTGAAAATTGTAAAAAAGAAATAAAAATTATAAAACGATCCAAATTTACGTTCATCTTATTCTTCATCATTTTCTGATTCCAAAAACATATAAATATGTTATATTTGGATTAAAAACAAGCTCTGAAAATTAAAAATATAAAAATTATTATTAAAATTAAATTTCCGAAATCGTTTTAAAAACTATTTCATCTTATTCCTTGTCGGTTCCTGATTCCAAAAACATATAGATATGATATGTTTAGATTAAAAACACGCTCAGAAAGTTAAAACGAAGAGAGGTACAGTAAAGCGTGCTATGAAGCACAGCGCAACCGAGCCAAACAGGCTCGTCACTTTCACTGCCTTTTGCACTAGCGGCGGACTACGTTCAGTTTCATTCTGTGAGTTCCACAGCTTGACTAAATGTAGTAATTTCGCCTTACGCGACTTGTTTCTTCTTGCTGTTAGTGTTACGCCATTTGCTATTGTATACATTTTGATGGATTATGTTACCATTCTAAGGCCCATTTTATGAAAAAGCCAGACAGAAGATGATATATAATGTATCCATATTTTTAACTATAAGTTATACGTGCTACTTGTCATGTACTCACATAATGTATTGTTTAGGGTGCTGCATATGTTTTATAAGGTGCGCAGTGTATCCTGGTTGGAAGGTTTCAAGATAGGGGAAGAGGGAAACAAATAAATAATAAAATCTTTGATAATGTTACTGGAAGTAAAAACAAAGTAAGATAATGTTTGATGTGTTAGCAATGTATTATACAGGGTGACACAAAAAAAACAGATCCCACCAAAAGTTTAATATTTTCTGAAATAATCAGCCGATTCTTTTATTTTTTCAGGTGAGCCAAGCTGAAATGATGTTCTAACAGCCCACCAAGTTTGAGCTTCAAGATGTCATGGACAACGGAGCATAAGACATTTATAGTCGAGGCCTATTTTCGGTCGAATTCTATCCACGCTGCTCAACTGGAATTCAAAAGACAGTTTGGACGTAGAGACTTTCCTGTTAAATCAGTTATCTATGGATGGAGGGATAAGTTCAGAGACCATGGGACTGTCAATAACCTCAATAGTAAAAACCCTAACAGGGGATCCCACTCTGGTCGACCTAAATCAGCAAGGACACCGAGGAATATTGATTCAGTCAGAGAGTCTGTTGTGCGCAGCCCGAGCAAATCTGTTCGCCGGCGAAAATAGGCCTCGACTATAAATGTCTTATGCTCCGTTGTCCATGACATCTTGAAGCTCAAACTTGGTGGGCTGTTAGAACATCATTTCAGCTTGGCTCACCTGAAAAAATAAAAGAATCGGCTGATTATTTCAGAAAATATTAAACTTTTGGTGGGATCTGTTTTTTTTGTGTCACCCTGTATATTCCACTGTGGAAGTAAGTAAGCACTTTTAAAAGTTGAATCATTGTTGATTCATCTTTCATGCATGAACTTGTGCATTCCACAGAGAGAGAGAGAGAGAGAGAGAGAGAGAGAGAGAGAGAGAGAGAGAGAGAGAGAGAGAGAGAGAGAGAGAGAGAGAGAGAGAGAGAGAGAGAGAGAGAGAGAGAGAAAGAGAGCGCGCGCGCGCTCATATGAAGTCTCTTATCTCCTCTAGTTTAACTTTGGAAGTATACAGAAGGAAGAGCAGGGTGCGTGTGTGTGCACCAGGCTTTGAATGTTCTTGCATAGTTAAGTCTCTCTCTACTCTCTCTCTCTGCTCTCTCTCTCTCTCTCTAACTCTCTCTCTCTCTCTCTCTCTCTCTCTCTCTCTCTCTCTCTCTCTCTCTCTCTCTCTCTCTCTCTCTCTCTCTCTCTCTCTCTCTCCTGTCGACTGTCATTACGATGATGATGATTTTTATTATGATTAATATTACTATGATTATTTTTCATGAAGCATGAATGTTGAAACTGTGTACACCCCGAATTGAAATGGGCCCAAGGCCTAATCAATAAACCATCCAGACTCCAGACTCCAGACAGACTCTCTCTCTCTCTCTCTCTCTCTCTCTCTCTCTCTCTCTCTCTCTCTCTCTCTCTCTCTCTCTCTCTCTCTCTCTCTCTCTCTCTCTCTCTCTCTCTCTCTCTCTCTCTCTTTCACACATTCATTCATTCATTTGAATAATAAAAAGAATGTGAGGGCTGTGTACTCAGCAATTTAAACACCACTCTTGGAAGTTCGATTTTTACTTTTTACTTAGGCAGTGACACAGACCACCAACTGTTGTTTTCTGGGAGTGTGTCAGCACTACTGCATTTTATGATCAAACCAGAACCCAGGACAGAGAGGAGGGAAGGGGGGATGGGGAGATAACTCTTATTGATTAATTGCACAGAGAATTCCCAGTGGGCAGAACTGGCAATCATACAGATTTGAGCCCCACACTAGTATAGTGCTTTTACAAAATTGTGAAATGTGTTGATGTATTAAACTCCGTCTTGCATTATATTGAAAATGGCACAGACCCTTTTCTGGTGTGTCTGTGAGCAGCACATGTATCGATAATTTAAGCGAAGTTTTATTGCATTGGTAAACCCCGGATCTGGAAGTTTACCATTGTCCTCATTGTCTGCTGCAGTTGCATTTTTTGTGTGCTCGGAATCAGTGAATGCATACCTGTAGAAAACATCAGATAAGGAAGGAAATTGTTCTGTACATATTTATGACTTGTCTTTTGATTAAAACACATACATGTTGACCTGCTTTGAATGACAAAATGAAATTATTGGAAACATTGTGCAACGTAGGTGAAACTGAACACTGAGCTGCCTTCTCCCGTGTCTTCTTCTCAATACACAGACTGTGACGTTGGTTTAGTATGTCCAATTCCACAATGTGGTGTTGGTTTTTGGCTCACGTAAGTGTAGCCTATGCGATCGTAACTTTGTCTGTCTGTGCGTGCGTGCGTATGTGCGTGCGTGCGTGTGTATGTCTGTGGTAGAAACTCTAACATTTGAAGACGTCACATTACATTGACGTCACATTATGACGTAAGAGGGTTAGACGTCACGCGAAGGAAGTACTGAAAGTCTCGGTCATTATTATTTTGAGCGGGCCGAGACTAGTTGGCAATCGTGTCCCTGTAACACAGTTTCACCTATGCTCTTTCTGTGTGTGTGTGTGTGTGTGTGTGTGTGTTACTGTTTGTCGATTTCTTACGTGAGCCTTGATGGCTTCGCCTCTTGTTACATGTTGTTAACGAGGTTTAACTCTGCTAAAGAGCAAGCTCCCCGTGTTGTAATGTACAGTTCTATTCTCTTCTTTTTTTTAGGAGGGATCGGGGCTGGTTTCTTCAAAGTTTGAAATGTAAATTTGCACATTGAAAATGTACGAGGATACAGCATTTATATAAGATATTAAGAATTGCGTGTGAAGGACTCAGCAAAACGATCAATCTGCGGTCTGTTCGTTCCTTGAAATTTCTTGTGTATTTAAAGGGCTCTGTTTATGAAATATCAATACAAATTATATAGATTTCTTCTTGAAAACTTGCATCTTCCAGTCAATGTCCCACACTCATTAGCCAGAAAAACGGAAGCTGTTTAACAGGTCGAAAACGTTGGTGCAATGAGCAACAGAAAAGCACTTGCAGAGTTTTCCAGAAGCACAACAAAAAGCGTGGTTGCCGACTAACAGAGGCAGAAGGACGGACAAGTTGCGTCAGACTTTGAGGGTGTACAGGACAGCAGCGCTATTCTCCCTGTTTGTGTTGTCTGCTAAGTCCACACTGTGTCAGGCGGCAACAGAATAGCGCGGTAGGCAGAAGGGGAAATGTGTGCGCATGGGGCGTTCGTGCCTAGACTTGAAGAGTCGCCAGCGATCTATCTGCGCTGTCAATAACCTGTCTGCCTGGGCTTGGCAGCCAGCCAAAGCACGAGACCTCAGGGGGTTATTTTTTTCCCCGCCGCCATTCAGTGCATGGCCTTGACCTTCTCTCGTCAACTACAACCTCGGCGTGCCTCCTTCTCAGGGGTGGGGGTGGGAACCTAGAACTGGGAGGTGGAGAAGGAGGGGGGAGGGGTTAAAAGTGGGGGGGAAGTTTGACTAAAGGTAGGGTGGGAGGGCTGAGACTGAGAGGACGATAGCGGTGTGTCAAATTGTCCTTTTGTTGTCAGATTTGGGGAAGTCCCTGGAACTGGAAAAGGTTTTATTGGATTATGTTGAGCTCTCGCTCTCTTCTTGTCTCTCCCCCCCCCTCTCTCTCTCTCTCTCTCTCTCACACACACACACAGTGCAGAGAGAGCGGAGAGTTGTGTCGTGAGAAGCAATGCACAAGAACAAACCCCGCCATTGTTTACATGTGACATTTATTTAAGTCATCGTTTTAACTCTCCCTTCCTACGACAACAGGGCATTAGCGGGAATAAAATGAGATGGGATTTTTCAATCTGCCTATTTCAATGGTTGCTCCGCTTTATTTCCTGTCCCAGATTTGTGGGAAACAGATGAGTGTGCTGAGTTTCAATGTATTGTATTGTGTTTCAGTTGCCAAGAATTTGCTTTTGTTGTGGCAAAAGGATGTTACCGGGGAAAGTATAGCATGATGAGATGAATGTGCTTTTGAAAGGAAACAGAACAAAAAGGTTATGTCTGTAAAATGTCTGTGTGAAAGATTCTTCTAATGCATTTGTCAGTCTTGCTGGAAAACCCATTTGTTTGTTGAGAGGTAGAGTGACAAAGGAATCTTGTGCAGGACTGTTCCATGACATAATATACTGTTGTATTAAAAAAAAGGGCATTTTTGATCTCTCTCTCAGGGTCTCTCTCTCTCTCTCTCTCTCTCTCTCTCTCTCTCTCTCTCTCTCTCTCTCTCTCTCTCTCTCTCTCTCTCTCTCTCTCTCTAATTCTCTTGCAAGTGCAAGTGCTAATGTTTTGAAAGCTTTAGCCAGTCTTCACAGAAGAGCAGTTAAGCTTATTATGCTGAAAAATCACACTCCTTCAGAATCTGATTATAAAAATGTGCAAGTATTACCATTTTAAAAAAGATTAATGTATAATAAAGGTGTTATAATCCATAAAGTGATGTCAGGATATGCACCGGAGACATTACGTGATAATTTTATTTTGAACTATAACAGACTAAAAATCATAACACCGACTCCACGTATTGACCTTTTCAAATCAGGCCTTCTTTATTCAGGTGCGGTCCTATGGAACTCGCTGCCTATTTTTCTTAAGCATAAAACAAACACAGACAGCTTAAAAAAATATATATATGTCGCACATAATGCAACTAAACATGTGCTGAATGGTTCATCAATTCATTTATTAAAATGTATGTGCATGTTAAACAAAATTATAATAATATGCAGATCTAAATCAAGTTATGTTAAAAATTTACACTTTTTATCATTGGAAATTGTACTTAGATTAAGTTAAAATGCAGTATGACAATTTATTTTTAAATTTGTATCTATATACAGAACTTTATAATGTATTAAGTTTGATGGGATAGTTCTTTGATTATATTGTTTTCTGTTCTTGTTGACCCTATATTAGGGCGAGGGCTGGATGTAAAAAAGCAATATTCTTGCTTATCTATTACCCTCGATAATAAAGATTTTGTCTTTTCTCTCCCTCCCTCCCCCTCTCTCTCTCTCTCTCTCTCTCTCTCTCTCTCTCTCTCTCTCTCTCTCTCTCTCTCTCTCTCTCTCTCTCTCTCTCTCTCTCTCTCTCTCTCTCTCTCTCTCTCTCTCTCTCTCTCTCTCTCTCTCTCTCTCTCTCTCATACACTAGTATATTTTGATCTCTCTCTCTCTCTCTCTCTCTCTCACTCCCTCTCTCCCCCTCCCTCCCTCTCTCTCTCTCACTCCCTCTCTCTCCCTCTCTCTCCCCCTCTTTCCCCCTCTCTCTCTGTGTGTGTGAGTGTATGTGTTGTATTGAGTGCGAACGTGATTGCAGGCATGCGGCACGCGTGTACGTGTGTGTGTGCGAGTCGACTTTTCTTTTCCTTCTATCTATCTATATATATATATATATACGACTTGTGTCTGTGTGTGTGTGTGTGTGTGTCCGCGATGCACGCCCAAGGTTCTCGATGGATCTGTTTCAAATTTGGTGGCCATATTCAGCTACACCCCGGACACAACCTGCTCGATGAGATATTTCAACACGTGCTCTCGGCGCGCAGCGCTGAACCGATTTTGGTTTTTCTCTGGATCCATTCCCAGTAACTCTTCCTTATCTTCTCCAGTGTTTTCAGCGTTTATCTCCCTTCCTTCGTGTGGCGTCAATCCATATTCCCGTTTCTATTTTTAGAAGGTCACTGTCGACAACGCTCAATCCATATTCCCGTTATACTTTTTTTACTCTTCTCCAGTGTTTTGTGCGTTTATCTCCCTTCCTTCGTGCGGTGCGCCGGCAAAGCCGGCGTACACCCGGCAAAGCCGGGTATTCGGCTCAACGTCTTCCCGGCGAAGCGGGTATTCATCTAGTTGTATTATATTGACATACATGTACATTTCAATGTTCTATTATGCATTATGTAGTCGTATAGGTAATGTTGTAATTAGTAATACTGTATGATTGCGATTGACAATTGTCCTTTTATTGTCTTAACTTTTATGTCTTAGTTTAGCAGGGACAGATTGTAAGACTAGGCGTGAGCCTAAAATCTTCATCCTTGAGTAATAAAGTTCGTTCGTTCGTTCTCTCTCTCTCTCTCTCTCTCTCTCTCTCTCTCTCTCTCTCTCTCTCTCTCTCTCTCTCTCTCTCTCTCTCTCTCTCTCTCTCTCTCTCTCTCTCTCTCTCTCTCTCTCTCTCTCTCTCTCTCTCATACACTAGTATAAAAAGGTATATTTTGATCTCTCACTCTCTTTCTCTCTCTCTCTCTTTCTCACTCACTCTCTCTCTCTCTCTCTCTCTCTCTCTCTCTCTCTCTCTCTCTCTCTCTCTCTCTCTCTTTCTCACTCACTCTCTCTATCTCGATCTCTCTTTATACACTGATAATCCTTGTAGGAGCCTGTGCAGGTACATATACATGTAGAATATCAGAATACTTTGTTTCCCTGAACATTAATTCCACAGCATCCAAAACATTGATCAATTACTTAGGTTGTCATTCCCCCGAAATCGGCGTATGCTGCCTAAATGGCGGGGTAAAAACGGTCATACACGTAAAAATCCACTCGTGCTAAAAACATGAGTGAACGTGGGAGTCTAAGCCCATGAACGAAGAAAGAAAGAATCTCAGAGACCTGAACCTCTGTGATCAATAATTGGACTTGTTATTGTTAGGCAGTGAATCAGCTGTTTGTTATTTGATTTTTGTGTGGAAAAGATAATAATGAGCATACAAAAAGAGAGAGAGAGAGAGAAACAGGAAGAGGGATAGAATTAGAAATATATCGACTTGCTATGGAAACAAACAGCCAGCAGGATGTTACCTCAAGCTCTATCAAAGGTTACATCATAATTGGCTAGGATTAGGTCACACACACTCTTTTTTTTCCAAGCTTGTGTTTTCTCCTTGCATGCTTGCTGGTCCTTTGCTCAGTGCACTGAAATCCAACCTGTGGATCGATCCTGATGTTTGAAAAAGGAGCTGCTGGGATTTTTTTCTATAAAGTAATGTGGAGATCGTGATTTGCTGCCTCTTTTTAAATCCGTTTCTAATTTTAAACAGACTGCACTGAATACAACCCAAGTAATACATTAAATATGAACCATGACTGTATCAGGAGAGGTTTACAAAAAAAAATAACCAAAAAAAGAATCTGGGTCACACTGTGGAGATAGTAGTCTTAATATGAACATTCTTTTATTTGACAACTCTCTTTTCTCTGCAGGAGGTAAGAAACTATGCCTATTTCACAGGAAATTATGGCAGGAAAATATTCATTACTCAACCTGTCAAAAAAACAAATAAGTGTTTGAACCAAGCATGTTATTATACCACTTTCAGCACAGGTTGCTTGCAGGTGTGTACTGTTGAGATTAAAAGTTAAGAAGTAGTAAGTGGGCCCATTGGAAATTCCTTCATGTTATTGTACTGAAAAGGTTCAGGATGTGTTGCTCTTTACTGATAAGAGCTGCACTGCCAGTTGGGGTCAGTGAGTAATAGTACTAATACTGACAGGGACTGATAGCATAGTGAGTAGGCAGTAGTACTAGTAGTGTAACACGCATGTGCATACGCACACAAACACACACAGCAAGCATGTGTGCCGGTAGGCACCCACACCCACATACAAACGCACACCACACCACACGCACAGTTTCTGTTCTCTTTAGATGTTTAGATTTGCAGTTGTGTTTGCTGAATAGAGTGACAATTTAAAAATATGTCACTGTACTTATTTTCACAAAGCACGTTGTTTGTGTGTGAGGAGGTTATGTGCGTGTGAGGCTGTATGTGTGTCTTGTTTTGATGACTATTTTTGAATACAAAGGGGGGGGGGGGGGGGGGTATATTAAAAAATAAAATAAAAAAAGGTATTGTAGGCCCTGTATCATTCCTGTGTCCTTCTTTCAATTCAGGTATCATATGGTGCGCCAAATTGATATTACTATCGTTAACTGTTATATAGGGTTTTGAAACTATCGTTAACTGTTATACAGAGTTTTGAAACTATCGTTAACTGTTATGTAGAGTTTCGAAACTATCGTTATCTGTTAGATAGAGTTTCAGAAACTCTATATAACAGCTAACGATAGTTTTATCAAAAGCGCGTCGGTATCGTTCCCAAATGGGAAAACCCTGAAACTGCCATTGCAAAACTGTCTTTTTGCTACGAAATGTACATTTTAACTAGAAACACAATTTAAAAAACTGCAACATTAGTTATTGACCGTTCTTCTGTTGTCGTCTTCTCAAATCATTGTTGAGTTTGTTTAATATTAGCTTTATCATATCATTTGTACTTTCGGTCGTACCGTTTTTCACGTGTGCGGTTTGAAGATGCGGAATATTCGCGGAAAAGACCATGACAGTGGTCTATTTAAATATTTATTTAATATTGTTTATTTAATGGGTTTTTTTTCAAAACAAACACAAAACAACGTGACATTCCCCACGACATGTTTTGGAAAACACTGCATGCTTTCGCATCGTGTTTTGGGTACTGACACTGACCGTTGCACACTGCATGCATGCCAGCCGTATGTGTACAAACTGACTCGCACACAGCGCGGTAGCTAGAACGGGTCAAGCTGACACTGACAAATATTTCTGTGAAAACAGGAAGCGTGCTAGCTGTAACGAAGATTTGATTACTTGATTAAACGAAGCAGCGAAATGATGGACTTATCAGACGACAGTTAGTTGAATATGATCTACTAAATGTTGTAGTAATTTAGTGCAAATTCGCTCGAACGAAACGTTCAGCAGCCATTTTGCCGGCATCGAAACATCCGACCACGCCATCGCTATTTTTAGAAACTCTATATAACAGTTAACGATAGTAATATCACTTGCGCGCACCATGCCGCCGTTTTGCGAAACCCTCGTTATCTGTTATTCATAGTTTTAGCAATAGCGCGCACAAACGCGCTATTGATATAACTCTAACAGTTAACGATAGTTTCGAAACTCTAACAGATAACGATAGTTTCGAAACTCTATTTAACAGATAACGATAGTTTTGAAACTCTATATAACAGTTAACGATAGTTTCAAAACCCTTTATAACTGTTAACGGTAGTAATATCAATTTGGCGCAGCATAGTATCATTCCTCTACGTTTGTGTCCATTGTACTGGTGATGCATCCTTTTAGGTTATAATGGATTCACAACAGGAAAAGGTGAAAGCCTTAAAAGGCAGTGGGTGGTTGTCAAATCAAAACAGTTACAGGTGGTTTTGTTCACAAAGGAGTGGTTTATAGGGTGTTATAGCACAGTAAGGGACCCGTTTTGAGGGATTTTATGAATCTTTACGCATAGCAGTACTGGACATTTCAGGGGTGACAGGACGTTAAAAAGAATGGCTTAACTGCTTATTGCGCTAACTGAATGAAAATTTAAGGCTTAAACTGTGTCGGGCAGCAAGTGGTTATAAATGCACTGGTCTGCAAATATTGACCAGCACATAAACAGTTATGTTTGCATGAAACGCCCCATGTATGAAGTAACGAAAAGTAGTGATACACATTATCTGAAATCAAGGTCACCCATCTGATGATGCCTAGCTTATTGACTAACACTATCCGGGTTATCACTGACGTTGAGTGATTTGCCTAGATTGACGCAAACAGAACATAGAAGACCAATCAATATGTATATAGGACCAATATATATAAAATGCGTATGGCACCTGAAAAATGCAATATTTTACAATCAGCGTTACCCCTGACTATGGAGCAAACCTTAATATTATAATAATGCTTTACTTTCATTTGTATGTTTGCAGATGGTGTAAACAACTCCTCCAGCCGTTCCCATCCCTGAACTTCAACCCCTAGTAGTGACCAGCCAAGCATAGCAGGGAGGCGGAGGGAGGGGCCGCAAAGGAGGGGGAGCGTGCCGGGAGGGAGGGGGAGTGCGAGGGCCAAGGAGTGGGGATGTATGTAGTGTTGCTGCTGCTGCATGCCTGCTGTCCTCCTCTCCCTTCTGTTCATGCCAGACATGTCAGAGAAGAAGTCGCCTCCTCAAAAGGTAAATTTGAGAGAGTTAACTCGCTGTCCAGTGGAGATTTGGTCAGAATGTGAGGTAGCAATACTCTAAATCCTTGATGATCTCTGTTCACTGCCAGACCAATTTTTGCTTTTTATGATGGTATCCTGAAGTGTGTACTGTGTACACAGGGATAATCATCTTTGCCTATTTTTTTTATATATATATTTTTTTAATCTCAAATGGCTTAGTGAATTTTTTCCCCACCTGTTCTTGCATGATAGTATCCCATATGGTAGCTATTTGCTGTAAAGCTTGGTGTGGAAGAGGTTAGTAACAAAATACAAAACAGCGAGAGGGAGGAACAAAAGTGCTCCAAAGAATTAACAAATTGTTCAGCCGTTACCGCCTTATGTTAATTGTACTGTCATGCAGGAACACCTTGTATAAGCTTCTAGCTTGCTGCTGTTTCTGTGAACTTTGTATACATGTCATGATTGTAACCTTTGTTAAAATAAACTTATGTTTAAAAGAATTACAAGGCAGACCTATAATAGTGAAACCATGTACCAGTGTTAGTCAATCGTGGCCAGCACAGCAGAACCTTTTCTGTAATGCAGAATCAACATGTGTGATCGAGGAACATCATTACCTTTGTCGTTATAACTGTTAATTAAGTGCTGTAGGTGCCAGCAACCTTGCTTAGAATGGGGCAATAAATGTGTGCAGCTTATTATCAAAAACAGCTTATCATTATACTCATCTGTGTTCTTGGCATGCATCATTCAAGGGAATACAATTTGTCATGTATATAAACAATGAGACAACAGTTCATTCAGGGTAACACCCCTCTCTCCTTTTCCTTGACCAACTTCTCTCTCCAACACCCCCTACACCCCCTCCACCCCAGGCACTCCTGACACATAAAAGCTTGGGGAGGAAATGAAGGGGGGGGGGGGGGGGGGGAGGACTGATAACAAATCTGGTGTTTGTCACAGTGTGACAACTTAACAGTAACACTAGCAGCTGCTGTCTGTTATGGCAGTCAGGTTAGAATATCTGGTCACACTATCTCAGAGTGCAGACATGACAGCTTTATACTCACACATGTGTACCAAACTGAGATTTAGGGGGAAATGAGGTCAGCTGTAAACAGAACTGCTGACTTGCCAGGGTCATTGGTTTCAGGAGAAACCTGGTTTGTTGAGAATATCTGGTCAAGCTGTCTCAAGAGTCAAAAGGTAGACGACATGGCATCTGTATGTGTATGATATACAGAGCAGATGGGGAAAAGTGAGGTCAACTGTAAACAGTGGTGACTTGACAGTGATCTTCATTGGTTTCAGGATTGGCTCAGTTGAACATTTCTGATGACACTATCTGAGACTGAGAGCGTAGACGTGATAGCTTTATGTACATGTACAGAGTATTTATAGCAAAATGAGGTTGATTGTAAACTGTGCTGACTTGCCAGGGTCATTGGTTTCAGGAGAAATCTGGTTTGTTGCGTACCCCACAAGCAGAGAGCAAGGCCTTCAAGCGTAAACTGCTCTCCCCTGAACACACAGAAGATGAAGGTCAGTGACTCTGGGTGTTTTTGTTTATCTCTGTCAGTCTGTGGTTGGCTGGCTGACTTTTATTTTTCTGTACTGCTCTACTTCATGGTTAGATGTATATACTTCTGAACTAGGTTTATGGTAGGCCTTGAAATGTTGTTTTGGATTGATTGTGTATCACGTTTGGCATTTTACTTGTGTTCTTTTGTCCTTTTTCTCCCCCCTGTCGTATTAAGTATTACTTTTCTTCAAAAGCTGATCTTACTTTTTATGACTAGGTTGTATACATGTGTGTGGGTGGATGGGTGCATTTTTTCTTGAACTCTCACTTTCTTACAAGATTTATATTTTAGCTTACAATATCATTTCTCAGACCCAGATGTCAGTACTTTGTAGCCCTTGAAAATCAAAGAGTAAGGATTTATTGTGTATTCAAGTTTTGTCCTTCTACTGGTTCTTTTATTTGTACCCCAATATTTCAACTGCCACTTTCATTGTTAGCTTATCATACTTTTCATTACCAGGGGTATACATAGTGCCGGTGAAGTCTGAAAACAGAAAGATTACATCCAGCCTGACAGAAAGAGAAATTTACAGAAGCAGAAATCAGCCTTACTCTGATTAATGTTTCCTGCTTTACAACTTGGTGACTGGCTCTTCTGACTGTGATGGTAGGAATGAGTCTGATGCCGGTGCGGTCACTAGTTTACTTTACATTCAGGGCTGAATAGACACATATTCCTTAGCTGGAGATTCATAAAGGAGTGAGTTTACTACAACAACAAAAACAACAAAAATAATCCTTTACAAAAATCAGTCTGTCTACTTGTGAAGGGGAATGTTCTTGTTATAAAAAGGGTCTCTGCAACTAATGTGGTTACTTTACAAACTCCCGTCGCGATATAACCCTTCGTGGTTGAAAACGACGTTAAACACCAAATAAAGAAAGAAAGAACTTTACAAACTGCTATTCTCACTGATTACTTGACAAACTTCAATTGTTTTGGATTGTTCTCTGTTTGTTTTGCTTTTATAGAAATATACTATCCCTATTATTCATGACTGATTTTGAACGTGACTGACTGCAAACAAAGGAGACATATCTGTAAGGGAAATTCAGATCTGATAGTGATACCCCTGTCTGACCCATTGTCTATTCTTAATATACCATAGGTATCTCAAAACGTCTTTAATCGGAGAAATGACTTGTGTCCACAGACAAGAAAGTAACGCCAAAGAGAAAGCGCCCCCTGGGATTTGACGCCTTGTCCCCCGACCAAGGAAACAGTTCGTCCCCGCGGGGTGGCTCTGGTAATGTCAGTCGTCTCAGCGTGCCGCTGTCGGAGCGACAGCAGATGGCTCTCCTCATGCGCATGACTGACGAATCTTCACAGGGAGGTAGGTTGTCACCTGTTGGCTTGAAGAGAGAGATAGAGAGAGAGTATGGATGTTGTTGAGATTCATTTTCTTTGGCAATTTGGTTATGTAATTGATTGAGTTCTTTCACAAAGAAATGAGTGTGCAAATCACCCCTTTGTGAATTGCTTGAGAAAGGAGAATATTTGACCATGCCTTTGATTTGGATCACAGATTGGTGGGAAGGTTTGGCGGTGGTCTTGATCTCACACTGTGTCACATTCAATTTTAATCAGAGAACATCTAAAGTCTCTCCTGGTTTCAGATTCCTCACCTAAGCCCTCGTCTCCGCCGCAGTCTGTTACCTCGACGAAGAGATCGCAGGCCGACAAGAAGGTGAACAAGCGTAACGAGCGTGGGGAGACGTCGCTGCACCTGGCTGCCAAACGGGGAGACGTCAAGCAAACCAAGAAACTCATCAAACTCGGAGCCTCTGTCAACGTTACAGATTACGCTGGTGTGTTTTTTGATAGATTTGTATCCAGGATTTTTTGTATTCGCCTGCCTTAACTCATTGTCTCCCAGATACGGATATATCCGTACCCACTCATATGGCTCTATCTGACCAGGCACGGATATATCCGCTCAGACTGTTAGCTTCAGTCGCTTACTGTAACGTCCATCTAACGCCTGCATTCCAGCGTCTTGATACACAGTTACTACACAGTTACTACAATTCTGAGTGACCTGCTGCAGCACAGCTGGTCTCGGCTAAAAAAAACTTGGTCAACATAGGTGGGGTAGAAAGTGTTAAAAGGGGCAGTCCACTGTATAAGCTTTTCTGGACACACCTACTCAACCCCAATCACTTTTGAAAAGTCAGTCTGGTAGGAACAATTCAAATATCTTTAAACCTTTGAAATATCGCACAGTCCTCCTTTTATGATAGGTTTCAGGGTTGCACGTAAAGGCTAATTGTATTCACTTCAGTCTCTAAGCTTGAATGAGTTGTTTTCTCCTTACAAAATCCGCCTTTTGCATTCACTTCAAGAACTCTTGCATACTGATGTTTAGAAAATCAAGAAAATGTGTGGCCTCTATCAGCCAGAAGAAAATGTGTGGCCTCTATCAGCCAGAAGAAAATGTGTGGCCTCTATCAGCCAGAAGAAAATGTGTGGCCTCTATCAGCCAGAGGAAAATGTGTGGCCTCTATCAGCCAGAGGAAAATGTGTGGCCTCTATCAGCCAGAAGAAAATGTGTGGCCTCTATCAGCCAGAGGAAAATGTGTGGCCTCTATCAGCCAGAGGAAAATGTGTGGCCTCTATCAGCCAGAGGAAAATGTTTCAAAGGGCAAGCGCATCCACAAAGATGTATGCATGTTCTCTCTTGTCACATAAAAGAAAGGTAGCAATGTACTTACACAGATACAGCAGTGTTATCAATTTGGATTTTTAGGATTGGCACCAGCCATTAAAAAAAAGAAGCTTTAAATGTGTGTGAGTCAGACAGCCTGGTAAACAGGATGTGAGCAAGCATTAGGATATACTTCAAGTGTATGTGATCTTTCTTTGTTTGTCTCCTATGCAAAATGGTCTTGTTAGTATCTTGTTAAGGAATCTCACCATATATTTGTATAAATCAATTTGAGACTGAATTTGATGTTTGATTAGAGTATGCATATATTATGTATCCATATCTTTTTATATTTTTGTTGCTTATGTATCCATATTGTACTGCTGTATTTTTATTTATCTGATGTAGGATCGGTCACGTTTGATGTTCTGTGTGTATTTTTATGTAATTATATCTTTCTTTTTGTTTCACACCCCATCATGTGGGGCTCTGGCATTACAGGGATCGCGTTTAATACCGGTAATTTCCGGTATTTTACCGGTTAAGATTCGCCAATACCGGAAAAAAAAGTGGATGTCGGTCAGACGTACCGATTGTTATTTGGTTTGACCGGTAAAAAAAAAAAGTAATAATTACAAAAATCGTTTGTCAGTACGATATAGAGAGAGAGAGAGAGAGAGAGAGAGAGAGAGAGAGAGAGAGAGAGAGAGAGAGAGAGAGAGAGAGAGAGAGAGAGAGAGAGAGAGAGAGAGAGAGAGAGAGAGAGAGAGAGAGAGAGAGAGAGAGAGAGAGAGAGGGAGGGAGAGAGAGAGAGGAGAGAGAGAGAAGAGAGAAGAGAGAGAGAAAGAGAGACAGAGAGAGAGAGAGAATTGGATGGCTTGTTGTGACAGCGCTACAATGTTGCGATTATGTCTCCATTGATGTCAAGGTGTCAAACATGACGTCAAAAATCAGACATCATACTTTTCGCGCCATTTCTTTCGGTTCCCGGTCCATCGTAAAATCTTTCAGTTTATGTTATAAGGGACGGCGTCTAACTATAGCCGACATAGCATCATACCGGGAAATCACGTACTCACACCAGCTTAGGTCTTTGTCTACATACAGTTGATTATTGTGAGGCGAGTCGATTGCGATGAAGAAGCAACGATCTTTACTGTCTTTTCTACCCCCAAGAGGTGAGAAAAGGCCTTTGAATGAAGGAACTGAAAGCCGTGAAAGTACTTCACGGCCTAGTACATCTGCAGAGCCCGAGTCTCAAGCGGCGGCAAAGAAACCAACATCGGCATCTTCCACTGTCAAACGATTTCAGGAAAAATGGTGCAAAGAGTTTCTGTGGTTGCGGACAGAGGGGGAGGGGGAGAACTTTCTCATGTTTTGTGAAGACTGCAAAAAAACACGTAAAAAAAATGGTTACACAAGAGGTTGTCGAAATTTTCAACATTCATCTCTCGAAGACCATTCAAAATCGCTAAGTCATAGAAATGCTGTTGGCTCTGCGCGTGAAAACTTTTTGACAACAAAGACTAGGCGAAAGTGAAACTGTAACTAGTGAGTAAGTCTTCCAGTTGCGTGATTACTATTTGCTTTCCTATTTTATTTCGGAAGTCTCTCTCTCTCTCTCTCTCTCACTCTCTCTCTCTTTCTCTCTCGCTCTCTCTCTGTTTCTCTCTCTCTCTCTCTCTGTCTCTCTCTCTCTCTCTCTGTCTCTCTCTCTCTTTCTCTCTCGCTCTCTCTCTCTTTCTCTCTCTCACAGCGGCTGCTGATGTGTCACTGTCAAGTTGTGCGACAGTTGCTTTGAGGGGGGGGGGGGGGGGGGGGGGGGAGAAAAAACGTCCGCATATCACTGACATTGATTTAATGTATTGTAAGTCATTGTTTGTCTTTTACTGGTTGCCTTGGCAAGCTTACCGATTTTCGTGAGAGCCTTGTAGCCAGCTCATGACGTCATACCGGTTTGAAAAATACCTAGCGCGATCACTGCATTAACCATCCATCCATCTCCTATTCATCCCTTCTTTGTGTCTCTCTCTCAGGGTGGACCCCTCTCCATGAGGCTTGCAACCTAGGGAATGTGGACGTTGCTAAGCAGTTGCTGAAGGCGGGTGCCAATGTGAACGTCCTTGGGCTGGGAGACGAGTCACCCTTACACGACGCTGCCATTAACAACCACATCAAGGTATTTTTTATTATCGCCATAGTTATTTCCTTCTTTGTTTGTGTAGTGTTTTGTTTGTTTGTTTGTTCATTAGTGTGTAATTGTATACAATACTGTAATGCTTTAGTATCTCAATTTGAGAAATGAATATGCATGCTTGTTACATATGACCCCCCGCGGGTTAGGGAGAAGAATTGACCCCATGCTCCCCAGCATGTCGTAAGAGGCAACTAACGGATTCTGTTTCTCCTTTTACCCTTGTTAAGTGTTTCTTGTATAGAATATAGTCAATTTTTGTAAAGATTTTTAGCCAAGCAGTATGTAAGAAATGTTAAGTCCTTTGTACTGGAAACTTGCATTCTCCCAGTAAGGTAATATATTGTACTACGTTGCAAGCCCCTGGAGCAAATTTTTGATTAGTGCTTTTGTGAACAAGAAACAATTGACAAGTGGCTCTATCCCATCTCCCCCCTTTCCCCGTCGCGATATAACCTTGAATGGTTGAAAACGACGTTAAACACCAAATAAAGAATTGTTACATACGTAGCGTGTTTTCGGAGAACTGAGAGGAATGATAAGTGATAAGCAAAGAAGAAAAAGGTTTTATCCTCCAGCCTTAGAAACAATTCAATTCTCCAGATTAAGCTTCCTTTTAGCGACGGTGGACATTGTGATCATTTTTCCGTATTTTTTTAATATTTTTTGTTTTGTTTGTTTTTATCTCCTGCTTTTGTCAAGGGGTTGTCTGTTTTGCTCTGTGTAACAATTCATGATGGCTTTACTGCTGTTTGACAGTTAGAGACCTTGATTAGACCATGCTTTGACCTTTCATTTCCAGTTGGTGACGATTTTACTGAAGCGTGGTGCCAACCCCTTGCAACCAAATGTCAAGGGAGAAACACCATTGGATGTAGCCAACGACCTTAACATCAAAAAGTTGCTTGGGCGAGAAATCATCTCTTCCAATAGCGAAACATCTAGTGTGGATGAAGTCCGCTCCCCAACCTCGCCAGAGAGTCTCGCGTCAATTAAAGATGAGGATCGTGGAATTGATGTTGAAGGTAATACAGTGGAACCTCTGTGTTAAGGCCTCCTAAAATATTAACAGTTTAGGTCTTAGAAGAGAGGGAGTCCAGACCTGTGCACATCTACGGTTTCTCCGTAATTTCTCCGATTTTTATATGCAGAATACGGTCTTATAAAAGGGGGCGAAGTCTTAAAAGGGGGGTTTCCCGGTCACTCGAAAAGCCTGGGTGAGGTGAGGCTGTTCTCTTGATAGGTTATACTAAGCTTTCTTGTAGAGGTGATGCATCTCAATGATCTATTGGGATCTTCAAAAGTTGACTATATTCTGTATTTTGTTCATCTACTCTTCTAATCTTCTTCTACTGAAATGCAATCTTGTTATCAATATTAATTATCAGGTGATGCCTTTGACATTAGAGCTTACAACAGTTCTTCAGAGGTGACAAGATTGATTCATGATAATGTTGGTGATATTTTGAGATAGATTCACAGAATTGATCTGAAGTGACCTAAAATAAAAAGCAAGCGAACAAAATATGTCAGAACCTGCATGTGTAAGATTGACAGACAAGAACCTGAAAGAGATGATGTCTCTTTGAAGTTTCAACTTTTATCTGGAGGTATGTCCTGGTTAACTTGAACACAAGATTTCTTCTTCTGCGTTCCCATTGCAAAACACAAGATTAAAACAACAGCAGTCAAGCAGAAGATACTAGAACGCATGTACTGGTTTGAAATACCAAGAAGTAATGTACATCATATTGTCTCTTTCACCAATTTGCAGACATCAAGCCCCGCAGCTCCTCCATGTCCATGGTGAGGGGAGACAACTCGTGCAACCCAGGAAGCATAGCTGGAAATCGTCGCATGAGCTTGCCTCCCAAGTCTCCTGTAGACAAATCTTTACCATCTCCTCGTCTCTTCCTCAAGTTTAAATCTGCTGGTAGCAGCAGTGGGGAGGAAGCTGGTACTAATCCAGGCTTGAGGTAAAAGATAAGAGCAATTCCTGTGTATGTGGCTATGTGTGTGAGAAGTGCACTTTTGAGTGTGTGTGTGTGTGTGTGTGTGTGTTTTCTGGGGCGACAGATAGTTATTCACATAATAATAATTATGCTAACTCGTATGCAACTGCACGGAAATGCATAGCTAAGCAAGGAGAGTTCTTCGCTCATTTTTTTCTTATTTTTTCCCTGTTTACTCTGTGTTTGCAGCCCATCCTTTCTCTATTTGAAGTCAAACGAACTAGCCTTATTTTTCACTGCACAGTACTGAGTGTTGAATTTGTAATACCATGCAATCAAGAGCTGTGAGGTGGATGAAAACTAAAACAGTCATATTTTTTTCATTTTGTAGCAGCAGAAAGAGCACAGACTCCAAGGAACCCATGTTCAAGTCCTACATCCTGACCATGGATACCGGCGACCAGCAACAACAACCACCACAACAACAACAGCAGCAGCTTCTCCATCCACACTCCCACCAGGGCCAGCACCGCGGGGAGCGGGGGTCAGGTCGAGGCAGTTCACGACCCTCACCTGCCTGCAGCCCCCTCCCCAGCATGGAGGTGGACCACCATCAGGATGCCGCTCGCGACAGCCACAACACAACCAGCGACCACCACCACAACCAGCTCCACAAACACAAAGTGGACCCCTGGGATGCCGTGGTGGGGAGTGGTGGTGGAAGCGGTGGTGGTGGTGGTATGGACGGTGTTAGCTCTGGCGGTGGTGGCCAAAACAATGTGTCTTCAATGCCTTCAGCGACACAGTCATCATCTTCGTCCTTGTCCTCGTCCACTTTCTCGACTGTACCATCGCTCAAAGTGCAATGTGTTCCCCCTGACTCTTCAGAGGAGGAGAGCGGTCGCGGTTCGTCACAGGCGTCGTCCCTTCAGCGGCTGCGGACAGAGCCCTTCACGCCCCACGTCATCGAAGAGGTCAGCGATGATGATGGTGATGAAAAAGGAGGAAATGTGTTCGAGGATAGCCTTCGAAACCAACGGCTATACCACACAAACATGGGAGGCCCCCCTCGCCTGTCCCCTAACATGGCGGGGCCGGGGTCTCATTTAAGGCGCAACAGTCAGCACATTCCTGCCATCGACAGTGTGAACCACGGCACTGCCTCCACCACCACAAAACATCGAACCAGTCACCCACCGCCCTCAGTGGTGTCGCAGGTTTCGTCTTCCGCTTCAGCCATGGATGTGACGTCTGTGTGTGTGTCTAGGAGTAGTGGTGTGACCTCCACCACAGGTAGTGGTGCTGTGTCCCTGACCTCTGCTGAAAAGGATACCTCACTTACTTCCAGCGGAGCATCGGACAGGACTTCTCAGCTGCCACCCACCTTCGGCAATCGACGAGGTAGTGGTGGTATCAGTGTTGGTGGTAGTGGTATTGGTGGTGGTAACAGTAGTGGCAGCATTAGTTGTGTGAACAGTACGGGTGTAGTTAGTTCAGGTGTTGCAGTCACAGGGAGCAGTGTCAGCGTGTGTCTGACCAACGTCATCAGTTCTCCCAGCAGCAGCTTGGCGTCCGCGTCTCAGCCTCAGCGCTGGGACCCGCGCCCACGAACAGATCGGGGTGATCGGGCCTCACCCAAAGTGTTCCCCTCCATAGACCTGTTCTCAGCCGAAAAGTCTGACAGTTCCGCCAGCTCCCCTCTTCGCATGGACATTGACGAGAACCTCTCCTCCTCCCCCAGGTCAGACCGTGACAATGACAGCCGCCCTTCCTGCCTCAAAGTCCCCCCGTTAAAAATCATCCTCCCGTCCCAAAAGATGTCCACCACCACCCACACACCGGACCAGTCCAAGAACCCCCAGGCCAAACCAGCACTACCATACGTGTTGAACCCTACTCAGACAGCGGCAGGGGGGCTGGGGGAGTGGATGCCAGAAATGACAGACTCCAATCAGCTCATCACCCCCGGAACCACCGCCATCCTGCAAGGGGAGGATTTGCTACACGTCGGCACCTCTTCTCCCTCTCGCCCCTCCCGCCCCTCCTCCAGAGCCAGCAACCGAGACGAGAACAGGAACTCTACCAACAGATCCTCTCTCGAGTCGTCTCCCTTAGTCAAGGAAGGTGCTGCAGGCAGCGGCAAGGAGGAAGAGGAAGGGGATGAAGAGAGGCAGGATGATGATGAGAAGGGGGGCGGTGAATCAAGGCCCACACGAACGTTACGATCACACACTGCCATGAAGCAGCAGCAGGAACAAAAAACGCCCAGGATGGGAGGGCCAGGAAAAGCAGAGTCGGTCAAAGATTCCATGGACAAGGTGTCTAAAGCTGATTCGAAAGGTTTGTGTTTCTATCGTTCCCGTTTCACAGGTCTTGTCAGACCTCGTTGTCTTAAACTCGATTTAAGTTGACTTGTCAAACTTGCTGTTAAAAAAGCCTCCTTTGGCAGCCCTGAAAGTCAAACAAATGGTGTACTCGCCTTTGGCTAGTGATTCTGAAAATGTACTAGCCAGAGAGCAAACTTTACTACTTATACTAGCCAAACCAACAATTTGGTTCAGCAACTTTACTCGCATTTGGCGAGTAGATGACAAATTTTACTCGCCAATTACATGTCTCTACTCGCCATGGCGAGTAAAATACTCGCTACTTTGAGGCCTACTTGGAGGCAACAGACACCCTGTGTCAAGGTCACATGCACTTGGTGCAAAGATGTGTTCTACATGCATATGTAGTTGCTGTAGACAGTACCATTTTGTGCCAGTTTTCAATTAATTAATGCACAGGATTTCAATACAATCCCAAGGCAGGAGAATGTGTGGGTGTGGGGTGTGGGAAAATGGTTATTTATTGTATAAGTAAATACTGAATATCAGAGTTACTCGCTTAAAATGACTTGATTGATCTACGATAGTTATAATCCTCTTCTGTAGTCACACTCATAACTCATCAGTGATGTTCCCAGGGGTCGGCCCTCGGCCCTGGGCCGGATACCTTGGTCAAATGACCGGTACCCTGTGTCTCTGGCGGACAAATGTCCGATAAGTTTATGTCAGAGACGGACACTGACCGATCGTTTTATTGCCACGTCGGACATGGCAACATTGATCCGTTTATTTAGATCAGGCATCAGATGATACGTCTCCTAATCTCCGAATCGGCAACGTCTTCTGTTGTTTGGTTTAGTAACTTCGCCGTTTGAAGACCGCGCAGTTTAAGAATTTCCGAAAGTTCAACTTCCGGTTGTATAGATTCTAGAAACTGCGAATGCGATCATGCCGCCTGCGAAGAAATTGAAACCGGACACTATATGCTGTTTTGATTTAATTTGTGTTTCATGTGTCTTTGCTTTGTTTTAGTATGATGTGTGTAAGAGAGTGCTGATTCCAGGTTCATTTTGGCATATTTCCCTAAGTTCCAGAAAATCGGTATGCACTCAATTTAATTTTTGACCTTGACTTCTTCCTTACCTGAGATCTTTTGCTTTCTGTTAAACACACACACACACACACACACACACACACACACACACACACACACACACACACACACACACACACACACACACACAAGAACTAGAAGAAGGCAAGTTTGGAATACAATTACATTATATTTCTCTCTCTGGTGTGTGTCACAGTGTGTGTGTACCAAAGGAGGATGTGGACGGCTTATTTCTTTCCACGTGAAATGACCGATTGTTTTTTACAGTTCAGGACAAATGTCCTATACTTTCAGCAAGGCTAGGACATTTGTCCTATAAGGACAAAATCCAAGGAACATCCCTGACTCATTAACTGTACATATTCGGAAGTGTTTCTTGCAAATTCAAACAAAAGAACTAATAACTAGAAAAAACAGGAATTCTTATCGGTCATCTCTGCTGATACAGATTTTTCAGAGAACAGAGATGAGGGAGATGATATGTCGGAGGCAGGAGGCACAACACAGCAAGACGAGGTAGCAGTTCATCCACGCAAGCGCAAGTTACGACCAAAGACAGAAGCCCAGTCTCGAGAGCAGGCAGACAACAAAGAAGTCGTCCTGGAGAAACCACCAAACCCGTATGAGCTGTACCTGAATTTGAGGCGACAGGTAATAGCAAAAGACGAGACCTTCGGTGTTGATTTCAGCAAAATGTGTTCTGAGTTTACAAAATGTTAGCCAACAGTATTATATTTAACCGTTATTCATGTGAACTGAGACCTTCAGCGTTGATTTCAGCAAAATATGTTGAGTTTACAAAATGTTAGCCAACAGTATTTATTATATTTAACCATTATTCATGTGAAATAAATGCATTACTATCCATTACTGATAGATGTTTTGCTGGTTGTAATAGTTCTAAATACTTGCGGTTTATAACGTTTTATTCACAGTTATTACTTTTTCTTCCAACAGCAAATGCGTAATAGGCACAAGATGATGTGTTCAGTGACGCCCAAGCTACCAACAGGATTCAAAGACTACCTCATGGTCAACTGTACCTACGTTCTGCAGGGAAACACCACCAGTACACTCTCTGTGCCAATGGTATGCCTCTCCTTTCGCTTTGGAGATTATCAGAGTGGCAGTTTTGCTAGCTAGACATTTGGATCGCCTGAATGTATTGTTTACTGGCATTTTGGAGGAAAACATGTCGATGGGCCCTGCCTAACTTTTTCGTTGAAAAGATATAACTTCACAGTAATGACCTGGTTGAAAGTCGGCTTCAGTTATTCTCTGTCAATGTTTAATCAAAATCACCACCTTGACTAAAATGATCATCACAGTTCATATCAATATCTGTCTATGGCTTCAGCAGGACGAGGCCCTATTTACAAAATGATGCTAAAAGGTACATGAACATTTCCACATTCATGCATTTCAGTATGGATGGTTAGAAAAAGAGGAACAAAAATCATGGAAGATATAAATATTGCGTTGCTTCCTAAATTCCTATATCATTCTTTTACTCTTTATTTGCCTCTTGAGGGTTTGAACTTGATTTGTTGTCACTTTTCAGTTGACTCCTCCCAATTCTGTGACGGGTCCCATGCGAGACTTGTTCTTGGAACAGGAGAAGGCTCGGTATCGACTGCGCCTACAGCACCACATTGAAAGGGTAAGTCTCTTGCTCATATTAGTCATGTCTCATGCCTGCTAGATCAGACACTTCCAGCATACCAGAAAATGACCATGGTGGCAGTTCTGTACTTTTTGAGATTAATACGTGTTACTTTTTTTTAAATTAACTCATACCAAGGAGATTGAGGGCCCTATTCAGGACACACAAGTTTACCTCTTGAAGGCTTTCGTGAGACTTCCTCAAGCACTTCAAAATTGGCTTCAGTCGTTTTATTTCTCTTTTTCTTCCGTCTTCCATCAGTGTTACATGTACGTTTTGTGTCAAGAGCAAAAGAATTCAAAGTACTTGAGAGATTTTTTAAAGTCTGTCAAAAAGGTAAAAAGAAAGAGACTTAGCTTAGGCCCCCCCCCAAAAAAAGTCTGTTTACGGTAACCCGACCGACCTATTTTTTTTCCGCGCGACCATAGACTTTTTTTTGGCATTTGGGGGGGGGGGGGGGGGGGGAAACAACTAAAAATATGGGTTTTTTGGGGGGGGAAAAAAATCCCGACCTACCGACCCTATTTTTTTGGCCTATGTTACCGTAAACAGACCTTTTTTTTTTTGGCCTTACAGTTAAATTGACATTTAAAGTGCTAATCTTTTAGGTTCAAACATGTCCTTTATTCATGCTGTTGCAATATTGCTCACAGGAAAAGCTGATGCTGGCAATCGAGCAGGAGATTCTTCGTGAGCATGCTCGCGCTGCCCGGGCTGTGGCCAATCAGAACCAGCCATTGTCAGTGTGCACCATCTTGTGTGAAGAGGAGATCTATAATCTGCAGGAACTGGACCAGGTGGGACACGCAAGATAAAAACAATAGATATGGAAAAATATAGCTCTTTATCAGCGGCAACGCCGCCCCCATCCCATGCCCCTCCATCCCCCATTCTCAGTCTCTCACACACTTCAATGAACCTTTAGCCTGAAAAAAGACTGACCATTTTGATAGTTGTTTCAGTGGAAAGGCACACTGTCTTTCAGGTTCATAGGGTAAAATGTGGCTGTAAGCAAGGAAATACAAAGAATGTGCGCCTGATTTTCAGACATATGGGATCCTGTGGTAAATGCACTATTTTTGTGAGGAAGAGATTTTTGAATCAGTAGAAGCTAGAACGGCTCATCCTCCCACACAGTCCTATACAACTCTAGAAGAATAAGGGAGTTCCAGTAGGTTGCATCTTGTTTGGGGAAGTGACTTCAATCTAATAGTCATAGTGATTTTGTCCATTGATGTTTCTCCATGGGGCCAACTCGCAGCTGGGCAGAAACAATTGTGGCTATTGGGTCTGAAAAGAATTAACAAGATTACCTTGCTTTGTACTATCTGGTTGCACTCATTGTACCTAGTGATTACACATTGTAAAGCAACTTTCTCTCTGTTTGTGCAGGGTGAAGACCGTGACAAGAGCTCTCGATCACGCTACAATGGTCGACAGTTCTATTCCTGGCTGCAGGATGTGGGCGACAAGTATGACAACATCAAGGTGGGTGTCTGTCGTGCTTCAGTGGAAAGTACCCTGCAAGACCTGCTGTCATCTCTTGTGATGGTTGTTACGATGGGTGCTATATGCCGCCATGAGTAGTAGCAGCTAAAATGGTCGATTGGAGCTCTTGTAAAGTCTTGTTTTATTTGCGTTAAACAAATGTTCAAATACTGCCTTTTTCACATGCCAGAGTGTAACACATTTCTCGTGTTGTTTCTGTCGTCATGGCATGGTTTTAATCAGTGATGGAGCTAGTATTTTTTCAAACCGGTCCGCAAACTTTTATGATGCAAACAGTCCAGAAAAAAATGGTAGGCTTGTCATTGGAACCAGTAAGAGTCCAACTCAGAGTACTGGTTTTTGTTTGTTTTACCAGCAAAAAAAACCCCGGTAGTTCTAAAAATCAACCGGTAGGTCATACCGACAGCCAATTTTGTTCCGGTATTTTCTCGTTTCAACCAGTAATATACCGGTAATTACCGATTAACGCCAATACTGTTAAATTTAAGTGAATAATTGGTAGCTTATTTTTGGCCATGTTTTGTTACAGACACTGTTGCTGCTGCGGCACCACCACGAAGCAGAGTCACTGCACGCCGTGCAGAAGATGGACTGGGAGTGGAAGCTGAAGGAGTGTGGGCAGTGCGACTCCAAAACCACACCCGTCATCGACGAGGTCCACCTGCCCATGGTGCAAGTGAACGATGAGTTTGAACTGCTGCCTCCCCAGCGCTTGCGACCGTCATGACAGCATGATGAGTGGGGGAGATAGGAGTACAGTGGCAACATCTGTGATGTTCGTTCAATGTCCAGCGCAAAAGCCCCCAGTGTTGGTGTGGCTGTGTTACGTGTGGAGAGTAGCCGGTCAAGGGTCCTTGCGCCCACGTGTGGAGAGTCATTGGTCAGGAGTGTATGCACCCACATGTGGAGAGCCGTCCGATCAAGAGTCATTGCGCCCATGTGTATACGTCAAGAGTCATAGCACCCAGCCAAGCAAGCCTGTGTTCTGCCGTGTCCATGGAGCAATGCCACGTGCTGTCCAGATAACAGGACCCTGAGAATGTGTGCTTCAATGAGGTGGCCTGGAAAGTGCAGCTATAAAATCTACCGACATCAGCAAACCAGTTTCTGATTCTGTACATGTATAAAGAGAGAGTCCATCTACAAGCATGTGTCATCTTCTGCATGTGAAGAGTTGCTCCAAATTCTTGGAATTAAGCACTTCACTTGTGCTGTCTTTCTGGAAATAAAGCCCGCAACAGTGCATGGAAATAGCTGTAACATCATGTGCTGGGATTTTCCACCAGCAAAGGTACAAGACCAACACCAGACTGGCTTTTTGTTTTAGCAGTGTGTACCCAGGTTTGTTATCTTGTACAGGCATCTCTGATCTCATTCGTCTTGTAAAAACAGAGAGACAAATTCTGCTTTCAGTCATGCTTAGTTTTTACATCTTTGGGCTAAAAAAATAATCTAAGAGGTGAATTGCTTGAGATGAAAAGCTTGTGCAAGCCATTTTTTGCAATAGCTTGCAGCTTTGTAGAAAGATCCAGTGCGTTGTAGTTTATTATATGTAGCTGAGAATAGTTGGCCACATGTCTAACAAAAAGTAAGCCAATAGTCAGTAGATTAGGCTTCAGAGATGTGCCAGAGATAGTAATGGTTGCTGGCAGTTAACTTCAAGCTAACGATGGATGGGTGCAGATGAAAAAGTTTCATACATTTTCTTTTCAAACCAGGATATATGTCACCTGTTAGATCAGCTGTGTTCGATGAATGCATGTCTAGATCATTCAGTGTCAGGAAAAAGAAAAGCTGAAGAAGATATTTTTGTCGACCGAATTTGTCATGTCACTGTTCTACTTCTAACCTTACTGATCATGTTTTTGTTTGAGGCCACAACCATCTTCCTGTAGTGGTAGGCATTGGATGGGGTTTCTGAATCTGATCATTAGCACAGCGGTTTGAAGCATGCCAGGCTTTCTTACCCAGGGAAAAAGATGTCTGACCAGAGCCTGAGGGGTCCGGAATATGTCCAACAGAACTCACCTTCTCTCAGTATTTTCGCCTGCCATGTGAATCATAATATCAAGACAGTGAATTTTGCTCTTTGGGTTTTGAACATCTTCAGTTTCTACAGATCTGTTGTGTAAAACTGTGACTCGTTCAAAGAGGTATATGTGCACGTCCATGATATCGCCTAACACTATGTGGTACATAGATATTGAAAAATAAACCAAAAGCTATTTACACATATGATTGTTGTCTGGAAGCTTTAGACTTTCCCCCAATAGGATCACTAATTTTTATAAAAAAATGTTTAGTGGTTTTTCCACAATTAAAGAAATAAAACATAAACTGTGAGCCATGACGTAAGTAACGTGGTTTCCACCTTGCATTCTTTAAACACTCTTTTAGCAACAGTTTGCCAAGAATTTTTCTGTAGATGTTTGCATTTGATACCAAAGTACCCTAGTATAAAGAGAAAAAAAGAAGAAAAAAGTTTTGGATACAGTAAATCGAGCAGTACATCTGAGGAATCCGTAACTTATGCAATACACACATAATACAGTTTTTGCTGTATCCAAATGGAAGCAAATTTTACAAAGAAGGTAACAGAAATCAACACCAATGAAGTCATTGTTCTAGTTTATGAGATGTATATGCCTGCACCACAGAACACATTTGAAACAACAAAAGAATATTGCGTAAGTTACAAGGAAACCACACCATCAGTGACCATGGTTTCCTTCAAAACTTACAGAAGACAAAAGATAAGAAAATGAACAAATACATGAAATAAAATAAGTCAATAACAGCCAGCTAAAATGTCATAAAGCCTTGAAATCACACAAAGCTGGTAGTATTACACTTCCAACATTTGCAATCAAGTCTGTTTATGACACAAAATGCAACGTTCGTTTGTGTGGAACCGAAAACTACAGCCTGCTTGAGCTTGCTTTGCTTCTTTGTCACGAACGTGGCGATCTCATACGTTCATCCTCATCAAACGCATTATTTTTATATCAGGCATGATGAAACATCAATTCAGTTTCATGACATCAAACATGTTGTGATTCTGACAAAAATAAATCAATTTGATAGCCTCCTCCGCGGCGATCGAGTTTTGTAAGTAAAACGAGAAACGAAAACCACAATGGCGTCAATCAGGCAAGAGAACGCACGCCACTTGAAAATCTAGAAATAAAGTACTTGTTAAAGATCTATTTCTATGTGCAAAAATATTCATGTCTATTCATAAAAAAACTATTCTAGAATACTCTACTTACCCAAATTGGATGAGGTTGGTCTGCAAACGATTGTAAAAGGCGCGTGTGTGCCCCACATGTTCGCAAAAATGGTGTACGTATGGCGGGGATATAGCTCAGTTGGTAGCGCGCTGGATTTGTATTCAGTTGGCCGCTGTCAGCGTGAGTTCGATCCCAGGTTCGGCGGAAATTTATTTCAGAGTCAACTTTGTGTGCAGACTCTCTTCGGTCTCCGAACTCCCCCCCGTGTACACTACATTGGGTGTGCACGTTAAAGATCCCACGATTGACAAAAGGGTCTTTCCTGGCAAAATTGCTTAGGCACAGTTAATAATTGTCTACCTATACCCGTGTGACTTGGAATAATAGGCCGTGAAAGGTAAATATGCGCCGAAATGGCTGCAATTACTGGCCGTATAAAATTTCATCTCACACGGCATCACTGCAGAGCGCCTAGAACTGTACCCACGGAATATGCGCGATATAAGCCTCATTGATTGATTGTACGTAACAGAAGGCAATGAAGGAAACGAAGCCTTCTCATTGGTCAAAAATCGTGTGTACTGTCACTAAATCCATCTGTAAACATGTTTATTGACTGCGGGATGTGTCGGGTTTACGTTTGCAGATTTGTTTCGAAAGCGGAAACTGTTGCATGTCGGTTTGTTCATGCGAACATGCCGTAAGTAAGGCCCAGAAACGATAGAAGCCGAATTTCAAAATAGCCCCAGGAAATGGTTAATACCAAAGAAAGAATAAAACTATGCAGCTCTGCGAGTAAAATAATGAAGGGAAAAGTAATTTGAGCCGTTGGTTTCACAAATTTCTGTACTCATGTTTGGTTCCAATTTTTTTCCTCTGACCGTAGGTGATGGAAACGAGAGTAACGAACGCATAGTCTTTTTTAGTTCGATAGAACTACTTCTGTTTTAATTTTTTTGCGACTTTCCCATTCATTGATGACAAAATTAATCATTGAACTTTCATTTTTTCACACTATCTTTACTTTGTAAGGTGAATTTGCACAAGATAACACACGTGGAAAAGTGCCGTCGCAAAATGTCCCGTTTTTCGACGCCATTTTTTCCACTTCGTACAAGTTTTAATTTATTTTTGTAAATCTCTGAAATGCAAAACTACAAATGCTAATGGTCAAAACAGTAGAAAAACATTTCAAGAAACCAAATAAAATTGAGATATAGGCATGTGTACTTTGTAAGATAGTTTTATTCAGCTGTCTTTACCAAGACCCCCCAAATTTTGCTAGTGTTTGGCAATATCATGGACGTGCACATATGATATCCCAAGGTTTCTAACTTCTAAGCCACCCACACTTTTTGTTGTGAACTCCTGATTTCCTTTCGTTGACAGTTTCTGTGTTGATTTACTGTACTTTCCGGGTCATAAGGCGCGACTTTTTTCCTCGAGTTTGACCCCTGCGTCTTGTATAACCAAGCGCCTAATCCGTGTATGAAATACAAAAAAAATCAAAGAGACCACCTGAGTACCAGTCAAACAACTTGTGATAATGCATGTTTCAGCTACTAGGTACTACCCTGGCCAAGTTTCCTCTCAAGACATCAAAGAGACCGCCCCATCTTAAACTCGGTCACTGACCCTGGTGCAGGAAGTGTTTCCTCTCTCAGATCTATGACAGGGGAAACACCTCTCATAGCAAAAACTAGGTCATTGACCCCTGGGAAGAAGGTCAGTGTCTAAACAAGGCAACCCAGCTATCACAATGGACCTGCCTTTGATCTGGCGGCACACACAGAGAACACATATTTCCACTCTGTATTCTTCCTTTGATGTGCGGCTTATTTTTATTCTTCGTTTGTTACCGGTATACTTTTTTAATTTTGGTGCGCCCTATCGGCCCCCTGCGCCAAATGGGTGACTGGATTACAATTTTGTTTAAAAAGAAGGGGGTACGCCTTATGCGCTGTAGCGCCTTGTAACCCGGAAAGTACGGTACACAAGTCCACGGTGTTGCAGAATGAACTTCTTCTTCTTCTTCTGTGTTCGTGGGCTGAAACTCCCACGTACACTCGTGTTTTTTGCACGAGTGGAATTTTACGTGTATGACCGTTTTTTACCCCGCCATTTAGGCAGCCATACGCCGTTTTCGGAGGAAGCATGCTGGGTATTTTCGTGTTTCTATAACCCACCGAACTCTGACATGGATTACAGGATCTTTTTCGTGCGCACTTGGTCTTGTGCTTGCGTGTACACACGGGGGTGTTCGGACACCGAAGAGAGTCTGCACACAAAGTTGACTCTGAGAAATAAATCTCTCGCCGAACGTGGGGACGAACTCACGCTGACAGCGGCCAACTGGATACAAATCCAGCGCGCTACCGACTGAGCTACATCTCCGCCCCACAGAATGAACTCAAACTGCAGGCTTTGTGACGCTTTAATCTTCTTACGCTGGTAGATAGCACTAACAAGACTATAGTATTTCTATCTCCGTTTGCCACAGAGATCAATGTGCGCAGACTGCCATTCTTTGCTTTGTGTTAACCACTGCTTTCAAGACATCTCAAGACTCGACTGATTTGACGATGGCTTCATTCTCTAGGGAAGTATTTGTGACTTTGTTTCTCAGTGAAAAGATACTGGTCGTGACCTTTTTCTTCAGTTCACCTGTGTCCTAATTTTATATGCCTGCCTTTCTGTGTGACGTTTTGAGTTCCTTTTGGATGTGAGCCGACCTGGAACCTGTGCTACCTTAATGATTTAGTCAGTGGACTTCACAAGCTGTGGAAATTACACAAAACTGGCGGAGCTGGTCTCCTTCAGACTCAGTGTCTAAAAATTGTTTACACATTGCAGACAAAATGGCAGTGAGCAAATTCTGATGGATTTTTTTCCAGACGATGGTAATGTTGTGATACCCCGCAGGCCTGGAAGCTTGACGTTTGTGCGAAAAACAGTGACTCAAAACAAGTCAGACTTTTTCATCTTGTGTTCACCTTTCTGTAAAAGGCATCAGAGTTCATCTCCTGTTTCACCTTCTGGTTCATGGTTTCTGCCATAGTTCACAACCTGTTTTATCACTTCACAATTTAGTTCAGTTTTAAATCACATGAAAAATTATCAATATCATGTAAAAATTTGAGTTGAATTGAAAGTGTGTTTCAAGAAAAGAACTCTATTTTTCTCAGAATGGCATCAACAACAAAAAGTGCGAACAACAACAAAAAGTGTGAACATGTTGTGAAATGTAAACTGAAAGTATATTGTCAATGTCAGTATTCATTTTTGAAAGCATGCCTGAATTATGTCTGTCTTGCACTACCTGAAGAACATCCTAGGTCTTTTTCTTTGATCCCATTCAGAATAATAATTGACAGAACACTTTGTAGTTACTGGATTGAACAAAAGAAGAAGCTATTAGCGAGGTCAATTTTAGCAGATGTATTGAAGTGTCAGAATGTTTAATTGTACAATTTTGTCAATGTTTCCACCAAAGCCAAACTCAAAGAATGTTTTCTCACATTGGTGTATTTTAAATATAGATCAGGGCAGCACCTATCAGGTGAACTTCATTTCATCAATAGATGATTCAGGTCATGCTTTTATCTATCGTTGATGCATTGCAGAAAGCAGCAATAACAGCATCCTTTTCATTTTAGAAGCTAAACAGTTAAGTACCCATATTAACATAGATGTGTGGGAATAGGAGACTACTAATAGTTTGCAACACAGAATATATGGTGACATAGAACTTGAGTTCCAGTTTTTGATCTTTCGTTGTAGTTTCTTCAACTTGTTCTGGTGGATTTTTATTTTAAGAAAATGCTTATTTCTTGGAAAAACCCTGGGCAATGTACTGTTTTTACTAGTTTAGTTATAATAGAGTTGCCAGCAAACTTACAAGTACTAGTTTTAGGTTGCTTAAAAAACAGACAGATGTTCAAAAACTTGGCTGTCATTGAGTCAGTCAGTAGTCAAAGTGGAATCACGCATGTATCGTATGGATGTAGAACAAAAAAATCTTGCATCGCTTCACTGCATACAGGAGTTAGTTGATGAAAATTATATTGATGGCTTAAATCCTAGTGAAACCAAACGGTACTCCTCATAAGTTCATCTGTTTCTCTTGATTTCATGAAACTTACCTCAGGCAGACTGACAGTGACATTTTATGAAATGTTTGAGTAGTATCTCTCACTATGTGTCACCATGAATGTGTCAAATTTAACATGTTTCCTCATCGCTCAGACTTTTATCACCCTTCTCTCTTCATGGCCGCTTCAGTACTGTAAATATAGTGCAAGCTTTGTGTGTGATGTTCTTTGTGTACTTAAGGACCCCTGGACGCGTACGTGTGAATATGTTGGTGATGCTGATGCCAGATAGATGTAAGTAAGAAAGATACTTGTGTATGGGGTTAGGCATATATATATGCCTTCACTTGTAAGTTGTATTGTTCAGAATCATCGACTTAAGTGGTTACGGTCTTTATGGACTGAGCATCTGCCGTTCAGAGCCGTTGACTTGAGGATGAAAGTCAGCTGTGGGGGATGCTTGTGTATTATTCGCTCAAGACAGGTCCGAAATGCTTCTTGAGTTTTAACATTGACAGTAAATTTTTTGATGAATTTGCTATGTCAGTGTGTGTGTTGAATGTTTCATCTGTATGTTATAAATCGGTTATTTGATATACATGTACATAATTTAAGAAACACAGCAGTATCATGATGTCACACTAAATCTCCCTGTCACCTTCTCCCCCTCAGTCAAAGTTCAGGCTTGTGTCCTTGAATGCTTGTCTTTGCATGTGATCCTGAGCTTTTGAAAAAGTAAACTTGTGAAAGTCTTGGGCTTTTACAGAACATGTGACAAAAGTACAAGACAAGAGCCTCATTTTCAGCAGCCTGTGGGCTATTCTCAATCTCACTTTTATCCTTCAGATAAAACATTGAGTGTGGCATCCCGAAGCGTTAGCAATTTCTTCGTATGTTGTTAATTTGTCCTTTAAAGGTTGACAGTGAAGGAGCCAAATAGCTTTCATAAAGAAACAGAAATTGTACATGAATTTCTTTGTTGTGTTCCTAAGAATAATGAAAATATGGACTTGCCTCTCCAGGCTGCTTGTCTGCTTAAATCCTGCAAGTTCTACTCGTTGGTTCACATCATGAAAAAATGGGAATTTTTACTTTTGTTGTTGTTCACACTTGCCCACCTACATTTTGTGCTTCGCTGAAGATCATCGACACATTGTTGTTAACTCATACCATATTATGTTTTTATTTTGTGTGACTGTGAGTGCCTAACTGTGGATGTTTTCTCCATCTGGGTCAGGAAGATTTCAGGTTAATCGAATAATATATTTCTGTCACCCTAGCTTGTCTTGTTAAAGTGAGGTGAGATATGACAGTCATTTCTAATCAGCACAATGAAAAGAGTACAATGTTTACAAAAAACTTCCTTTGTGTAATTTCAATGTCGCAAGATTCAAGATCACAAAATATTTGAAAGCATACCTCTCTGTTCTCTCTCTCTCTCTCCCTTCTGCACAAACATAGACATACATGCATGTTCACATACTGACACCTAATGGGCTGGAAGCATCTCTCTCTCTCTCTCTGAGTCTCTCTCTCTCTCTCTCTCTCTCTCTCTCTCTCTCTCTCTCTCTCTCTCTCTCTCTCTCTCTCTCTCTCTCATGTACACACACACATGAATGTAAACATGCTGTACATCATATGGGCTGTGGTTGTTAGCAAGGCAAAGTGATGAATAGTCCAGTTGCTGGAATATACTTAGTGAGCCTTCCCTGTAGACAGTAAAACTAAAACTAAGGATAAAAGGAAGCAATTTAGTTTGTAGTGCCATGCAGGGAGTTTTGCTTAATTTTACGGTGTAAATAAGGGTGTTCAGGAGAAGACAGTTGTTCATCAATCTTCTGATTCAAGCGGATTTTGTTGCTTCTTGATTAATCACACTTTTCTTGTTTGTTTCTTCTTTTCTTTAAGTGTGTTTTTCTTCTTCCTCTTCTTCTTCTTCTCTTTGTTCTGATTGTATACATTTCTCCTACATCAGCTCATTACAGTGTTGACATCGTTAAAATTATCATCTTTATTTCTTGAAGATCATTTTCACAATTATCATCCCCATGGGAAATCATGTACAACAGTTGACTGAAAGCTAGTGAAATCAGCCAACATTATTTGACTAGGTCAGTAAAGTGTAGATTTGATGACCTTTTATTTGTCCGTGTCCTTCTCTACTGTGTTGTGGACACGAGTGGAGATCTGTGTAATATGCCTTTGATGTGAAGTAAAACAAAGCAAGGAGATACGCCAGTGTTTTGCCTATGTGTTTGTTAAAAAGAATGTGTGTGTGTGTTTTATTTTTAAGTATGTGTGGTGTATGGATGTGTGATAGATCTATAGAAAACGCAAACTATGCTGCTTTGAATGATTGACTTTAAAACGGTTGATTAGTGCACACATCCGCTAATATGATCAGGCATGGGAATTGTCCGCCGAACGGTGGATTTCTGCCGAATTTATTTTTTTTGTTCCGCCGAAAAAGCAAAAGTGTCCGCCGAAAAAATAAAGGGGGAGGCACACAAAAAAAGCACCGGTTACTTTTGCCTTTGCGCATAAGCCCGCGAAAACTTTCCGTACTTTGTTCACGCACTGCTACCGCCCGCCTCAGTTACTTGAACTTTTATGTTTGAAAGTAAACCAGATTGCACAGATTGTGTTTCAAGTTACATTTTCCTGTTTGTCTCAACAGATCAATTTTTTTACAAATTTAAACCATATAATACATGTATATATATTTTTTCTTCAAAAAAGCAAAAATTGGTACTAAAAACTCTGATCAGTAACAGAATTTAATGGCAAACTTGGAGCTCAGATGACACCAGATTGCACCATCTGGGTTCTTTGGAGAAAAATTTTTCCTGGGGGGGCATGCCCCCGGACCCCCCTAGTAAAGCTAGGCGCTTTGCACCGTCGACTTGACGCTTCGCGTCTTCAGTTATAAATTTTCAGCCTTTTTTACAATTTTCAATTCCCATGCCTGATGATTGAGGAACACCAAGTTTTATTCCAACACTATTTTTGCAATAATCTTTCTTAATTTAGGTAAACATATCAACTTGATTGGATGCAACATACTTTTGGGATAAGAAATCAAAATGAAAAAATTGACATTAAAAAAATAACCAGCAAATGTAGCCTTTCGCAAGTTTTTATTCCCTCAGACTTATACTTAAAAGACTAAGGGTGTTTCTGAAGTCTTTAATTCTGGCTACCTATTGCAGTCGGGTGGACAATAACAAACATTCTTTGAATAAAGTATTCTGACACAATGTTGAGCTGCCTTTGTCAGTTTGTGTCTCAGAAAGTGTCTGAAAATCAGTTATAAACAGGTTCATACACACGTCATTTGTGTTTTACTGCAGTCTCTCTTATTCCCGACGCCTTTGGCCATGGGCGATAAAGATGAAACAAAAGACGATATGGTCCCCTTGGACCAACACAAAAAAAGCTGGTCTGCCAACAAGCCACCGAACATCTTATATACATACTATTTGTGAACAGGCTATCAGGACTTATTTCTGTATTCTGTAGGACTTTCAAGATATCAGAATTCATTAACAATTTACATTCTAATCAGCTCAACCTATTGTCTGATTTTTATTTTTTTTATTCCATATGATATAGAAAGCAATACGTTCTAAATACTTTAGATTCACGAATTCTGCACATCGTATGATGCAAAACACTGGAATCTGTGCAGTATTCTCATTTCGCACAATCTATTTCCAACTGGCGTAGGTTCCCACTTGGGTCGGAAGTACATTTGAGCATCCACTGAGCGTCCGGAGATCTAGATACAGAGCTGGGGTTGTGGAGTTTTCGGCAGACTCTGAAACACTACGTGGCATCTCTCTGTCTTCACCTTTCAGAGTCACAGGGCTGATCGAGAAATCACAGAAAACAGTCAGGTTTTGTTACGGCTTTCGTGCACAAAATGACGGGATGCAACTGGATTGCAAGCCTCCTGTTGTTGGTCGGAGTGATTGTCGTCTGCTCCAAGGTTTGTAACAAGTGCTCTGCGTACGTGTTAGTGTTCTTCATCTTTGTGTTTATATGCACTGTTTCTTAGACCTTGATTCAGTTGTCTATCTAAACATGTGTGTGTGTGTGTGTGTGTGTATGTGTGTATGTGAGAGAGAGAGAGAGAGAGAGAGAGAGAGAGAGAGAGAGAAAGAAAGAAAGAAAGAAGGAGAGAGGGAGAGAGAAATAGTATCATGATATAGAGGCTTGGTAGGTATTGAGACTAAATATTGTTAGTTAGTTAGTTAGTTAGTTAGAGTGTGTGTGTGTGTGTGTGTGTGTGTGTGTGTGTGTGACATTGTCTGTGAGAGAGGGCAAGTGATTGAGAGAGATCAGAGCATTTTGTATGATCTAGGAACCTGGCATAGGTGGGATGGAGGGGGTTGGGGGGAGATGGTTGGGTGATTAATGAGACCATACCATTATGTAGGTACATACATGTATGTGTATGCTATCTAGCTGTATCAATGCCTGGGTATGAAGAATTTGAAATGTGTGGATAAATGCTTGAGTGGGGGAGGAGGGGGCGCGTACGTGGAGGGGGGCGATGCTTTACCACGTGCACCGGGAATGGGCTTTTTGGACGTAACGTGCATGGGAATGGGGAAATTCTCGTAGCGTGCACCGTGCACAGAGGTCCGGCGTGCACCGTGCATGGAGCTTTTTCGTAACGTGCACCGTGGATCACCCTGCATGGCACTTTTGACCTCAACGTGCACGTGCACAGACCCCCCCATGATGAGTGACCCTCTACATGGTCTGCAGCTTGATTAGTAACCAGACGAAATGCAGGTGTGTTTGTTTTGCGTGTGTGTAGTGCCTCAGAACCATGGAGATTTGTGCATGTGTGTGTAACTGTGTGTGTGCAGGGGGGAGGGGGTGTTCAGACGAAACAGGCAGTGGAGGGGCCTTGTGTGCACAGTTTGTTTAGTTTGTGATTGCTGTGTCTTTGGGTACCTGCATGGCATGTGTCAGTGTTTGCACTTTCGGCACTGCTGTGGACTCAGGAAATGAGCCCTGGACAGGGAGGATCAAAGGGTCGCAGAAGGCAGGCAGGGGGTGAGGGTGGAGGCAAGGCGGGAGATGAAGGGGATGCAGAAACCAAATAATGTTGGACAGACTTCAGTGTACAGTTGGATTCTCTTTTTCTCTCTCTTGAGATCACTCCCTCTCCAAATTGTTAATCGTTTACTTCTTCTTCTTCGTTCGTGGGCTGAAACTCCCACGTACACTCGTGTTTTTTGCACGAGTGGAATTTTACGTGTATGACCGTTTTTGACCCCGCCATTTAGGCAAAATCGTTTACTTAAACTATGTGTGTTTTGTGGGTTTTTTATTTGTTTTATTTATCTCATTTAAGGCAAAGGTTGTATGCAACAAGTATAAATGTTTATTCTATAACCCTTGATAAACAGACGTACATTTATCTTCTCTCTCTCTCTCTCTCTCTCTCTCTCTCTCTCTCTCTCTCTCTCTCTCTCTCTCTCTCTCTCTCTCTCTCTCTCTCTCTCTCTCTCTCTCAATACAAACAACAAAATCTATCATTTACATTTCCGACACTGCAAAAGATGTAACCGAGGTTGATAGCCATTTTAAGATGTGTTTTTACAAAGTGTATCTACCTGTTTTGATCAAGATGGGTTATTATCAAAACATTATACAGACAACGCCGCTTAACTCGATTTTCCGGATACGTCGAAGTGAACCATTGGTCCCGGCCAGCAGCCTTCTTGTTATCACTAAAATTCCTTCACTTACCTCGACTTTGGATAGCTCGATTTTCTGCTTAACTCGATCTCATGCCCAGGTCCCACCTTATTTTCATCACATCGGTTAGCTCGATCTCCCACTTTTTTTATCTCCATATGACGTCAAACGAGAAGTGACGCACAAATGTAAACGTCATAAGATTATGTCGCAAACAAAACATGGAAAATGTGACCCTCCACCACGAAATGAGTCGCACGTCACCTCGCGTGGTTCTGCGCTAGGCTTAAGGGTCACCTTAGTCACAGGCTTATAACTCAAACGGTTTTCACCACTGGATTGAGCATAAAAAACTCTTTAGGAAAATGTAAAAATATGAAAATCATGCAAAGGTGACATGCGACTCATTCCGTGGTGGAGGGTCACAAATAGTTCTCAGAGGGAGAGATGGATGGATTGTTTAATTGTATAACCAGTGAATTGGTTTTTACAATGGTAAAACAAAAGAAAATGTACAAAAGCAGCATTTCACGTAATCAAATCAAAAGTATATATACATGATATTACACTGACTTGATCGTTGATCGTAACAATTTTTGACAGATGCCTGCTAATAAAGTCAGCATACAAGCACATACAAACACACACACACAAACCGTCACACACACACACATGCTGCACGTAAATACGTACATATGTATAGGTTACAACACGAGTGGTTTTTTATATGGCTTGTATTTCAGTCAAGACCCAGCGGATGAATATCATCGGGAGACACGAGCCTCTGGCGAGTGTCTCTCGATTGATATTCCCGCTGGGTCTTGACTGAAATACAAGCCATATAAAAAACCACGAGTGTTGTAATCTGTATATCCCATTCTACCATCAAACACAAAGTGTAGACTACTAGCGGCACTGTTGCGATCTGTGCAGGGTAAAACTGTTGCCAGCGAGACTTAGCCCTTTTGCAACCTTAAACTAAGTGACCGTCGCTGAAAAAATAAAACGAATGAGTGCATCGATAAGTACGCGGTAACACTACTTTCAGACCATTTAAAAGCTTTAAGTAAAGGTTCATAAGTTGCAAGAAAGTAATGAAGTCGAATAGAAATTAGTTTAGTTGAAGCGCACAATTCTTTTGTTTTGCGTTTCAGGTCGGCAGAACGGGCGAAACGGGTTTGGGACCCATTTGGCTTACTCGATTCAGAATTGATTCCACGTTGTTTTTCTCGAACGTGTGTAATTAGGCTTATTGACAGAGAAGCAAATCTTAGGGAACAAATATGTAGGTTTAGATTTAACCATTTGCTCCCTATTTGAAATGTATCTACGTGATAAACTGTTTTGCGAGTGTGTTTGCATGGATGAACTTAAACTGGTATGGGTGAGAGGAAAACGCGACCGACACGTCTGTCACCGCCGATTGATTGCATTTTGAAGGAATATGACTGGATTACGGAAAAATATGTGGACTTACTGCAGAGCCAGGCAAAATAGTAGACTTGCTCGCAAAACACGTGAAACAGCCGATGTTTGATAGCTGAAGGCGCACACCGGCAAAACACACTACCGACAGATTCTCAAAAGTCGTCTGCTAACGATGCAAGGGGAGGGTACTCGTGTTTTTGTTTTGGTTCGCTAGCATCTGGTTATCTTGTAAGTTGAATGTTCGTTTTTTTCGACCTGCATTGCTTTCATAATGAAAGAAACTTTTGCTTATTGCATCTCATACATCAGATCAGTTCTGAGATTCATTTTTGCGTGCAACTGATATGGTTTTCTGAGCCGTGCAATACGATTTTTGAACTTCATACAAATGTGTCACATTGTTCGGCGCGAGCGAGGTCAAAGGTCGGGAGGAAAGTAGTCCTTTGCCCAAATCGGAATCTGCACTATCATATATTTTTTGGAGTCCATGATGTATTTATTGAGCTATAAAAATACAACATATATACCCATACTGAAGTAACAGAGACAAAGAAGGGAGGTCATGGGATATAAATATATACACCATAGCAAGCAGATTTGCACACATCATCAAAAAAGCCCCAAGAGCCTGCTGAGAGCTGTCCTATAGATAGACTACGCTGCTTACCTCGAGTTTTCGGATACATCAAAGTGAACCATTGGTCCCGGCCACCAGCCTTCTTTATATCACTAAAAATCCTTCACTTACCTCGACTTCGGATAGCTTGAAGTCTTCCTTTGAAAAATCGAGCTATCTGACGTGTTGGATAACACGAACTTCGCATACCTCGAACTCTTTGGGGGGGCCCCGACATACTCGGTCAGCTATTGTGCGGGACTCGGCATATATATGCAAACACTTCGAAACACTTGACCCCTTTACATAGACGACCTGTGAAATTATTTCTTTTGAAAATTACATCTTTCAACGTCTGATTACTAAAGATTACAGATTCTTCCTATCAAATTAAGATTTGCCGATAAGAAAGGTATGATGTCAGGGAATGCACCTACACTCATTGCCTCAAATTTCAAAATTGATAATTCAAGAAAACTAAACAAATTCAATACCCCAACCCCGATAATTGACCTGTACATGTCCAGTCTCACATATTCTGGTGCCCTTATATGGGACTCTATTCCTGATATACATGTAATTACATTGCAAATCAGTGCAACATCATTCAAGGAACATTTCATGCTGTTTCTCTTGCAAAACTTATAAGCACTACTACTATTGTGCAGCTGATGAAATATCAGTATTCTATAATTCTATTGAAACACATGATTATACATAATGCGCTGAGAACATTTTTAGGTAAACAAATAGATCTTTGTTATAATCTTCCACAATGTACTGGGTATCTTGAAATGTCTGAATGATTGCTGGACATGTTAATTTTGTAAGTTGTACTGGAGTTAACTAAACTCTATTTCTTCTTGTTATTGAGTTACAGCGAGGGCCAGATGTAAAAAAGCATGTTTGCATTGCTTATTCTGTCACCCTCAAAAAATTAAGTTTGATTCAATTATCTCTCTCATTCATATTCTGATCAACATAATAGTAAACCAGTGACAGAATCCCAACAAAGCAAAACAGACAGACAATCAGACAACAAAACCAATTGAAGAACAGGTTTTTCTTGATGTGCTTTGAAATGTGTTCATTTGTTTGCATTAATATTTAATTTTGGCCACGAAGGAGTTCATGAATTTTGCAATATGACAAGCTTATAGCCCTGTGCATCAGAGGATAGACTGTGGTAGAACTTTGCATTTGGTTGCAGAAAAAAAGAAGTCATTTGGGTATTTGATTTTATTTATTTATTTAGGGGATTGTAAATTTGTGGTTGAACTTTGCATTTGGTTTCAGTTGAAGGGGTTTCAGAAGAACAAAAGTCATTTGGGTATTTGAATTTATTTATTGAGGGGATTGTAAATGTTTTATGGTTTTGATTTTGACCATTGCAGGCAGAGAAGGCCAGACTAACAAAGAAAGTGGTTTTTGACATCTCTATCAATGGAGAGCCGGCCGGCAGGATTGGCATCGGTCTCTTCGGTGACGTGGTGCCAAAAACAGTGGAAAACTTTCTTCAACTGGCGACATGGAAAAATGGATACGGCTACAAGGGCTCCAAGTTCCATCGCATCATCACAGACTTCATGATTCAAGGTAGGTAGAGAAGTCATAAGTACGTAATACTGGTGAGATTGTGTATTGTGTGCCAGGCTTTCTTTGTTCCTTCAGCTTTCTTTGTTGTAAGTGACTAGAGTTTAACATTACTTTAACTAAGTTATGAAGGCGCTTTGACCTTCTTGTGATTAAAGTTATGAAGACACCAGAGAAACTATCTCCTCTCTCTCTCTCTCTCTCTCTCTTTCTCTCTCTCTCTCTCTCTCTCTCTTTCTCTCTCTCGCTCTCTCTGTGTTTTCTGGAACACCATCTGTAAATTGTGTGTTCCACGAATGTTTCACTGCTATTGTTTCTCTTAAGGCCTACCCACACACGAGTTTCTGGTTTAATGAAATGTTCTGAGCCCTCTTTCTTTTCAGCTTTTTCAGCCTCTCTGTCCTGGCTGTTTTTTCAGTGTTGTCATCAATCAATCAATATGAGGCTTATATCGCGCGTATTTCGTGGGTACAGTTCTAAGCGCAGGGATTTTTTTATTTTTAAAAAAATTTTTTATGCAATTTATACGCGCACATATTTAAGGCGCAGGGATTTATTTATGCCGTGTGAGATAGAATTTTTTGAGTCACTTGAGAAAAAGTGACTCTATGTAATCGGTCAGTGTTAGTCTGTCCGGCCGGCCGGCCGGCCAGCCGGCCGGCCGGCCGTCCGTAGACACCACCTTAACGTTGGACTTTTCTCGGAAACTATCAAAGCGATCGGGCTCATATTTTGTTTAGTCGTGACCTCCAATGACCTCTACACTTTAACGATGGTTTCGTTGACCTTTGACCTTTTTCAAGGTCACAGGTCAGCGTCAAAGGAAAAATTAGACATTTTATATATTTGACAAAGTTCATCGGATGTGATTGAAACTTTGTAGGATTATTCTTTACATCAAAGTATTTACATCTGTAGCCTTTTACGAACGTTATCAGAAAAACAAGGGAGATAACTAGCCTTTTCTGTTCGGCAACACACAACTTAACGTTGGGCTTTTCTCGGAAACTATAAAAGTGACCGGGCTCAAATTTTATGTGAACGTGACTCATTGTGTTGTGAATAGCAATTTCTTCCTGTCCATCTGATGCCTCATATAATATTCAGAACTGCGAAAGTGACTCGATCGAGCGTTTGCTCTTCTTGTTTTACACAATACATCACGCATTCACATCGGCCAGCAGATCGCAGCCATTTCGGCGCATATCCTACTTTTCACGGCCTATTATTCCAAGTCTCACAGGTATTTTGTTAGACATTTTTATCTATGCCTATACAATTTTGCCAGGAAAGACCCTTTTGTCAATCGTGGGATCTTTAACGTGCACACCCCAATGTAGTGTACACAAAGGGACCTCGGTTTTTCGTCTCATCCGAAAGATCTGAGTGTACACACTGATTTGCTTCAGGTGGTGACATAGTCAGCGGTGATGGCATGGGATCAAAGAGTATCTATGGTGAACTGTTTGACGATGAAAACTTTGACCTCAAGCATTACGGATCAGGCTGGGTCAGCATGGCTAACAGAGGTCAGTATGTGGTGTGTGTGTTGGCAATCTTGTAAGTGTGACTGTGTGTGTAATTGTGTGTATGTGTGTGTGTGTGTGCGTGTGTGCACGCGCATTTATGGGTTGTGTAAGAGCATGTCCCAGTATTGTTCCCAGGCCTTGTTTTTTGGTCATTCACACATTTTGATCTGACACATTTGTCTGACACCTGGCTTGTTGACCGTCCAATCGTTTTGGCATATATATAGGAAGACTTCTGACCATCAGGTTTCCTACCACACGGACAAAGCCAGGACATTTGGACCTATACATATTTTCAACCCAGGTCCAACTGACCTTTTGTCTCCTGAGGCTGGGAACAACACGGATGTCCCTCTCTCTGTACGTTTCTGTGCCTCTATCTCTTTGAGCTGACAGTGGAAAAAAAATCATACCTTTCAACAAAACACTTCCACCATCTGACACACTTTCGGAAACAAAAGCTTCACATTAATTTTAACAAAGAAAAATATTGACAAATCTTTTTCTTCTTCTTCTTTTTCTGCGTTCATGGACTGAAACTTCAATGTACACGTTTTTTGCTTGACATGGATTACAGGATTTTTTCCGTGTGCACTTGGTCTTGTGCTTGCAAGTCTGTACATAAGTTGACCTGGGAAATTGGAAAATTCTCCACCCTTAACCCACCTGGCACAGCCGGGATTCAAACCCACGACCTTCCGATTGGGAGGCTGATGTCGTATCCACTAGGCCAATGCGCCGGTCTAATGACAAATGACCTTTTTGATCCACAGGACCAAACACAAACGGCTGCCAGTTCTTCATCAGTTTGCGCGACTGCCCCTGGCTGGATGGAGCGCACGTGGTTTTTGGCAAGGTGGTTGAGGGTATGGCTCTGGTCAGAAAGATAGAAGAGGTGGATACCAACAGCGTGGACGCTCCGCTAGTGGACGTCGTCATCACAGACTCCAAGCTGGAGGACACTTTTGTGCCCTACGATACGGAGCTGGAAGGTGTGGATAATCCCGAGGATTTGGGCGAGGACGAGGATGAAGAGGATAATGAACAATAGGAATAGAAGTTAAGTTTGTTGCCAGTGTGCCTTTGTATTTTGCTGTTGTTGGGTTTTTTGCTTCGTTTGTTGGTTTTTATTTTTTGTAATAAAAGTACCTGTCGAGAATAACTACTTACATATCCTTTTTACAGTTTGAGAGGATTTTTTCCTCTTATCTTTCCTTTTTACTTTTATTTTTACCCCCCCCCCCCCCCCCCCCCCCCCCCCCCGTGGTGGTGATCTGATGGTGGGTGAGGAGGACAACTTCAGCAGAATAGTGTGGGTAACTTTTAAAGTATTATTTATCATTCAGCTGTTCTGTTGCCTCTTTTTGCATTAGTTTTTTATTTTCTAATTTTTTATTGTGAGTTAAAAACAATGAGAGTTTGAAAACAGTATACATAAATACCTGCTGGTAAGTTTGGCAGCTTTATTGTTATTTTGATAGGACTGTATTTTACCAAAAATGTTTGGCTTAACTATCAAAGTGCAATTAGTATTTAAAAATTGCAGTGCATCGTTATCATTGTGATTGTGGGAAGAGTTGTTTGGGTGAAATGTATGGTGTGTTATGAACTAAAGACAGGGTGAATTCATTGGTTTCAAGAAACGGTCGCACACTTTTATTTACACAGCCAGTCTGTGTTGTGTATGACACAGTATTATGCAGTCTCTGTACATTTCTTGTTGTGCCTTGTTAAATTGTAAGTTATGTAACAATGCTTTTTTCAAATGCTGATTAACAATCACTGCAATTTCATTTGTTTTGAAGCAAATGAAGAGAATGGGGTGGCGGTGGATTACAGCAGTGCTTGTATTGTGGTGCTGATTGGGTAATCTGTCTCATGATTTCCATGTAATGATTTAGAATGTTGATTGCTATTCACAAGTGCAGTCGAAATCTCCACGGGAAAACCACGGAGTCTGTTACAGATAGTCTTTTTGATATTCGATCAGTTGTATCCAAGATATATTGCGAAAATGAAACCATATACATGCATTAGCAATAATTTAGTTTACGCAGCATTTTATCAGAAGTGCAAAACTTTCCCTACCCCCTTGTTTTTAATGTGTTCTAGTCTTTTGTACATGGTTCTGCTTGGGAGAAAATTTACATTATTTGAATGGCTCGACTGCTGAGTGGAATTTCCACAGAATTAAATTTTATCATTGTTGCTATCAACTTCTATAGTCAATTGGCTCTAAAAAGATGTAGTGCTTGCAGTTTTACTGAGAAGTACGTGGCTGCCTGCCTCCTCCTACCACATTATACTAATAGGGCCAAGCTGTGATTTTTCATAGACGTAGCCTTTGATTTTACAGCCAACTTCTGGAATTGGCATGTTAATGTACATTGAGAAGGAGTGGGGCTTTTAAAGGCAGAGTTGTGACCCATGCATTACACAGTTTTTTACCTTGCCATTAGAAATGGATTCCCCCCCGCGGGTTAGGGGGAAGAATTTACCCGATGCTCCCCAGCATGTCGTAAGAGGCGACTAATGGATTCTGTTTCTCTTTTTACCCTTGTTAAGTGTTTCTTGTATAGAATATAGTCAATTTTTGTAAAGATTATAGTCAAGCAGTATGTGTGAACGGCTCAGATCATGGGTGAAATTGACACCACCAGATTAAAATGCTCATTTTAAAGCCATCCATTTGAATTAAAAGGAAACAAATCCTACCACACTGCTTAGTTTGAAATGAACAAAAACGAAATGAAAGGAACCAACAACATTGTTTTGTGTGTGTGGATTTTAAACACATTTTATTCACAAAACACGGCAGAAAATGGCGACTGATTTGTTGCACAGCGACAGTACACTTTTTAAACCCAGGCCAGTACTTTCATCAATGACAGAAGAAAGCAATGGAGGCCTGCATACTACAGTCTTATTGTTCTTTTATGTGCCTGAGGGATAAAATGCTGCAGTAAACTGACTTTTAAGACGTCATTGCACTCGGAAGATTTGTCTTCCGCTAATAACTTTGGTGTCACACGTTATGGGCAAACTTGAGGCAGGTCGCATTCTTGCAAAATATCATTAACAACAAAGAAAAGTAATTTTTAGCATAGAAATAGAAAAGCTTTACCATAATAATGTGTTTTAAAAAAGAAAAACATTATAGTGTCGGCAGAACACGACTCTCGTTAAGTCAAATGAGTTTCGTGTCACATCGTTATGGGCGGAAGATTGTGTTCAAACGCTGTAGTAGACGAAAATTGTATTGAAAAATTGCTGTCTGTATCATAATTAGCGCCCATAGACTTTTGATGCACCAAATATTGTGTGAAAATATGACGTAATTGAGAGCGTGACCTCATAGTTCGTTCCGTCAAACTTATCAAACCTGTTATGGGCGTGAGATTTTGTCAGTGATGTTCTTGTTTTGGACTTTTGCGCTGTCCCAATGAAGCTGGAACAAATCCAAAGGTAAGAAATGTTTCTTCTATTGTATCCAAAGTCATTGGTTGGAACTGAATTCTATTAAATACGTTTCAGCACTTGGAAATACGTGATTTGTAATGTTCTGTGATTCCCGAATTCGTGGCCGTCAAAGTAATGGGGTCTGTTAGTTAACTTTTTGGTGTTTTTCTTAAGCTTAAAAGCTGTTGCGTTTATTTGTCATGATGTCAACACATGAATTGTCTTCTGCGTGCAGGAACGGATGAGCACAGCCACATCAAACGTCGGTTTGTGTATGTGCCTGCAGAAGATGTGAACAGGCACAGGCCAGAGCGGACAGGGACAAAGCCACTGAAGAACACCCAGAGACTTCACTGCGTGAAGGGAATCCAACCTTTCGTGGTTGCAACACGAGAGCGCTCTTGTTTTTGCCAGGGCTGCCAAGAAGATGCTGACTGTGAAAATGCTGAAATTGCTGGAGACTGGAACGTGTCGCGACTTGCACCTCCAAGACGGAGACAAGCACGGGCAGACCAGCCAACGGCCCCCGGACACGCTTCGCCTGTGCAGCTACCACAGCAGCCAGCTGCGCCCGTACACCTGCCAGATCAGTCAGCTACGCCCGGACACCTGCCAAATCAGCCAGCTACGCCCGGACACCTGCCAGATCAACCAGCGACGCCCGTACACCTGCCACATCAGCCCGGACACCTGCCACATCAGCCAGCTACGCCCGGACACCTGCCAGATCAGCCAACAACGCCCGGACACCAGCCAGATCAGCCAGCTACGCCCGTACACCTGCCACATCAGCCAGCTACGCCCGCACACCTGCCAGATAAGCCATCTACGCGCGTTCACCTGCCAGATCAGCCATCGACGCCTCAACAGCTGCCAGACCATCCAGCAAAGAGGTAGACCTAAAGACTTTAACATGAATTGTAATAATGTATATATTTCATAAGACTAAAAGTAAAACTGGTTGCAATTGCACACATTGGTTTCACTATAATTATTTTAAAATCGTACGTACAGAATCTATATTGATCACTCTCATTCACATGCACCAAGAATACTTTTTTCAACAAAAGAATGAGGAATTCAAAATTTGAATAAAATACTAAAGTCAGTTCACACACTCTGACACAGATTTTCTTTTTAACAGGGAACTCAAGATTGGGGACTACGTGTGAGCCTACCTGTTGACTGTCAATGGGATTGCAGCCAAGGGAAAGCATTGTGTTGCAGTAGTAAGTTTTGATTGAGCGCATTAATGCATAGCACAACACTACACGGTGTGATAATTTCGCAATCACTTTTTTCAATTTATTGATAGCTAGTACTGTAATAGCATATTACTTAGTGTAGCACGCAATAACTGATACTGTCATCATTTTCACGAGTTTTCATTCACAAACACCTGGGAAATAAATCTCATGTTCCCGATGCAATAAATCCCCGGTTACCATAGTTGCAGGAAGTGGGCTATACATGGATGATCAAAAGCAAACCCAATAGAAACGCTCGGGGATTCTTCGCTCTTTTCATTGGCGTTTCACCAGACCTAGACAGACGACACTACTTTGCAAAGTTCCAAAAAACGAACTGGCAAACTGGCACAAGTAAACAAAAAACAAAACTACTTCATGAAAGGTCATAAATTCATCACAAACAAATGAAACCTAGTGATACGCTTTGTCTTCGTACAAGGTCATGGAGTGCGTGTATCTGTGTTTCGATACACAGACGTTCAGAGAAACAGGAACGTCAAGTTCAAGTCAAACCAATTGACCCCTGACACACACATTTTGACCCGTGCACAAGACGCTGTATCGCTAAACGAAGCGCAAATAAGAAATAATAATAAAAGCAAAGAACAGAGCAACGAGATATGCAAACATCTAACAAAGCCGAGCAAGCAGAATGACAGGTCTAATGAAAAACAAAGAGGCACTGAGTCGGAAACAAGATCGCGATTCTTTCCTTCGCTGCACGACGCACATCTTCTGTGACATTTGACCCAACGTACCTTGCTTGCACGATGTAAATCTTATGTGAGCTTTGACCAAACGTAGCTTCCACATTCAATCACTAAGCTTAGATATTTACAACTGAAAACCAAGGGGGTGGAATACTGAGAGGAACCTACAGAACTGTGCAACCTGGCATACTTATCTCAACATTTTATGAACTCCAAACACAGAAAGTTGCTTTCACACGCCAACATCTTATAATGTTGTTAAACCGTGTGTACACAAAGATGACATTTTTGTCAAATCATACTTGTGCGTTGACAGAGCTTTTTACGTCATGTATTTGATCTCAACTGTTGACTCGTGATTTGTAGAAATGTAAAACATTTTACAAATCGCGAGGCGCGCCGCGTGATTTGTAACCACTGTTTTACAAATCACGTGGCACACCACGAGATATGTAAAACTTTTTTTTTTACAAATGACGTAAATGCGCCCGATATTTTCTTGTCATCTCGAAAGTCCAGGGATCTATCAGCTTGGCGGTAATTACGATGTTGAGAATGTTTTTGAGAACTCGCGTGCACATGTTTGTGACGGACACACCGACAGACAAACAAATCTGCGCTTATCACGCTTCGAAATCGAATTATAGAAAATAATAACATGTGCAGATTTACTCAAACACTTCCATTTTCATGTGGAATTTTGGCCTGGTTGACTGGGATCTGGACAACAAATATTAATACTAATAAAATGAAAAGGCATGTATTACTTTGTGGTTTTTATGTTCGACGTAATTTGTAAAATGTTTTTACAGTTTTACAAATCACAGGTTAACATCAACTTCCATGGTAGTAAATAAATATAATACTCTGCAACGGATTTAGGGATGAGTCGGTACTTATATTGTATTTGTTCCAGATCGACAAGCTGGAAGAGGAAGGTGTTCAGGTCCGGTTGATGAAACGTGTGAGGAGCCACTACGTTTTCTTGGGATTGGATGACAAAACCTTCGTGTTCCATGAGGAAATTGTCAAGAAAATGTCTACAGTATTAGCAGAATAGATTCAAAGGGCAAACATTTTTTGATTGACCTGCACCGAATCACTCTTTGCCCTACAAAGTCCAGAAGATGTGGGTCTTGTACGACCCATACTTTCTAACTGTGACAGGGTGAACTGCCAACACTCATAGAGTTATGTTATGTCCGGTCATTTAATTGTTTTTCTCTTTCAGTCCTTATCTAATTATCTCCCCCTGACCCATTGTTTCTGCCTTCAGGATCGCTGTGTTTATTGTAAACTTGGAAGTGTGTCTTAGATGCTGGACCCTGATTGGTTAATTGTTTAAAAGGACGCGCGCTATTCCCAGATGGGGGCCCGGTAGCTCAGTTGGTAGAGTTTTTCGTTTCATGCTAAGTCACTGTATAATGTTCCCCCATGTAATGCATATCAGAATGTTTGTCTCGAGTTCTACTTTTTATGTGTATGATAAATACGTTTGCCGATTATCTCAGTTTGGAGAGTTTTGTTATTTTCTGCATCGAAGAAGTTTCAGTGCCTTCGCTACAATTGTTATTTTTCTATCCTATTAAATAAATATCGGTTTTTACGTAATGTTACTTATTTTGCTGGAAAGTTAAAGGTCGTAGCTTTAATTTGATGTAGTGGTTGTTAGAATTAGTTATGTTCCTTTTTTGTCAACTGAGTGTAAATTAAGGTATTGCGAGAAACATAGACTGATTCTGTGTTTCCAGCCGTATTCAGGCCGAATTTTCCCCTGCTAGTCAGTTCATTCCAATAAAATATGCGGCCAACTTGAATGCATTATCATAAAATATGTTGAAACAGTGTTGCCTCAATGTGTGTGGATGCATTGGAATGTCTTGGTGTCTACGTTATGCGCGTACATAAGATAAGATTTGATATAACAAAATATTAACGGAAAACCGTTACAGCGACCATTTTCTGTTTCGTTTTGCTCTTAGTACTGAAACGAATACAGATGAGGGTTTCTGTCATTGTTCTGTAAAATGTGGGGAGCCTGCTACCTAAGGTGTTAGATTTATTGCACATCAACTGCAGCTACCCGGCAAAAACACCATCCAGAACCACGATCCAATATGGCGGTCACTCTCTTTTACACGCTAAATCAGCCTGACTGCCCGGTGGATTTACACGGAATGGGTATGCCCTGTAAGTTCAGATACCAAACAAACTCTCTGGAGTAAAAAATCTGAATATCGTTCAGTTTAAGTCACCGTTTCCACGGTTGAAAGTGAGTCATACCATCAAAAACGCTATTTTGAGGGTAGGCGTGGTCAAGGACCTGTGACGTCATAGTACAATATTGCTCAAATCCAGGAACAACGGTTTTGAGAAGAAGAAATGCATATCTTTGAAAACACATAAGTCTGTGACCCAAACACGGCTGTTAAACATCTGATCAATAGCACTGAAGACATATCCTTAACTTGTTTGGTATACCTGTATGAGCAGAAGAATTTGCGGTAACCAACACAGAAAGACTGTCAAAGTCTGGAACGCTTGTTTCTTTTTGCGTTTTTCGCCGTTTTGCATCCTACAGACTCTAAGCAACAGTACTATATCACTTAGAGTGCATTCTCTTGCACTTTATTTTTGACCGTCTGTGCAACACTTCAGTGACCCATGATCTAAGCTGTTCACATGTAAGAAATGTTAAGTCATTTGTACTGTAAACTTGCATTCTCCCAGTAAGGTAACTATATTGTACTACGTTGCAAGCCCCTGGAGCAAATTTTTGATTAGTGCTTTTGTGAACAAGAAACAATTGACAAGTGGCTCTATCCCATCTCCCCCCTTTCCCCGTCGCGATATAACCTTCGTGGTTGAAAACGACGTTAAACACCAAATAAATAAAGAAAGAATTAGAAATGGATTCATTATTTGAGTCTCAGGGGAAGAACTTTAACTTTTTGTATGCCAGTATTGTTCCCACCAGAATGCATTTCTTGTGCATTTGAATTTTAAATTCAATCAAAGCTGAGCTGTCTTTTATTGTTGTTGTAACATTCACTTAATTTGTAACATTTCATCCATTTTTGACTCACATGCGAAGCAAAAGTGAGTCTATGTACTCACCCGAGTCGTCCGTCCATCCGTCCGGACGTCCGGAAAACTTTAACGTTGGATATTTCTTGGACACTATTCAGTCTATCAGTACCAAATTTGGCAAGATGGTGTATGATGACAAGGCCCCAAAAAACATACATAGCATCTTGACCTTGCTTCAAGGTCAAGGTCGCAGGGGCCATAAATGTTGCCTAAAAAACAGCTATTTTTCACATTTTTCCCATTTTCTCTGAAGTTTTTGAGATTCAATACCTCACCTATATATCATATATAGGGCAAAGTAAGCCCCATCTTTTGATACCAGTTTGGTTTACCTTGCTTCAAGGTCAAGGTCACAGGAGCTCTTCAAAGTTGGATTGTATACATATTTTGAAGTGACCTTGACCCTGAACTATGGAAGATAACTGTTTCAAACTTAAAAATTATGTGGGGCACATGTTATGCTTTCATCATGAGACACATTTGGTCACATATGATCATGGTCAAGGTCACTTTGACCCTTATGAAATGTGACCAAAATAAGGTAGTGAACCACTAAAAGTGACCATATCTCATGGTAGAAAGAGCCAATAAGCACCATTGTACTTCCTATGTCTTGAATTAACAGCTTTGTGTTGCATGACCTTGGATGACATGTATTTTGGTAGGAAAAATGTGTAAAGCATGTGAGTCGTATGGGCTTTGCCCTTCTTGTTTATTTGTTGTGTCCTACGTCTGCATTTTGAGTCATTGTTCAAGTGCCAAAACTTGACCTGTTTTTATATAATCCGCTGCATTGATATGGTTTAGAAGGGTAATCATTTGATATGAAATTAAATCCAGAGCTTGTTCGCATAAACAGGAAGGAAAAAATAAAAACGCAGAAATAAAGAAAGAGTAAATGTTCCTTTTTTGATTTTGACTGTGTTGTTTTATGGCCTGACTCTTGTTGCGTCTCTTTGTCTCTTCATGTCATTCACTCGGAATTAGTTTTACGCACGCACACACACACTGAACAACATGAAACACACAGGTTGGAATATATCTCTAAAACTGTTTCTTATCCCATTTCTAATTCAAACTCATTTCATGTACACAAAACATTTTACCCATACTGTATGAGGAGACATGATACACGAAAGTCAACAACACAGGAAAGTTTCAACAAACTTTAGAATTAACAAATAAACATGTACCAATCCCCAACAATAAAACAAACACAATGTAAATGGATAGTCCTCTAAGATAAATCTATGCATGTACATTTGAAGTACCAGATACTTGTAGATTAGACCCCTGAGGCAGAAAAGAAAAGACAAATAGAGAGGTGTCATAAATGCAATTCAATATGAAAAATGACCTTTATTTCATTCCCAGTTCTCTTTACAAATCCTTCTGCAGCATGTCAAGTTTGATGATTTGTATTTCTTTGCCGGTGTAACGTGTTGAGCTTTCTCAGGCATTCAGCTTTCTCATTTGATATATATACTCGAGATTGAAATGCTTCGTGGTCAAATTAATTAGTACACTAATTTAAGGAAGAAAGGCATGTAAAGGAAATTGGTGGGGAAATTTAATAGATTTCACCCCAAAATTCGATTTCTTCGAAAACGTGCACCAAGTGGTTATGTCCCTTGAATGAGAAGAGAAGGAGTTCAGGATGAAGCAAATTTATAAGTTTACATACAACAAATTAGGTTGAACGAATTTGACCCCATGAATGTAAAGTACCTAAGCTCGATCATTAGTACTATGGAAGGGAGGGGGGCTTTTCAGTGTGGAGTTTCCTCCGAAAACGGCGTATGGCTGCCTAAATGGCGGGGTAAAAAACGGTCATACATGTAAAATTCCACTCGTGCAAAAAACACGAGTGTACGTGGGAGTTTCAGCCCACGAACGCAGAAGAAGAAGAAGAAGTGTGGAGTTTATACGAGATCAACGAGGCTGAATGAGAAAGCTGAATGCCTGAGAAAGCTGAACGCCTTACACCGGCTTTCCTCCTTTCACTGACAGAATGTAATTTTTGTATGGCAATAATTGAAAAGCACCAACAACTGTGGACACCTGGGCTTGATAACGTACAGGTACTTTTTTGTTAAGGAGAGTAAGCCCCATATACCAGGCACCAATGCGATTCTAAAGCTGTCCCGAGTGACTCCTGTCATTATTGACGGCTTCAGCAGCAAGATCCAGTTTGTTGTTCTGCGAGAGAAAAAAGAGAGGTGGCATGTGCCGTTAAAAGTTGTGCACAATTAAATCGCCTCTTGTTTCTTTATTTGTAACTGCGCTGTGCTTGCTAAAACGCGGATTTCTTGCTTCTGCATGTGTGGGTGTGCATTGTTTTTCATGCAATTCTTATCATGACATTTTCAAACTTATGGAATGGCAAGTAAAATCTGATGTTAAGGAGCATGAGGAGCTTGGCAAGTATCTGTTTTTTGTGTGTTTGTTTTTTAATGATCAGGGACTATTCAAAACCAACTGCTACTCTGACTTTACACAGAAGGACGAGATCAATAAACGTGCCCAATCCCAACCCTGGCCAATGTCCACACACAAACACAAACACACACACAAACACACGCACGGACGCACGCACACACACACGGACATTATTTTTCAAAGATAGATGTACGTACCTCCGGCCCTTCTGCGTCTATTTGTTTTAAAACGGTCATGCCGTTTTTGTTCATGTCTTCCGTGTGGTCGCTGTCATCGTATGGATGGTCATGCTGCACGTGGCAATACCCCGTCAGGCGAACATACCACGGTGACAGCAGGTGGGCGTCTACAGGTTTTGAACGCGTCCCCCCTGAATAGTCACAAAAAGAGTTGATTAAACCATACAGATGTCCCTAGATTTGTGTTTCAAGAACTGAGACGAATAGAGTTAGAACTCCAATTTCAAAGACAAGAAACAGCAGTAAAGCCGGGATAGAGGTACGTGATCGTAACCTCCCACTGGAGTTTCTCAGTCATGATGATTTTCTATTACCTGTCAGTCAGTGTATTCCCCTACATAACTTCCGTGGTTCAAGGGTTTGGAAACAGTTTGTTTCTGGATGCATTGGTGTTTTCTTTTTCATTTAGGTTACTATGAGGTCTGAGACTGACACATAGCTTTAATCATTTGCATTTAAAAAAATTCAAACTTTGATTATCAAAAAACAGTGAAGAAAAATAGGCAGATGCGTTTGAGCGCAAAACTTTTTATTGTAAAATCAGTTCTATGACGGGAAAGGCCATTCCTTCCCCTACGCGATCGATCAAGGTTTCTCATCAAATCTCATTACTTCTTTTTCTTCGTCTTCTTTTGATGCGCATTCAAATGGTAATATATCATAACTCAAACTGTAATATTCATGATGAATTGGACTGTGCGGCTGATTAGGAATTGTTATACCAGCTAGCTCTGAATAGACACAGGCTGCGCAAACGCGTATAAGCATAGACCAACAACAAGAGGACAGCTTGCTGCAGCAGACGACGCAAGAACTCCCGTCTCCCGACCTTTGACCCGACGGTTAGCGACCCAGCTTCCGGTTATGGTGGAACACGATAAGTCTGCAGGCAGTAGAGCACATGTTCTTTGACATTTCGAATCTTCATCATGCTAGGCAAGAATTGTGCACTTGTAGGGTGTTCTGCAAGCTCTATCAGGTGCAGAGGTTTGTCATTTTTCCGAATTCGAAGGCCAGAAAATCCTGAGTGGGAATGTAAACTTGTGCCTGTGGCAGCTGTGAACCGACCTGACAAGTTTCAATCGAGAGAATGCAAATATTTGTTCCACAATATAGACTTGTTGTTGGTCTATATTGTTGGTCTATATTGTTGGTCTATGGTATAAGGTAGTCCAACTGTAATGTAAATGTTTGCGCATGGTGTGTAGACGCTGCATGAACGGGCAATGCTTAGTTACTTAAATTTAGTGTGTCCTTATACATACCTAAGCGCGCACCAAGTGACAATATCAATATGTGTACGCAGGTACAGGAAATACTAACACTGACATGCACACATACATACACGCACGCATGAATGTGCACATGCATACACACACACGCACGCACGCACGCATACCCTCACACACACACCCGTGTGCGCTTGCACGCACACACACACAAACACTTGTACAGCTGCCATATTGCTCAAAAGGTTTTTAATCAGGGATTTTTTACAATAAATATACAAGGGAATAACAAAACAAAATGTTAAGATGATTCTTAAACAGCTGGTTGTATTACTTTGTCTAAAACAGAGTTAAATACTAATATATTATTATTATTATTATTCATATTATACACTCCATTTGCAATCAAACCATACATTGAAATAAAATGATAGTGCTGGGTTATAAAAAAACAAACTTAACATATATCATTTGTGAATGAAAAGAAAAACACGCACAATACAAAACAAAACATTTCAGATTTGTCTACAGGTGTGTGTTTGAGGCAAAAGAGAGAGAGAGAGAGATCAGAATGTTTATTCGCGTAAACTCAAGCGGTTCATTGAGAAAGGGTGCTGGGGGGTTGGGTAATGAAACGATCCGCGATCCTCAAGTGTACTTTTTGAATTCAGCCTGTTACAAAAACAATGCATCGTGATACGTTCGGACACATCCAACTCGTATTCCAAGTCAGGAAATAACTGTTCCGAGAGAGAGAGAGAGAGAGAGAGAGGGAGAGAGAGAGAGAAGGTGGTATGTCAATAACAGGTATATCTTATCTGTACCTAAACATAATGTTTGTGAATTGTATCAGCAATGTTAAAGTCTCTTCTAACACTATACAATGTCATTCAATGAGCAAGAAGGAAGTCCTAATTTCCAAGCTAAGATCCCAAACAACTGTTCATATCCTATTTTGTTAAGTTCCTCCTCAAATGTTCATTCCACACACAATGCATGTGACAATGAAAAATATAAAGTATACTGTTTGAATATTTTTAGTTGCGGAAATATTTGCATTTTAATCGTAACCCCAAATGATGATAAGTCGCACCTGCCCTGGCGATCAACTCTCTATAACAACACCACTTAGGATCCCCGAGGTGGTATTTTCTCTTTATAATCAACCTTACCATAGCGACCACCTATCTATAATGATCACTTCTGGTCGGCCCCTTGGGTGGTCATCAGACATGTTAAACTGCAGTATAATAATATAATGTTTTTACATTTGAAAGCCAAATAACTTGCAAAGGCAAAAACAAGTCTGGAACAACGTACACGTAGAGTTAACTGTCTGATCCAACTGAAATTAACGTTCTTGACCCCCCCCCCCCTCTCCCCCCACAAAAAAAATCTCTACTGGATAAGAAATGAGTTCATGTAACTTGGATACAAAATTTCTGTCCACAACAATCAAACAAAAATAAATAAGATTTTGCCAGAACAAAATAAAAAAAAAGGTGTAGCATACCACAAAACCAGAATTGTTAGTTACCAACTGTGTATCCTATAGAAAAATCGAAGCCAACATCATGTGTGAAAGTTAGTTGGAGTTACTTAGGTTGAATACTTGTTTTATCTTCACTCACATACGCTAGAAAAAACCACCACAAAGCAAAATAACAGTTAGTAGTCTACTTGCCCAAGCAAAATGCATCCCCCACCCCAATCCCACCATTGCAAATGTATTCTCCAAACTAAGGTTCATTTAAACGAAGGCTATCCATAACTGAAAGGCTATACCCAGTACAGAACTTAAAATAAGCTGCAATAAGGAAATCACACACATAGTAGTGAACACACCTACACTCGGCTTAATACTGAAGGCTAATCTATCAGTAGAATTTGCTTATAAGCAGAGCCACAAGTGCAATTTACAAGTCTATCTAGATTTACAGGGCAGCATGTGTTATACAGGTTGAAGACTCTTATTCATCACAAGTTCATATGATTGCACATAATCTGATGTAGATATGATTATATGAACAAGGTGAAAAACGTGTTTCGTAAGTTTTCATGATCAAGCCAGATTTGTAATGCCATTTGATTTGCAATGTGAGCATTTAAGGTTTATACATCAAACTCTGGAGTAAAAGAAACATTAATAATATAGAAGATGAGGACTTGATTGTATACATCTCTTTTCTAATGGGACTCTTTAGTACATGTAAAACAAACTTAAATAATTATGAAATGAGGACTTTTTTTTCTTCTTCTTCTTTCTTTCGCTTTTACAGGGCAGGAGGCACATTTCATATCAAACATCCGATTACAGCCAGAGTTTTCGATCTGCACCGGACAAGAAACTGTACATTTGTTAGTACTGCATGTGAAATGGAACTCCTTGAAAGGTAAAAATAACATCCTATCCTGTAGACCTTCAAATCCTTTCAGAACTGCAGTACTAAATTTGTCCTTCTGTAAGAGAGAAGACCTTATTACAGAGGTAACAAGCAAGCTGAAGCACAGAGCTATAGTAACAAACGAGCACAGAGCTATATCTCCGAAAAACAAATTAGCTGGGCTGAAGTCTTTGACGAGAAGCAGAAGTAGATAGATGTTGCAATTGCAACATCACATAAAGTTTGCTTTAAACACCGACAATAAGATGACAGCTGCTAAACATAAATGACAACCATGAACAGCAACTAGGGCAGTGTAACAAACACAGAAGCATTCAGCCCAGAATTGTCCTATTCTGTGTCAAGTTTTTTTTTTTAAACCATGCATACAGAAATGTAAGACGATTCAGCTAACGAGATGTAAACACAGATCTTAATACTATAATAGCTAACAAGATGAAAATGTAGATCTTAATAATACAAAGATTAGTCAGTAGTTCATTTGAGCAGTATTACTCAAAGCAGAAATTGTCTTGAGGCATTGATATTATAAAGCAGTGGATGGATACAGAATATTTGATGCATGTTATTGTTAAGTACAGCCTGGTTATTGAAAAACAAGAACAGGTCTTTAACGTTACAAACTTAGCGGTACATGTGATATTAGTGTCACACTCTACAGTAATTGAAGTTTTGGGGTATCTTTCTTTCTACTTGTGACTATAAAAGACACAAACTAGAAATCTGCAAGGCTATTTGATCGACGCTAGTTTTGAAATAGCATGAAAATTAAATGTTCAATTTTAAAAGCTACAGTTAGCTGAACAACCCAACAAAATCAATGCAGTAACTACTCAATCATTTTATGTTGTTATCATTTAAAAGCACAAGCCTCACAAGAATTGGAGATGATAGCTATGGGTGACTGTTAGTGATGCGCTTTGCACATAGAATGTGAGAGGAAAAAAATGTAACAGAGGCTGAACAGAAATACATACAGGTTAGAAACTGGAGACCTCTGACTTTGTCAAAGACCAATACCTCGAAGACTCACCTACGTAATACAATGTACTAATATACACTCCATTCAACCACTTTGGCCTAGCTTTCATGCTTTTTATAGGTCGTAAAATGTGTTGTAGGTCATCCAAGTTTGTGAACAAAGAAGGATAATGAAAGGCCACCCAAACAAAACACAACTGTGACCTTGAAGTTTTACAATGGTCAACAAGACTTGTGTCATGTCTGGAGGCCACCAAACCATGGAAGTGTCCAGTTTCAAAGCTATAGCTTCCAAAACGTCTGAGAGAACTTCACCATTACGTTTTCTTTTGTTCGCAGACTATCAGCTGCTTGTCCATACGTCCAAACACTTCTCAAAACTATGACTTTCTGATTACTTAGGTGAGGCATAAAATGATTTTCACAAACACAGATGAGCAGTTCACTGTCATCAAAGACTTTTGAGGACAGAGGCAAAAAGAAAAAGAATCTGTTTGGAAGAGAAGTTGAGGGATGGAGAAGAACAAACAGGATTGAAACAGAAGTTCACAGAAAAGTAATAGAAACAAACAGGATGAGAGAGACAAAAAATGTGTTTTAACAGAACCATGATTACAGACCGGAACATACCATGGAGACGAAGCTTGTTGCCACGGGCACTCATACCACACAAGGACAGCAAAATGAACATTTTTTAAAATAACAGCATTATTACCATCACAACATGAGGATAAAATGTCCATGTCTGTACAATCAAGTCTTTTGCTCACAACGCCAGCACTGGAGCATGAAAGACTCTTAGTAAATGTTGCGTGTCCAAATCCAGACATTTCTCACTTCCAGGATTATTAAACATCTATGGAGGGATGATCGGATGATTTCTGTCAAAACTGACTTACAAAATATGTACACAATATAACAGAGCGATGCGTTCACAAAATGGATTTATAGGATTTATTCTTGTCACTTCGTCAATAACAATGGAGCCAGACACAAAAATACATGCAAGTTCATTGTCCTCATATAAATAATCAAGGTCAAAATATAATTAAATGTGAAACAGGTGGAAATTACCTTTAATGCAGGAATATGGAATCAATGAAGACCAGGGCAAGGGTGTGGTGGTGATGGTGGTGTTCAGGTGTTTTTGTGTGTGTGGGGTTTTTTTTTTTTTTTGGGGGGGGGGGGGGGTGTTCAGAGAGTGGATAGGGGTGGGGCAGCAGTTGGCCCTCATAACATTTTGTAGTTTCTGTAACTCTGCAGGAAGAACTTAGTTTGCAATTGGAGTAACTAGTGAAAACACTAACAACAGTTCACTGAAACTAATAGTATACATGTGTCTTTGTACATAAGTAACAAACATTTGCCTTTGATCTGCGGCGACACTAACATTCACACAAAAATCTCCTGTTTTTTTACCATTCTCAACAAAAATTCAAACAATCTGTAGGGTATTTGTTTTACACTTGTGTCACACAACTACATGCTAACAGTAACAGCTGCTACAAATATACATTGAACTAGCAAACACACATTTCTGCTTATGAATATAATGTAAAGTTCATTGCAGACAGTTTCAGATGGCCAGGTAAAACAAATAAGATATTATGAATTCTGCTAGTACATGTACCTACATTTGTACATGCATTTGATGGGAGTTTCTTGCATTTTGTATGCCCAGTAAAATGTCCCAGAACACACACTTTTTGATCCCGTCGCGATATAACCTTCGTGGTTGAAAACGACGTTAAACACCAAATAAAGAAAGAAAGAACACACTTTTTGATGGGCTATCATAATTATAACTCAATGTCACATAAGATAGAAATGTATAGAATTCATTCTTCTTCATGTCGATCACACGTCTATACTGTTAGACCCGACAGCGAGATGATCAGAAATAATATTGTCAGAATTAATTCCAAATGGATGTTTCAAAAACAGAACATTACCACCAACTTATAATTATCACTCTCCATCCAAAAGTATTTTTTTTAAAACAACAGTGTTTCAAATTCAAAGTACTGCCTGTTTGAAACACTTCATCAATATGCGTGCCAGTACACATGTGCATATTCATAATGTATGGCATTTCCCTACAGTGATCAGGGTGTGCACAGTTTACATACATGACAACAGTTAGCACTTTTAAAATATTAAAAACTGTTTGGTTTTGTCCTGAATTAAACGTTCCACTAATGTAACCTTTGTTGATTTTTTATTCGGATTTGGAAAGTTAGCAGTCTATTTGTTTCGGATTTCTGTTAAAAAAATAATGTTTGGTTTGTTTATGTTGTCCGAACAGTGCTTTTTTTCCACCTCTGCACCTGGTATTGATGAATATTCCATGTATTCCAATTACGCACATGTTTGCAAGCACGCACCACACCCACACAAGCAACAGTCTACTGCTGGGTAAGTCAACTATTTGCATGAAAGCTGATTTTAGTTTTATGGAAGGTGGGGTTAGACCCTGGAGGTTAAACTATACATGTACACTTTGTTCATAAATTTACTTTCACTGATCAGGGGTGGGACTCTCTTGTGATGAAAAAAGAGGACATCCCTTATTTCTAGGGGGGTTCGGGGGCATGCTCCCCCTAAATTTGTTTAAATAGTACATTAAAATCTGTAAAATCTGGGGCATTCTGAGACTAAAATTCAACTTGTTGGATAGGGTAAAAAAAGACATTCTTCTCACCAAACACACACCCCCCCCCCCCCCCCACCCTGAAATTTTTTTTTCACACAAAAATGGTAACATTGTAATGGTGCATACTTACGTAATGAACCATGTATCCATAATTCAATACTGGCAATAGTATGATTCGATGCATTGAAGCACAAAATGACTATTAGTTATCAGGAGTTTTCAGTCAGCACAATTTAACTCTCAAGCCTCCAGTGTTCTATTCCATCTTCACTTTTCTCCCTATCATTCAGTCAACAAGTTATAGATACTGTGATAAAATGGAACGCGGAAAAATAGATTACTCCAGCGGAATTTGTAAATTGTGTCCGCGGAAATGTCCCACCCCTGACTGATGAAAGTAGACCAACCCAACCTGGTTTTAACTTCATACTTTTTGTCAAACCTTGTCTTCAACAATATGCAGTGTTTAATTTACAATACACTTTCTGTTTTATACACGGAAGTGGTAAGAACGGCCAAGTATCTTTCCCCCCCCCCCCCCCCTTTTATACAACAATAACTTTCATCAAAGCAAAATAAACACACAGGAAATTGAAGCTTTTACAAAGCAGATTGGCATAAATCACTGAGAATAGTTCCATGTTTGCTACCTTCATGCTGCTGAAGAATATGTCTGATGAACCAACTATAAGGAAGGAACATAATTATGAGAGCAACGCATGTTTTAATTTTTCTCTTCCATTTGAAATGTTACAGTAATACACAAGAATATATGTCTGACTACACTGTGTGTTTTGGGAAATGAGAGATGAAACAAGATATGATGAGCTCACTGAACATTTCTGATGTTTGGCACAGAATCTGAACCTTTCAAGAATATCTTTCAAACCTTCCACAGAGTTGTACTGACTGTATGAATGCAAACTTGAGAAAACATTATATTAACATCTCAATTTAAACAAATTCCTGAACCTGTTTTCAAGTGGTTTTTTTTACAATGAAACCCAAACTCAAAGAGTCGGCACCCTCCGTCTCCCCTTCCCTAATCCACTTCAAGAGAAATACCAGGAAAAAGAGCAACATATTCTAACAAGATCATACAGTTTGCTTGTCCAGTGCACAACAGTTCAACACATTTTTAGAAAAGTTCGTTCTGTCACATAATGGGGATGAGGGCGAAAAAGGCGAAAAAAGAAAAACTAACAAATGAGACAATGATAATTGTGAAGAATATGAACATATCGTTTGACACACAGTCATTAGTTGAGACGGCTTCACGAGCCACTGAGCAGAGGTGAACCCTGTCACAAGAAAACAACAGAGGACTTTCCCAGACACAAAATGTCACTTTCGTCACTGTTATGCATTATTCAGCGCAAAGAGAATAAAAAGGGAAACATAAACCGAAGACCCAATCACACAACAGAGCAGCACTTGGACTTGATGGGAACCACCGGCACACCTCCCGGGGAGGGCTTACAGTGTAACGCCCCGCAGGAGACCCCACAGTCTCCGCACTCTGTCGACCCCCTTAGTTTCCTCCCTTGATGCCTGGCTGATTCCGACGCGCCACACATGGACTCTCCGTCCGCTAAACTGGAGATTTCACTGAACTCCAGCGACTGCCGTCGTCCACATATAGAGTCAGTGTCTGTGGTGTGGCCGAGGTATTGCACGGGGGAAGATTTGGGGGCTGTTAGGGAAGAGGTGTGAGCTCTCTCGCTTACTGTATACAGGGCAGAGTCCGAGAGAATCCCACTTCGCCCAGAGGAGTTGCTCTTCAGACTGGTGTTGCGGCTGGGTCGGTGCAGAGACCCAGACCCCACCGAGCTGTAACCATCCGGTGTCAGGGGTTTGTGGAGGGGGGAATGGGAAGTGGAGGAGGGTTTGTAGAGTGGGGATAGGGGGGTGGAGGGAGATTTGTGGACGGGGGAATCATTATCACAGTCGCTGCCTCTACAGTCCGTCAGAAGCGCACCCACACCGTTGCTGATATCACTCAGCTTGCGGCTCAACAGTTTGAGACTGGACTCGGTGAGGGAGCTCTTGGATCCTCCTCCCCCACCATGGTACCTACTGTTCTTATGATTGTTGGTGCTGTTCTTGTTGTTGTTATCACTGCTGTTGTCAGAGTTCTCCTTCCTCTCCTGACCGCCACTGCGGCCACTTCCACGACCTCCTCCTCCACCACTACCACCGCCTCCTCCTCCACCTCCTCCCCCGCCGCCCCCACCCCGTCCTCCACCACCACCACTCCCATTCCCATTATGTGTGCGAGATCCTTTCGAACCACTGCTAGCCCCGCCGAGTCGGCCGTTACCCCCCAAGTTCCCCCCAGGACCGTCCGTGTCACTGGAATGATCGCTGGAGTCTCGGCGATGGATGAACTTGTGGCGAAGCTTGTCCTTGCGCGACCTTCCCTCTGTGTCATCTGTGTCGCTGGCGTCAGAGGAGCTGCAGCTGGTTCCCCGCTGCCCTGCCCCTCTTCTCTTTTTCCTCTGCTCATACTTGCGCAGGATTTCAGGGGAGGCCGAAGTGGGCTCTCGGCTGCTAGCGGAGGATCCCCCAAAGCGCCTGGGCATGGAGAGCTTCATGGGGACAATGTCGTCATCATCCTCCGACTCATTTTCCTCGTGAATCTGGTTCAGCAGCTGAGGGGAGCTGCACACAGATTTGAGGGGACGCCTGGGGTTGACAGCGTCCACAGCAGAAGGGGAGGGGGAGGCGACAGGGGAACTGGACGGGGTGAGAGACAGGTGGGAGGATACCGACACGATCCCAATCTCGTCTAGCGACTCCATAGACTTGACCGGTTTGATCGTACACCCACGGTCCATATCGTCGTCATCCTCATCGTCGTACTCGTCCACAGACTCCTCTGAGATGAGACTGCACTTGCGAATGGCCCCAGGGCCCAGGGGGACCATCAGGCTGAGGTCTGTGGGGGACGGCGTTGTCTGCAGCTGGCGCCCGCTGTCCGTGGAGGTGGAGGGGTGGGTGCCAGGGGGAGAGACCAGCGACTGAACGTAGTGTGAGGTCCCCGAGTCGCTGCCGCTGTCCACGCAGCTCCCTTGTCTGCACAAAGCCATGGAAGAATAACAACACTGATCACTCCAACTTTCTATTTTCATAAAACTGCATCTGCTGCTTACAAATCAAGGAACAAAGCTTTTTTTGTTGTTGCTGGTATGGATCGGCAGTGGAACCTGGTAATGCCTGTCACAATCTCATTCACATCAAAGTAATCTGTGAAAAACTAAGTTGGAAAAAGAGCGTTCCTAGAGCTAAAAACTATAATATGCTTACTCGTTAACAAATAAATTAAATGAGGAGTTTGTCTACAACTTACTACTTAAATAAATTGAATGAGGAGTTTGTGAAAAAGTGACAACTAAGATACAAATAAAGTATGTGGCTCCTCACTTGTCAACATAAAAGACGATACTGTAAAAGAGCATATTGAAAAAAAAGAAGACAAAAGATCTGACCCAAAAATATATCAATTTACTGAATATGAAAAGAAAGAGAAAACAAAATCTGCTACTGTAACATTTTTTAGAATTAAATCGTAATGTGCGACTTCATTCAGTTTTTCTTTTGTTGTTGTATTTCACCGAGATACATGCAGAAAGTTCACAGCAACATGCATCACCAGCACATACACCTAGATTTTCAAGTACGTGTAGTTGTGTACGTGTGTTTGTGTGTGTGTGTTAGTTATGCATGCTCTGTCTATCTTCCTTTCACAGGCTAATATTTGATAAACAAAGATGAACAGGAGCACACATCCTGAAAATAGTAAAGACTTGATCATCCTTGAGAGGACAAAGAAAAGACTGAATTTTCATTCCACTTTCTTACATCATTATTCTTCCTTCACTGTCTATTCATCAGATTAATTGCTTTTCTCTTTCCCCCCACAAACATTGCAGTGATTGATTCATGATGTGCATACAAGTACACAAACATGATGTGTTCACATATAACGTCATGCAGGGCAAAAGCGCAGCCAATAATATCCTATATACCCCCATAAATACTGCAACATTCCATTAGCTGAAATAAAATTGCAAGCAAAACTTGGATTATAGTACACATTGATATCAAGCCATGACAGCACATAATATAAAAGCCCAAGCCATGCTCATTCCATCTGCAAAAAGCTACAATACAAGCGTGAAAATAACAAATCATACACGTTTCATTTAGTACACATGTGATTATTGAGATGTACTGCGAAAGATGTTGGTACGTATATTTAGATACAGACGGAAACAAATCACAGGTGAAGATGATAAAATTCTCTCTTCGCGTATTGCATCTGTCCTGCTCCACCTCCCACGCCAGTGTCAACACTAGCTATTACTGCTAAAAGTAAAGCTTGTCTTCAAAACTCCCCGTACCACATACTCAAGAAAACTAAATTACATGAATAATAAAACAGAAAACCGCGCATTTTATAAATAAATAAATATACATAAATAATAGTTATCAAAATGAAATAATCTGAATCAAATCCACTAAAATGAAGCGACAAACTCGTTTTACACATACACTGTGTTGAATAACAGATTCTTTAATTGAAGAAAAGGTTGGGAATAAATGAGGGTTTGGTGAGCCCCTGCAAGGTGTAATGAGAGTATGGTTAAAGCCACCGTACATATCAATCAGCCTTCAATACTCTCACTTTGAGGGATTGGGTACGGTATACTTGGACAAGAACATGCCACCAACAGCTAGTACCTTTTCCTCGTCCACAACACACTGACCAACCAATACACCCACAGTGCAGACAAAACAGGATGCCGAAAAAACGCCCACAGGGGTTGTGCAGACAAAACAGGAGCCACAGAGGTTGTGCCGACAAAACGCCAACAGGAGTTGTCGTCACAGACAGGTGGCACTGTAACAATATGACACAACTAACAGTGGCAGTGCAAGGGACAACAGCATACCCCTGACTCTGAATCCCAATTACAATTGCAGGCGGAGAGGACGGGGTTTCCAGCTTCTCCATGATTCTCTGTCGAATGCTACAACAGCCAAATACGAACAGGAGTTTTAGCTACAAGAACACACCGGACTTGCTCAGAAGAATTCAAAGGCTGACAGACCTGTATCTCCAACCCTTCAGAACCACACACATTTCCAGCACAGACAAGCAAGAATTTAAATTGGCTTGCCGGAAGAAAAAGTAGTGACACAGGAGGGGCTCTAGTGTTATTTGTGAAACAGAATGACAAGAAACACCTGAATACCGGTTACACACAGTCATCTGTCCTTCCAAAATATGGCACTACATGTATTTGTATAATCAACACAAACGTAACAAATTATTTCTTTACACAACACGTCCATGTAAACTTCATCTATATGAGCAGCACCTGAACCTGAGTAACCTTAAAAACAAAGCTTCAGCAATAGAAATATATAGCAAACCACCGGCAACACGTGGGATGATCACTAAAACAAAATATTACACACAAAAAGCTCACCTCACTTGTGTACAAAAACGAAGTACAGATTTCTTTTCCTCTTTTAAGAATTTTTAATTTTTTTTTTTTACATTGTTTGTAATTGTATTTGCCAATTTTGGTAAATTAAGGTTGCCCGACCTGGACCCCTCCTAGAACTGTTCACAAAAATTACCAAAGCCATTTCCTCTGACAAAGCTGAAAGAACCATAGTTGCAAGCATGCGGCAAAGTAACAAAGAAAAACAAGTCGCGTAAGGCGAAATTACTACATTTAGTCAAGCTGTGGAACTCACAGAATGAAATTGAACGTAGTCCGCCGCTAGTGCAAAAGGCAGTGAAAGTGACGAGCCTGTTTGGCGCGGTAGCGGTTGCGCTGTGCTTCATAGCACGCTTTACTGTACCTCTCTTCGTTTTAACTTTCTGAGCGTGTTTTTAATCCAAACATATCATATCTATATGTTTTTGGAATCAGGAACCGACAAGGAATAAGATGAAAGTGTTTTTAAATTGATTTAGAAAATTTAATTTTGATCATAATTTTTAATTTTTTTAATTTTCAGAGCTTGTTTTTCATCCAAATATAACATATTTATATGTTTTTGGAATCAGAAAATGATGAAGAATAAGATGAACGTAAATTTGGATCGTTTTAAAAAAAGTATATTTATTTTACAATTTTCAGATTTTTAATGACCAAAGTCATTAATTAATTTTTAAGCCACCAAGCTGAAATGCAATACCGAAGTCCGGCCTTCGTCGAAGATTGCTTGGCCAAAATTTCAATCAATTTGATTGAAAAATGAGGGTGTGACAGTGCCGCCTCAACTTTTACAAAAAGCCGGATATGACGTCATCAAAGACATTTATCGAAAAAAAGAAAAAAACGTCCGGGGATATCATACCCAGGAACTCTCATGTCAAATTTCATAAAGATCGGTCCAGTAGTTTACTCTGAATCGCTCTTCACACACACACACACGCACACATACACCATGACCCTCGTCTCGATTCCCCCTCTATGTTAAAACATTTAGTCAAAACTTGACTAAATGTAATACAAGTCGCGTAAGGCGAAATTACTACATTTAGTTAAGCTGTGGAACTCACAGAATGAAATTGAACGTAGTCCGCCGCTAGTGCAAAAGGCAGTGAAAGTGACGAGCCTGTTTGGCGCGGTAGCGGTTGCGCTGTGCTTCATAGCACGCTTTACTGTACCTCTCTTCGTTTTAACTTTCTGAGCGTGTTTTTAATCCAAACATATCATATCTATATGTTTTTGGAATCAGGAACTGACAAGGAATAAGATGAAAGTGTTTTTAAATTGATTTCGAAAATGTAATTGTGATCATAATTTTTATATTTTTTTAATTTTTAGAGCTTGTTTTTAATCCAAATATAACATATTTATATGTTTTTGGAATCAGAAAATTATGAAGAATAAGATGAACGTAAATTTGGATCGTTTTATAAATTTTTTTTTACAATTTTCACATTTTTAATGACCAAAGTCATTAATTAATTTTTAAGCCACCAAGCTGAAATGCAATACCGAAGTCCGGCCTTTGTCGAAGATTGCTTGGCCAAAATTTCAATCAATTTGATTGAAAAATGAGGGTGTGACAGTGCCGCCTCAACTTTTACGAAAAGCCGGATATGACGTCATCAAAGACATTTATCGAAAAAAAGAAAAAAACGTCCGGGGATATCATACCCAGGAACTCTCATGTCAAATTTCATAAAGATCGGTCCAGTAGTTTACTCTGAATCGCTCTACACACACACACACACACACACGCACACCATGACCCTCGTCTCGATTCCCCTCTATGTTAAAACATTTAGTCAAAACTTGACTAAATGTAAAAAGGAGAAGAAAAAAGCCAACAATCTTCTACGTTGAAAATCAAAGTAAAAGGCCAAGTTCCCTGCCTGTCCAAGAAGCAGACAAGAATAGCTTCCCTCTCACGGCCGCTTCAAATCAAACATGCGGAAGCAGCTGCCACGCCAGTTTGTCCACAGAACACCTGCACCCACGAGTGAAATGAAACGCTAGATATGGTACGTTGTATCATTACTCCCAATACTTTCGGCATCTGGCTCGTTACACATGTGGACTATCACAGAACTTTTAGTCTCCAGCACTTTCCAACCTGGATTATATATAATATATATATATGTGGGTTTTTTTTACACAATGATCACATTTCTATATAAACGTCAGTGCATCACAGCTTTAAAATAGTTCCTCTACGGATCAAGACAAACATATCAGTCATCAGTGTCAAAATCTTTCTAAGTAGTCTACATAAATGTCACAAAAAACACTCAGCATGCTAATGGAAGAACTTGCATAGAATGCTTTCGTTTTATCCAAAATAAACATGTTAACTCTTCCACAAAAAGGCTACAGTGAAAACAAAACCAAAAAATGTCTTCAGCTAGTCCACAGCAAAAACAGAAAACACACCCAAACTGATCAAACCAGACCCAAGCATCTTAGTGAATAAACAACAGGAAAGAAAAATATCAGGACCGACTGGGGCGCATTCCAAGGGGGGAGTAAAAGAAGGAGGAAAACCAAACAAAATAAAATCAATTACAAGTTTGACAGACGGTTGCGCGCTCTTAGCCAGCCCAGGTTGAACTTTGGGTCTTTCTCTCCCGTGGCAGCCTGCTTGGCCTTGCGTTCGAAGAACGAACTCAGCAGAGCGATTTTTGAAACCGGCGCAGCCGGCGGCCTCTTGCCACCCGTTCCTGGGTCGGACTTGGACATGACAGTGTTCCTAGCGCCTAAGGGTGACAACTCTTTGCTGAGAGATGGTTTCTGCTGAGCTGTGTTCTCTCTTGATGCTGACAGTTTTTGTTGAGCGGTCTTCTCCCCTTGTCCCGACAGTTTGCGCTGAGTTCTGGGACTGACTGAGCCAGACTGTTTCTTGCTGCTCTTTCTGCGGTCAAGCGTCATGCTAGTGGTCAGGCTTTTGACAAAATAGGACCCTGGACTGGTAGACGATTCCTCCACAGGAGGAGAGACCAAAATCGCTGGGGCGTCTCCACCAGGAATGACTGCCAGCCGAGTCATGGACAGGGGTGCCGTTTTTGTCTTCTTTGCTTCTTTCTGTTTGCTACATCCACAAATTTTAAAAGGTGGAAAGAAAAGTTTTAAATCAAAGTAAACACTGATCAACACAAGATAGGAATGGATGGTAACACAGGAGCATGAAACTAGAAATTAACCAGCGCTTCGAACACAATATTTAACAAGACCCATACTTCAAAGTACACTGGTATGAACCACTCAAAGCTCTCTGCAGAAAATCTAAAAGGAAATGCCTTTCAGGACATTATAAAAGAGAGTTTACAAAGACAATGAAAAGAGCAACTGATCTTTTGTTTCTAGATGTAAGGGAAGGGAGGCTACTAACAAACTAAAAAAAAAAAAGCAATGAAGAAATTATCTGATCTTCCACATATTTTAACTTGAAACTTAATCATTTCTACTTTCTCGCTAGCACTCCCACCCCTTCCCCGACCAGATAGAATAGTAGAAATACTATCTGACCAAATCAAGAATACACAGACAAAAGATTGAATAATTTTACATTGGATTGCAATTCAGGACTGAATCATACCCTTCTGCATGATTATGACACAATTACCCTGACTTGACCTGAAGAGACAAAAATATGTAAATACACATTCTCTTTAGTTTTGTTACCTTGCTTGTCACCTGTATCAAAATCACTACAATTTTCATACAGCCCAAGTTGTAAACGTCTTTTTAGCTTACAAAACTTGTAAGCGCTGCCTCTGCCAAAGATCTGTATACCAGTACATTGTAATTATGGTCAACCTCTGAACTGCATTTAGAATCTTCTTTATTTGTGTGAAATCCCCATTCAATTTTTCACAAATCACCGAAAGGTATGGAAACATAGCTAAATAAATGTTAAAATTTTTCTCTCGAACTCTTTCTAGAATCTGTTCAATTTGCAGATTAATTGAAAGTTCCCATACCTAACAGTTATCTCCACAGAATGTTCTCTTTTAGAAAACACACTTCCCTGAGCTGTTGGTGTTACTCTTGTATCTTACACATGAAAACCAAAACTAGAAATTACTTTTTTTCAAGCACTGGTTGGTCTAGAGGGAACTGTCCCCGCAATGACGCCTTACGGACTCTTACATCACTGAAAAAAAACCACATTTCAGTCATAATGTAGTAGAAGTAAATGGTTTTAGCATCTAAGAATCCAGACAGATCAGATATAAATAATGCAATAACTTACCGCACAAACATAAAAAACCCAAATCCTGATTAAATAAGTGAAGGCATAATTGCGACAGACGTGACAATATTGGCAGCCAAATCTATACCAGGCATGAACAGACTAACACATTAGCGGGCCAATCTACAGGATGCATTTACGTCTAGCAAAACAAAGGGTAGGGTGACACTGCTCTGGTAGGCATAAACATGGAGGTGGTACATAGAATGAAAATGAAACACACAGATAGACAAATGGACAAGATGGGAAAAATAAGTCTACTGATAGCATTCACAAGCTTGCTAATGCCAGTTGAGATCTGAACGTATAACTTCTTTGCGGCAGAACTGACACAAGCTAATAAACCAAAGAAACTAGTACAGAAATACAAGCAGTTGCACGAATATTTCACTTGCTTTGTTACTTGAATAAGTTGAGTTTATCGTTGAATGGGTTGCAACTGATATGTCTTTTGAATGCAAGAGACAAACAAATGAAGTTGCGAGCACAACACCAAACAGAAGATGATATGAACCACCAGATATGATGAACAGTTCTACTTTGTCAAAAGAGTTAGAGAGAGATCCGTATACATTGGAGGAAAATAAGTTGCTTGCGAGCATAGGCAGCAACATAACCAAACCAATTCCGGTTATAGTGAGGAAGCATAAAAACTCTGTCAAGGCGACAACACTGCAGTTTTTAGTGCCGGAATATCTGACCTGAAATCGTCAACATTGCTCACTGACATGGTAGGAGTTGGTGAGAATGTTGGTGAGAATAATCCATTCCAGCTCAACATATAGGGAGGCGCCGTGCTAAGGAAACGTATATATCATCAACATTTCATCAAAAGAAGTTAGAAGTAGCAGCACGCATCTTCCTCTAATCAGAGCCTTAAATTTAGAACCGTTCCTGCCAATGGTAACTTCAAAAACAGATGACCTTTCATACCACTAGTTGTATCAAAAGTGCACCAAAAGTCTCATCAAAATAACATGATTCGGAAATTTAAATCATTTCGACTACTGAAGTAAAAAATATCTGAATATTACCACCAAATATATTTACATATGTCTGAAACAGACAAAAAGCAGGGCCCGATCCCTGAATTTTTTGTATCAAGTAATCAATTAACATGCAACATATGGATTTAATCTTAATGAACGGAAAACAAGTTGTGGCACATAGGCCAACCTTGGCAAAAACGATCATGCTTCTACAGCTGACACAAGTATGATAACCACTAAACACTCCATATCTTGATCTGCAGTTCTGTAAAATCATAAAATCATTCTTTTTTTTATGAATTCAGTTCAAACCTAACAGTAACACCGATATGTCAACATGTACAAATAATTCATCAAAATATATATATATTCCCACTCTGCAGACAAGCTGTTGATTTTTTGGTACGAGTCAAAGTGGAGGGATGTTGTTGGGCTTTTTATCACAAGAGCGTGGACAGTTCTTTGGTGGTAAACATGATCATTTACATAGGAAGGAAGGTACATACCTTTCAATAGCAGGGGCAATGAATCTTTGAGGTTTCTGATTGCGGCATGTTTAAGACAGCAGTAAAACTATGAAGGAACCTATGAGTATGAGGTAAGTTGTTCCACCGGGGAAGTATGATCAACAGTTCAATTCTCGGGACTGGGTGGCCGAGTGGTAACGCACTTGCGCTCGGAAGCGAGAGGTTGCGTGTTCAGGCCTGGGTCAGGCCGCAATTTTCTCCCCCCTTTCCTAACCTAGGTGGTGGGTTCAAGTGCTAGTCTTTCGGATGAGACGAAAAACCGAGGTCCCTTCGTGTACACTACATTGGGGTGTGCACGTTAAAGATCCCACGATTGACAAAAGGGTCTTTCCTGGCAAAATTGTATAGGCATAGATAAAAATGTCCATCAAATACCCGTGGGACTTGGAATAAAGTAAAAAAAATTCCATCTCACACGGCATTAAGTCTCAGGAAACATGAATACACGCATGCAGGAAAAAAAAAAATGGGTAGCGCCGTATGTATGGCAGCTCGCTTTCCCCGGGGAGAAAGCAGCCCGAATTTCCATGAGGGTAACCTCACTGGACTGTAAATCTTATCCAATCCAATCCAATCCAATCCAGTTCAATTGTTTGCATTGGGTTACTCAGGGTTGAACATGTGCAGAATGGAAATGTTCCCAGAAAAACATACTCATTATCCAACCCTTTCATGCAATAGCATATGACTGCTGAGAGTATGCATCAAAGCATTATTCAATAAATAAAATCTTTAAAATTTGTCAAAAGCCAAAATATATTGAAATTAAAGCATGTGCCTACGACACAAGTGTACGCTAAATAAAAGTGCAATTTATTATAAATGGCACGGAACTATGGCACAGAAGAGTATAGATTAAAACAAAATTAACGAAATAAATGGAATAATCTTAATTAGCTAAATGATCTCAAACAAAACAAGAGTGAGTGACAGGAAATACAAAACACAATACTCTCAGGTTTAAGAAAAAAAAAAAAAAAAAAAATGTCTACAGTATGTACAAAAGGTTAAAAACAAAGACTCCAAAACAACACAAGAAAATTAACACAATGTTCTACAAAAACACAGGAACTGTGAAGAAAAACACATATCAACTCAAAGGTAACATGTAGCTTCACAAATTTAATACTAAAAGCCAAACTGGGAAAAGTGACTTGAAATAGGACAGGATTCAGACAGACAGTGTACTTTCTGTAAGATTTAAATCACTAAAAGCCAGACTTTTGGGTAATCTGTATGGATAAACATAAAGAAAGATCAAACTTAGGAGGAGACCAACGACCAAGTAGGACAGAAAAGACAGTCGGTAGATGATGAAAGATTGCGGACTACTAGACTACATAGGGTCAAGGTCTAAGAGCTTGAACCTGAAAGGAGAGAAATGTGAGACTAACGGAAAAGATGGACAACCATACCGAGGAGATAACATCAGGGGCTCCAAGTGGGGTTTGGCAGACCTAGAGGGGGATGGCGTCGACTGTTTACGCAGTGACCCGCTGGAAGGTTGCTGATTTTGCGTGTGATGTTCATGCTGCTGATGCTTGCGTAGCCGACGCTCGATCAGCAGGTAGTAGGTAGCAGTGATGTGGTTGTAGCAGTTCTTCTCTATGGACCTGTTCAGGAGATAGACAATGCTCAGGCATCTCTTTCATGCACATTCCTATGTGACCTGTGATTCTATTCAAGAGTAACAGCATCAGGTCTTGCTTCTAATATTGGATACCTGTTCTGAAATGGTGACCAGACCCTACTTTTGAAAATATGTATACCTGTTCTGACAAAATTTCAATCATAGTCGAGTTAATGGGTGGTTCTGGTGAGGTTATGCCCCTTCTTTCTTTCGACTGGTAACGGGCGGAACCTCGCGGCAAGATCACACGAGAAAGGAAAAAAAACGTGCATTGGTCCCAAATAGCATGTCCCTTTGGTAACAGTTCGTGTGTAAGTCGTGCATTTTATACGGTAAAAAGACAATGGTAACAGGTGGAACCTCGCGGCAAGATTACAGAAGTTGTCTCGCGTTATCACCCCAGAAGCGCTCATTGCAAAAAGTTGCATTTTCTAAAACAGCAAATACTGAAAATAAGGTGGACAGAGAAGAGATCCTAAACTCTGTGGTATTTTGGACTCGACCTCGGCATTATTTTTTTTTAAAACATTAATGTCATGTACTTATGTTGGCCAGTCACCTCCTTCATAAAAAGGCTCTGACAGTGACATATAAATTGAATGGATAAAAACAAACTTCTCAGGTGAACTGATACCACCGTACATTTAATTCAGAAAACACACTTTTGAGTTTTCAAAACCGTGACTGATCGAGCAAATAATTCTGCATATTCACAAACACATCTGTTCAATTCTTGGGACTGACAAAAAAAAAACCATGTTTATAATTTCTCACAACACAAACTTACTGAAGAATTTCCTCTCTGGTGGCAATTTTCCCCTCCACCATTTTTTGTACAACATAGGACTGGTCTTCGTCAGAGATCATCTCCTTGGTGATTAGGGGAAGGAAGGTTGCCATGGGGGTGAGGTCACGGTCATTCAGCCAGGGATGAGCTATGATCGTCGACAGGGTTGCCCGCTTACTTGGCTCCCTCTGCAGCATTTTGCCAATGAGACTGGAAAACAACGAACCATGATCAAAATACAACTCATGATTGATTTGGCATTAAAGTGGTGTTTTTTTTAAACCCTATGAGATGAAATTGCACCTGAAACTGATTGCTCCACAGACAACTTATTTAAAGACAATTTTGTTTCTTCCCTTCAATTAATAAAACTAGCACATGTTGTATAAATTATATATTCCATTACATTGGCACTAAATCACCAAGCATCCAAGAGAAAGTATGATTCAAATGCATTACCTTGAACAAAATTCAGTTTTCAAGGTTGAAAATGTGATCCTCACAAATTTTGACTCTCAGAATGCAGGAGTGTCAACTTTTTCAGTTCCCACTATTGTTCAGTTCTTGAGTCCACAGCATACCTTTTAACGAAGTTACAGTTAGTCATTGTTTTTGCATTATATAACGCAACTATGAAGTCACCAATTTACTTTTTTTTTTAACTGAAGTACATCTGTGCACAATCTATACTACACACATGTATACAATTATGGTCAAGTACCAACACCCAACTATACAACAGAAACCGCACACTGCAATTTCTCTGAACAGATTTACTGCCAGTACAAGTAGGGTGTGCACGTTAAAGATCCCACGATTGACAAAAGGGTCTTTCCTGGCAAAATTGCTTAGGCACAGTTAATAATTGTCTACCTATACCCGTGTGACTTGGAATAATAGGCCGTGAAAGGTAAATATGCGCCGAAATGGCTGCAATCTACTGGCCGTATAAAATTTCATCTCACACGGCATCACTGCAGAGCGCCTAGAACTGTACCCACGGAATATGCGCGATATAAGACTCATTGATTGATTGATTGATTGAAGTAGCTGTGATTGCTCTTGCTGAGAAATGCATAGCCAACCATCAAAACACAATGTGCAATGCGCTTCAGTTTCCAACCAGCAAACTGCTCTCGTCACTGTTTTCCTGCCATGTCCATGTCATTTTCAGGCTTGTGTGAATTTTGGAACCAAACGCAAGGTCCCACGAAATGGGGGCATCTGCATACAAGGTCAACGTGCAAGGGGACTCACTCTTTGCAGTCCTTGGAGATTTGCGGGGGAACGTGGTAGCGGCAATCCATGATCATGGTGAGCGTTTCACTGTCATTTGCCTCCTGAAAGGGCGGTTCCCCTACCACCAGCATGAACAGGATGACACCCAGACTCCACACATCTGAAATTTTCATAATGATTATCAATTAAGCAGCTTGGTAAAAGGACACATGTTTAGAGGAAAGAGACCTTAGTTTCAGAGTTTCAAGTTTTTGAACTTGTAAAAATGACTGCTGAGTGAGGATGAGGTGCATCGTGACAGTTGTCATTAATGGGGAGATTTTAATTCAGTAGAGCTTCACGTTTTTCTTTAGGAACAGAACGTCCTAAGCACACATGCGTTTTAGTTCTAAATAGTATATGCACTTGCTGCCCTAACATGCCAACGGATATAAGGCCTAAAAAAAAAATAGGTGTGGTTACGGTAACCCGACCTACCCTATTTTTAGGGGCCGACCCTATAGGTCCAATTCATTCTTCTTACTCGGCGTGACGTTATCAAATGGATCGGCTAGCTTTAGCCCTAAGGGGCACAACTCCGCTCATACTCTCTTCGCGCCGCCATATTGGATGCCGTCTTTGTTAGTTTTCTTCATTGCACTCTTGTTCTTTTTGCGTATTTCACTGTGTATGCAGACAAAATGAAGAAAACTGTGCATGCATGAGTCCAAAGGGGATCTGCCTTTTTAACACAACAGCACAACATAAAAAGTAAAGCAAGAATACATTATTATATTCATTTATTTATTCTTTATCTCAAATTACCATGCAGACAGTGCACCAAAATTCACAAGATAAAGCTCTCAAGACAGGCAAATGAGGTACAATGCAGCTCAGGTAACTACTGCAAAGTATAATTTTCAAAGCATCCTATCACAGTGTTCACTCTAAAGGCACAACCGATGGACAATTGTTGATTAGCGCACTGCACACAGCAAAAAATAACCAGTTATAATCGTCTTCTCCGCTCAGTAACTTCCTTCCAGTTGTCACCCTGATGGTAAACAACTTTAGGGATCCTAAAAAGTGCCTGCTGACTGCAGTTTTTGGCCACACAACGTGTCATTTTCACTTTTGTCGAGTCGCCACCCAACGCTCAAGCACTGTCAGAGATCGTGCAAGGCATCCAACATGGCGGCGGATGACCAATTCCAGAGAGTTACGACCCGTGATTCTCATACCGCGCGCGCCGAGTAGAAATGCTGTTGTTAACTTGAGTTTCTGCAATGGGCCTATAACTTTTTATTACATTTGTCAAAAAAAACAGTGCAGAAAACACAATGAAAGCGAAAGCGCTTGAGTCGCACACTTATTTCCCTGTCAAGTAGGTTTAATTTGTACACATTAGAAAAAAAAGTTTTAAAAAAAAGAAGTGATTGCCTACCTTCCTGCCGTATTTTTTTGGGCTATGTTACCTTAACCACACCTAATTTTTTTTTTTGGCCTAACAGGCAGTAAGTAATTAGATGCACTGCCAAAATGAAACCGTGCTAAGGGAACATGCATGGTAGAATTAGTAGAATGTATACCAAACCAACAAATAAACAAAAAATAACAACAACAACGTTACACCTCGCTATCAGCATAAAAATAATACAAAGTCAGGGTTCGACACTAGCGGGGGCGGGGGGCGGAACGCCCCAGAGTTTTGTGTTCCGCCCCAAACATTGCCGAAGCTTGGGGCCCACTCCGCCCCAGGATAAATTCCAACAATGACAAACCGAAAATTCTAATGCCAGCAGAGCCAATCACTAAAAATCGCCAGTCAAAGTCGTCACTGAAATTTGCGTTACGATCAATGCCGCAGTCAAGAAAAAAACACATTCAAATCGTCGAAGGACAATGTCGTAAGGGAAATAACTCCCAGATTGCGCTCTTTAGCGTGAGAGATAAGTATCGCCTTCAAATGCCAAACGCAAAATGTGGCGACACATCCCTGGTGTAAAAAGACATGGTCAAATGAAGATGAAGAACAGGGTGGAGAGAAACAAAACAAGTCGCGTAAGGCGAAAATACAATATTTAGTCAAGTAGCTGTCGAACTCACAGAATGAAACTGAACGCAATACCATTTTTCAGCAAGACCGTATACTCGTAGCATCGTCAGTCCACCGCTCATGGCAAAGGCAGTGAAATTGACAAGAAGAGCGGGGTAGTAGTTGCGCTAAGAAGGATAGCACGCTTTTCTGTACCTCTCTTTGTTTTAACTTTCTGAGCGTGTTTTTAATCCAAACATATCATATCTATATGTTTTTGGAATCAGGAACCGACAAGGAATAAGATGAAAGTGTTTTTAAATTGATTTGGACAATTTAATTTTGATAATAATTTTTATATATTTAATTTTCAGAGCTTGTTTTTAATCCGAATATAACATATTTATATGTCTTTGGAATCAGCAAATGATGGAGAATAAGATAAACGTAAATTTGGATCGTTTTATAAATTTTTATTTTTTTTTACAATTTTCAGATTTTTAATGACCAAAGTCATTAATTAATTTTTAAGCCACCAAGCTGAAATGCAATACCGAAGTCCGGGCTTCGTCGAAGATTACTTGACCAAAATTTCAACCAATTTGGTTGAAAAATGAGGGCGTGACAGTGCCGCCTCAACTTTCACGAAAAGCCGGATATGACGTCATCAAAGACATTTATCAAAAAAATGAAAAAAACGTTCGGGGATTTCATACCCAGGAACTCTCATGTCAAATTTCATAAAGATCGGTCCAGTAGTTTAGTCTGAATCGCTCTACACACACACACACACAGAGACACACACACGCACATACACCACGACCCTCGTTTCGATTCCCCCTCGATGTTAAAATATTTAGTCAAAACTTGACTAAATATAAAAAGGAGACCGATGCAGCCAAAAGCGCGAAGCGCTGTCGTAATTTCAATGTCAAATGGTTGAAAGAATTTCCCTGGCTTCAGTACGATGAAGAAAAACAGACAATGCATTGCCGCACGTGAATACTGAGAGTGGGCCCCAGATTTTTTTTTTCCGCATCAGCAATTTCCATCTCCGGGGCCAGTGTGGCCCCAGGCCAAATAAGTTAGTGTCGACCCCTGAAAGTGGATTTCAAACTAAACAAAGGACTATTACAGTTTTCAGGGCCGGACCCAGGGGGGTTTCCCAGAACCCCACCCCTGGAAAAAGCATGTACCTTGCTTTGAGTGGTTTTTTTTTTACTAGTTTTAGCACCAAAACAATGCTGCTCTTAACCCTCAAAACAAGGCCCAGAATGCACCAGATTGCACAGATTTTAACCGTTTTTCAAAAATTTTCCGGGGGAGCATGCCCCCGGACCCCCCTAGTTCGCGTGCCTGCAAAGCAGGCGCGCGCTTGTGGCTTCGCCACTTCGCCGATTTGCCCCCCCCAAAAAGGAGGAACCCCCCCTTACAACTCATTTGGTCCGGCCCTGGTTTTAGAGCAAGGGCCAAACATAACTGCAACGCAGATTTAACTCAAGGTTATCCGGAAATGTTCCAGCACACACTTTGATTAGGAAATAAGCACAGCCGATTTAATTTGGAATCTGTGCCAATGCCACCCCCCCAACAACAACCAAAAGCTGTATGACTATGAGTGTAAAGTTTAATCCCTAGTCTGATACTATCAATGATCAATATAATTCCCTGCAGAATTTGCTTTTACAAAGTTATTTATAGTGAACTTGTCAGAAACTACCTAAAGTGTGGACCCGAGATCTATTAAAACCGTAATGTACATTGTAAAAGAAATACAGATTACGTCAGTTTGCGTTTTGTAAGAAGGCCAACAGACTGTAGGGATTAATGTAGTGTAACCTCTACATGTATAGGCTATGAATAAGCCGTATTATAAACTGCAAAACATTTGAGGGTCGGCCACACTGCGCCAAAAAGAGTGAGAAACAGGGTGAGGCAAACAGCAGTTGTATGTACTGACGCATAAGGTTAACTGTAACAATGCAAATCCTTCTGCTATTGAACTAGTTCAGCAGAATGGTAATCCCTTGCCAGGAGAAGCTTGCAAAGCCTTCTATCCCATGAACAATAAAACCCAGCTTGTGATTAGTGCCACAACTAAGCTGAGCTGTCTCAGATCACCCCTCGCACTGATGTGAACTTCGTAGTACATGTACAGTAATTAATACTCATATTGATATATAATACTCGTATGAACAAAGCGCCTGTTAAGTAGGTCTTTTGTACCTAAATTATGCATTAAAGACCTATTTGATGAACATCACTTTCAAGTGCTACATGAGAATATCCCTTTAAAATCAGTTAACATTTGTCTGAATACAGTTTCAAAAAGGGCCCAGCATAGTTGAAAAAGAGGGCAATGTGTATGGTGAGTTGGGAACCCATGATAAATTACACACGTTTGTACTCTACTTCTACAGTCTTGCAAGTCCAACAAAAATTAAAAGTCATCGAAGAGTAGAAGAGTTCTCCAATGTTACTTGTTCGAATGTTTAAAAGACAGTTACGTGTAAACGTAATGCACATTGACGATTCAGTAGTTGTATAAATTTTGATATTTCAATTTGTAACATGTATGTATACGTAGTATTACATGCAAACCATGCATACCCCCCAGGATGCTCTCAAAAACAATGTCGCTCACACATTACCAATGCCACACACAGAGCTCAGATTCAGACATCAAGTACAGGAATGGCATCTACCAGATCCCCAATCAATACAGACCTACTGGACAGCAAAAGATAGTAAATTTATACTTTATTCAACTTCAAGCAAAGATTTTGAACCAAAGTGGATCATCCATTTCACATACAAAACTTGTATTGTGATTCAATTAAATTACTGAAAAATTGCACCATCTGCGTCATAGTCATAGCACTTGACTGACAATTTGTGCTGAAGTGCTTTGTTTACAATTCATTTGTGACATGACACACGATACACAAGCTTTCTTGGCAATCTTGTCAGTGGATCAAAGTTGAAAAATACATCATGGCACCACGACACTATCTCTCTTTCTCTCAGAATCAGATTAATAAAAATCATGTGCAGCCCAGATCAGACTTGCCCTCCTGAGGCTGAACAGTGCTGAAAAGTTAAAGGAAAAATTTGCTGAAAAGTTAAAGGAAAATTCCAATACTTTGGAATTACCGTTTATGACAAAATTCAATTGGTGCTCAATCTTTTGCCGTTCAGTATCCAGTGTATAGTGAGGGAGTATCCAGGGGATGACCAAAGCACAGTAAGTGTTAAATAGTTGGCTTCAGGTCCTTCTCATAATAGCAACACCTAGGTTATACTAATCACCTGACTTCCTGTGCATGCTTCTGCTGTTCCTCAGTGAGTGCTAGCCCTACAACTTACAAGAAGCCAGAGAGGCCATTGACTATAAATTATACGATTCTTCTTGTACATTGCAGATCTTCTTCCTGTTGTAATAGCAGCACAGGACCAGTTGGGCACTTGGTCTTATATGATCTACCCCATTGTATAATTTGTAAACAATCATGACATAGCTCAAACCAAAAGTACACATAAAGTTGGCCAAACAATTATTGCAACAAATTTTAAACCCAAATCAGGCCTTGACATTAACTTTTCTGACAACTTGCCCTGTCGGGCAAGTACACATCAAAACTACTTGCCCCATTTTTACATTTAGTCAAGTTTTGACTAAATGTTTTAACATCGAGGGGGAATCGAAACGAGGGTCGTGGTGTATGTGTGTGCGTGTGTGCGTGTAGAGCGATTCAGACCAAACTACTGGACCGATCTTTATGAAATTTGACATGAGACTTCCTGGGTATGATATCCCCGAACGTTTTTTTCCTTTTTTTGATAAATGTCTTTGATGACGTCATATCCGGCTTTTCGTGAAAGTTGAGGCGGCACTGTCACGCTCTCATTTTTCAACCAAATTGGTTGAAATTTTGATCAAGTAGTCTTCGACGAAGCCCGGACTTCGGTATTGCATTTCAGCTTGGTGGCTTAAAAATTAATTAATGACTTTGGTCATTAAAAATCTGAAAATTGTAAAAAAAATTATTTTTTTCTAAAACGATCCAAATTTACGTTCATCTTATTCTCCATCATTTGCTGATTCCAAAAACATATACATATGTTATATTTGGATTAAAAACAAGCTCTGAAAATTAAATATATAAAAATTATTATCAATTTTTTTTTTCGAAATCAATTTAAAAACACTTTCATCTTATTCCTTGTCGGTTCCTGATTCCAAAAACATAGATATGATATGTTTGGATTCAAAACACGCTCAGAAAGTTAAAACGAAGAGAGGTACAGAAAAGCGTGCTATCCTTCTCAGCGCAACTACTACCCCGCTCTTCTTGTCAATTTCACTGCCTTCGCCATGAGCGGTGGACTGACGATGCTACGGTCTTGCTGAAACATTGCATTGCGTTCAGTTTCATTCTGTGAGTTCGACAGCTACTTGACTAAATGTTGTATTTTCGCCTTACGCGACTTGTTTTTTTACTTGCCACAATAAACTAAATAGAGAATGAGATATAAAACAATAAAACGGAGTAACGCAAACAGTAACACACTGACTCTTTTGTCGTCGTATTTTACCCACGGGAATTCCGTAAGCCAAGATGAGAGGAATTTCCGGTCACGACAGGCCTCGAATGCCTTCTTCTGGGATTTTCGTTTCGAACCATCGTCTGTGTCATCTACAACACGCTTTGAAGTTGTTAAAAAGGAAAACATCGACGACTGCGAAGCCATTGATTTTGAACTGTGCTTCTCAGTTTTCAGATAGCTCTTCATTGATTGGCTCTTAGCCGTGACCTAAACCAATGAGAAGCCGCGTTAGATTAAAGAAATGTCACCAAATCGGAAATTCCTGAATGGGGTGAATACATGAACGAAAGCATTTCCGGTTAGCAGAAGCGATCGATAACATTAGGGGAAACATTGGAAGAGTCTTGTTCTTCGGAAGTTTGGTACTTTGTACGCCAAGGTATTTGAATACATTTTAATTTTCACTGACATATTGTCACTTGCCCCGTCGGGCAGCTGGTCATAAGGTTTACTTGCCCGACAGGTTCAAACGCTTGCCCCGGGCTGTCGGGCATTCGTTATTGTCGAGCCCTGCAAATAAAAGCCGTAATCCCCGTGTCATTTCATTAAAACTGTATATATATGCCAGTTACGGCCGTTCACTGAACCTTCAGGATCATCTTTTGGATTAAATATTTCTTTTACAGGGATCACGTGACCGCCGCTCAAGTAAGGGTACCCTCAAAATCGACCAGACAAAAACGGAAGAGCCGAATGAAAAATCGACAAAAAATCACAATTGCCAAAACTTTGCAACTTTGACATACGAGAAGAAAGTCAAACCAATTATCTACCCTGAACAGATTGTTTTGTTTTGCTACCTTGCGTATTTCGCGTGCTATGCTATTCCTACTGATGCAGGTGTCGATCGCAAGAGCGGTCAAAAACGGGACTTTTTGCGTCAATTTTTAGGTGCAACAATATATGTTGTCATCATTTTCACGAGTGTTCATTCACAAACACCTGGGAAATAAATCTCATGTTCCTCATGCAATAAATCGAGGTGGTGAATGGGTTTGAGCTTTCAGGTGAAACGTGGATTGTCAAAGTAAAAGCCAATCAGGCTGATTGTTTGATGTGTGGAACCATCGCGGCTTTGGATTTGTGTTTCCGAGGACAACGATTGTAAGCATTCACTCTCAAAGACCCAATCAATGTTGATAATTACCGCGGCGACTCATGGTCAATTTGCAACTTATCTCTGTAATCGCAAAATCCACAACGAAAAGTCATAAACACTTAAAATAAAAAAAATATGCTCAACACTTACTGAACTCACAGGTATGATCGCTGCTCTGTACATTTTCAGACTGGAAGAAACGCGTCAACAAGCTACGTTTGGTCGTCACATACAAGTTTGACGTGTTATCTCGTGCTACTGTGACGATGCTTTGTGGCCCAGAGTTGGATTCTAAAAATTTGTCTCCCTGTGAGTTATTGTGCATTTTGTTGCACAACCAAAATGATGACAAAAACGATGTTTGGTGGCTTGTTGTCAGACCAGCATTTTATTGTTGGTCCTCGGGGAGCATATCGCCTGGCTTTTGTCTCATATTTATCAACCGAGGCCTTCGGCCTTGGTCGATAAAGATGAAACAAAAGACGATATGGTCCCCTTGGACCAACAAAAAAGCTGGTCTGTCAACAAGCAGGCCTTGGTCGATAAAGATGAAACAAAAGACGATATGGTCCCCTTGGACCAACAAAAAAGCTGGTCTGTCAACAAGCCACCAAACATCTTATATTGTACATTCCCCCCACCCCCATGTTTACTTGAAAGAAAAGCATGTGTGTGTCACTGTGTGTGTGTGCATTCACAAAAAATTAAATGTCCTTTCTGTCTCAACTTCAAGAGACAGATTTCTCTGATAAATTTTAAAAAGCTATTTGACATGTTCCCACCATACTTTGCAATTACTATTAGCACATGAATGCATAGGTCGCAGGTGTGTGTATAGAGATAAGTATACACAAAGTACAAAACCAAAATTTATCAACAGAAAACACACAGGTGAATTTAAATCAAATGAACCACACAAAAAGACACAAAAACTGAGGGTGAGACACTGCTTGATAACTGATGTATAACTTACAGGGAAGTTATAAGGAAGCATTTCTTGATTTTAATTTCCTACGTGCCATTTTGAACCCCAAAAAAGTAATGATGTTTGGGCAGACAGGCATTGTGTTATTGTTAATAACTTAATTACTAGCTGTTATTAAAATATTTCATGCCCGGTAGCTCAGTTGGTAGAGCACTGGACTTGTGATCGAAAGGTCGCAGGTTCGAATTCGGGCCGGGACGGACACGGGTCAACTTTATGTGCAGACCCAGAGACGGAAGCCATGTCCCACCCCCGTGTCATCACAATGGCACGTAAAAGACCTTGGTCATTCTGCCATAAGTGCAGGTGGCTGAATACACCTAAACACGCAGACACCTGGGTAGCGCGACTCCGTTGCTGCTAGCTTTCCACTGGGAGGAAGCGACCCGAATTTCCCAGCGATGGGACAATAAAGTAATGAAAATGAAAAATGAAAATGAAATGAAATGCAGTTTGTCTCTTCGTTTTAGTAATAGTTTGTCTGAAAAAAGTTTTAAATTCTTTTTTTAAATTTTAATGCATGTAAAAAGCTTAGAAATTATACTCCAACCCTGCAATATTTACGTTAGCACTTCAGACAATTTCTTGGCACAGCATGCATGGGTGTCAACATTCACAACATTTTGGACTTGTCAATGTGGTGTAATCCGTGCATTCATCATCTCCAGTGGGCTACCGATGGTTACATGCTTCATTTGCTAAGTAACCTCAAACTTCCTGCTACAAAAAAAAAAAAACGATGACAACACAGCTGAAAAAGGATGGTATCCAAACAAATATGCTGTTTTAGCGGTTTAAACTAGTTCCACATCCAACAGTAGATCAATAGATGAGGGCTGGGTTGTGTTCTTACTTTGTTTGATACACTGTAGCATGCATACATATGTAAGAAAGCCCAAGGCAGCAATGAAAGAAATCTTACCAACTGCAGGAGCATCATAAGAATCACCAAGAAGAATTTCTGGAGCAGAGTAGGCAAGGGATCCACATGATGTTTCCAGCTTTTTCCCCGGAGCAAACATGTTGCTGAAACCAAAATCTGTCAGCTTCACAAGACCAACCTTCTCAAAGAAGACCACATTCTCGGGCTTTAGATCTCTGTGAACAACATGTAACTTGTGGCAATACGAAATTGCCTCCACAATCTGTCTAAAGTACCTCTTCGCCACTTTTTCATCTAAACCCCCATTATGTCTCATGATGTAGTCGTACATGTCACCCCCATCGCCTAATTCAAGGATCAGATACAGTTTCGTTTGAGTGTCTATCACTTCGTATAGACGCACAACGTTGGGATGCTGAACCAGTTTCATACATCTCACTTCCTGGAACAGATGTGATCTGGACACTTCGTCGAGTTTGGTTTTGTCGATCACTTTGACAGCCACTTTCTCGCCAGTAAAAACATGCCTTGCGAGCTTCACCACAGCAAAATGGCCTCGGCCGATGGTGTCCTCTAAGTCGTACAAGCCAGCGATCTTGCCATCGTAGCCATGTTTTGATTTTCTGGCCGCCATGGTAACAGATCAAATGTTGATGCACTTTACGGTGATGTTGTTTTCATGTCAGGGCACTAAGATCGACTGCATGATGATCGTGTCTGTGGCAGACCGTGGGAGAGGACATCCCCCTTCAGCCATAACTTAGTACATGCGCATAACATTTGCGCATGACGTCAAAGTCACGTGACGGTCATTGAGAGTGTGGATGTGGTCATTTCCCATTAATTTTGTTCTGCATTGGTTGTGTAGATTAGGCAGCTTCCCCATGGCTGATCATGCCAATTCAAAGAAATTATTGTTTTCACGTATATATCTTCAAATTGTCTTGGCTGAGTGTCAATATAAGTCACCAAACAGTGAGGTATCATCAACATTGTATCCAGGGTGTGCATCTCAGTCAGACAAGGGAAGAAATGCTGAAGCTAATATGCACAAGGGAGAGAACATTACTTCCCTTGTTGAATCATTGATAATTATGAGCATAATTCACAAATCAGAACTCACGTAAACACTTT